>NW_012102576.1:350589-372122 GCF_000951045.1 Mandrillus leucophaeus | reverse complement strand
GCTGGAGTGCAGTGGCGTGATCTCGGCTCACTGCAAGCTCCACCTCCCGGGTTCACACCATTCTCCTGCCTCAGCCTCCCGAGTAGCTGGGACTACAGGTGCCCGCCACTACGCGTGGCTAACTTTTTGTATTTTTAGTGGGGATGGGGTTTCACCGTGTTAGCCAGGATGGTCTCGAACTCCTGACCTCGTGATCCATCCACCTCGGCCTCCCAAAGTGCTGGGATTACAGGCGTGAGCCACCACGTTCAGCCATCATTTATATTATTACAAATATCTTTTTTTTATTCAAGATAGTTATGAATTATGAAGCATTAAATTGGGTACTTCCACCACTGAACTGCACTCTTACCATGAGCAAATATGCTATAATATAAGCCTTTGAAGGTTGCTCCTAGTCTAATAGACTCTAAAAGATAACTTGCTAAAAAAGTATCAGTAGTCGACTCTCTCATTAGCTCTTGTAGCAACACAGAAGCACCACAGCAGACTGAAGGAAACTTAATACAACCTCTCAAGAATCTACATAGGCATCAAAAAATAACTTCTGAAGGAGCATGGTGTTCCTCTTATGGAGAAAGAATCAAATATTGGCTCATAGAAGGTTAAAGTGGATGTAGCATGAATACAATGTGTTAAACTCTTATTCTTACATCTCATAACTTCAGGTTCTATCTCCCTCTTCTAGTATGAGGCCTAGATCAAATGGTAGTGAACTGGATGTCTTCATACCCTTAACGAGCATCAGAACATTATGTAGGTGATCTGAAGCTTAAAGCTGGTGAAAAATCAACATAGCATAGGATTTATGAGAGGAGAGAAGGCTTTGATAAGGTTTTTCTCTAAAGCTAGAGTCCTTAGAGGCAGTCCTCCATTTGTTACATCTTCTGTTTATTATGTCTTTTACATCTACTAATGGAAATAGTCATTAACCTATGATCGCTGCCTCTCATTCTCTTTGTGCCCCAGTGAAGGGCCATTTTTCCATCTCAATCCCTGTGAAGTCAGACATTGCTCCTGTCGCTCGGTTGCTCATATATGCCGTTTTACCTACTGGGGACGTGATTGGGGATTCTGCAAAATACGAGGTCGAAAATTGTCTGGACAACAAGGTGGGTACTTTACATAATAAAATCTTCAACATTTTAAACTAGAAGTTACTGCTGTTATCGTTTGTTTTATACATGTGAACATTAGGGCCAAAGGGTTAAACAAATTCCCCAGAGACTTTCAGCAAGGTAGTGGCAGAGTCATACTAAGAAGCAGAATCACTTGATTCCTGGTACAAAACTCTCAAACTTCTCCTAGCATTGCCTCTTACCAATTACACAGTTCAGAGTACATTATTCCCTTCTTCTATGGTAAAATGTTGGGAAATAATGTAAGCACGTTTTTGAGACTACTAAGGAGCCAAAAGAAAAAATGCAAGAGCACCTCGACCCATGCACGTTCCACCACAATTAATAAGCACCTTGCCGTGTATCAAAGATAAAAATGGCATTTCATGACTAGTAATTTATAAGAATAATTAGAAATAATTCTAATGGCTCAAGTGATTCTTGAGAAGGAAAGAGAAGTGTAGGGGACAAAAAGCTTCAGGATTGACATAATGCCAACCCTCCACGAAGTCAAGCAGAGTGGTTATACATTGTACATGAGGAACACTGCAAATGCGAGTGAATGCATGGGTAAACCAGGAAATTTGCTTTTCTGACCTTTTGTTCCAATTTCACAGGTGGATTTGAGCTTCCGCCCATCACAAAGCCTCCCAGCCTCACACGCCCACCTGCAAGTCACAGCGGCTCCTCAGTCCCTCTGCGCCCTCCGTGCTGTGGACCAAAGCGTGCTGCTCATGAAGCCTGATGCTGAGCTCTCGGCGTCCTCGGTGAGTTCTCAGCAGCCTCAGGAATCAAGAAGGGCCATGCCAGGGGCTCAGAGCAAGGAAAAATGCCTGGATAAGTAGGATAAGATCAATTAAAATTATATTTATCTAGGAATTAATTGTTTTGGGCTCTCTTGTGGGCTTTCATTGGTAAGGAATTTTATATATATACAAAACTACTCACTTCTATAGGTAAAAAAAAAAAAGTATCGCTTAATACAGTATAATGAATCAAATAAAAGAATTTTTTAAAAGATGAAATGTGATGAAAATTAACAACCAAAAAAGGACTCGTTATTCAGATATGTTAAGCTTCTTGCTCAAGTGTACATAGCAATGCAAACTCAAATCTTCTGATTGTGTCAAGACATCCGTATATGCAAGGCTGGAGAGAATACAGAGCAGATTGTGAGAAGTGCTATAAGAGAAGTGTAGTTATGCAAAATAAAAGAAAGGATTAACTGAGCAATCAGGGAAGCCATTTGGAAATTATATATTTAAAATGTAAAAAGACCATGCACTACCCAAAGTCCTTAAAATCCCAGAGCTCTGTGCAACCAATAATAGGAGTTTTCAAACTAGTTTCAACGTTTCAAAAAGCCTAACGAAAGTGATACAGGTACCTGTACTAAGACTACACAGGCTAAAGGAAATATCAGATTTCTGTTTTTCTAAGAATTATGGTTGGGCCTGGTGGCTCTTGCCTATAATCCCAACGCTTTGGGAGGCCAAGGCGGGTGGATCACTTGAGGTCAGGAGTTTCAGACCAGCCTGGCCAACACGGCCAGTGAAACCCCGTCTCTACTAAAACTACAAAAATTAGCCAGGCAGGTGGTGGTAGCGCCTGTCATCCCAGCTACTTGGGAGGCTGAGGCAGAAGCATCACTTGAACCCAGGAGGTGGAGGTTGAGTGAGCCGAGATCATGCCATTGCACTCCAGCCTGGGCAATAGAGCAAGACTCAATCTCAAAAAAAAAAAAGAATTATATCTGCTGAAATAATTGCTTTCCCAAGCTTCACATCATTTCCATCATTTCCATCATCTCTGCATTGCTACCCCATTCTGACCCATTCAGCCTTACACTACGGAAGTATCAGAATACTTTCCCTTTTTGTCCATAGGTTTTTGGGGGAACAGGTAGCGTTTGGTCACATGAATAAATTCTTTAGTGGTGATTTCTGAGATTTTGGTGCAACCATCACCCGAGCAGTATACGTTGTACCCAATTTGTAGCCTTTTATCCCTCACCCGCCTTCCACCCTTCCCCCTGAATCCACAAAGTCCCTTGTATCATTCTTATGCCTTTGCATCCTCAAAGCTTAGCTCCCACTTCCTAATATGTATTATCTCTGAGGAACTTAGGAAAAATGAATTACTATATAATTGACATTGATAACTGAAATCTTTGAAAATATGGAGCTAATAGAAGAAATAGCAAAAGGGTATGCTGAATTGGAACAGCAAAAACTAGTTAACGGCATGTACTAATAGTAGTTTTTTCACATCTTCAGACTTTTAATATGAGGCCAATTGTAATAACCTCTTACTGAAGTTTTTTCTACTACCATAATTGAACAAAGAGAAATTTATATTTTTATTTTCCTGAAATAGAAACTTATAAGAAAATATTTCTTACTTGTTTGTCCTTCTAATGGGATTTTAACTGAAAATATTAGAATACTTCTAAAGGAAGCAGTAAGTACATTTCAGCAGTAGGATCTCAAGAGGATATGTGGGAAAATAATATACATGTTTTATGTTTTTAATAACATAATTTTATAATTCTCAAATAATTTTTCAAATTATAACAACCCTGATGGGTAGATAAGGTAGACAATCCTATGGATTAATAATAAAGCCGAAGCTTTCAGGGATTTAGTAGTAGACCCGAGTTAAAACACCAGCTCTTCTCAACCTTTGATTAGTGTTTTACCAGTGAAATACTTTGCTGCTACTAGTATAGGCCATTCATTCAACACATTTATTTAATGCCCACTGTGTTCTAGGCATTATACTAAGTGCTAGTAGAGATCAAGCAGTGAGCCACTGGAAAGATAAAAATTTATGTCTCATGGAAGTTACATTGTCTGTCCCATAGGTAAGACAGTTGATAATTATGGAATATGCCACAATAAAGCAGGGAGAGGAAAGGAGAAATGTTAAGATACTTTGAGAAGGTGTCTAATTTCATCACACCACTCACTTTGTTCATCTGTTCTTGTCAATCAGTTTTAAACTCCTACAAATATAATGCAATGTAACGATCACAATTTTTATGTCTGTCTGTCTTCTCACCTTCAAATGGACTTGAAAGCATCATGCCTAGGATTTTACAGTTAAAGTTTTATGTATTATATGAAGATCTGGAGCATTTTGTTTCCACTAATAATACCTAAGAAAATGCCATCATATCCTGTGGAGAGAGGATATGCCTATCGTGTGCCTGTTTAGAACATGCACCCATTAACTTTGTTGCTTACCACAAGATAAGCACAAAACTATCATTTCCTTCTCTCATCTCAAAGCTTTGTGCAATGTCACATATACATCAGACCTCGATTTTTCAATTAATAAAATTTTATTTCATTCCAGTGTTGAGTCTAGTGGTGGCCTCTGAACTGTGTAACGAAGTAGTATGGCCCTTGAGTACTTAGATGGAGTGTTTTTTTTTTTCCTAAAATTGTTAAACATCTTCAAAATGAAAACACTGTGTCAAGAAAATGATCCATACCCACTATAAATCATCAGAGCAATGAGAGCACTCAAAGAAAGACTGATGTTCATTATTCCTATTCTTTTCTCCTTGAACTTAAAAAAAAGTCACAAATAAGTTTGCCTTTTTGTCTTTTGAATTTGTACAGGTTTATAACCTGCTACCAGTAAAGGACCTCACTGGCTTCCCTGAGCCTTTGAATGACCAGGACGATGAAGACTGTGTCAATCGTCATAATGTCTATATTAATGGAATCACATATACTCCAGTATCAAATACAAATGAAAAGGATATATATAGCTTCCTACAGGTAAACTCCTTATGTTGTAGATGGTCTGATCTTAAGGTTCTTAAAATATTACACTTGGAAAAGAGTCTTTATTTGAATGCCTTCATGTCCTAGTTGAGGGTAATGGGATATAAAGAGGTAAGTGGCTTCTCCACTAATAGCAGCAGATCTGCTAAAAGCTGCTGAACTAAGCTGGAACTTTCTGGAATATTATTCAAGTTTCCTTTTTTCACAGAAATTAATTGCTCTGTGATGTTTATTAATATTGTATATACAAAATAATTACTGTTGAAAGAGTTTAATGAAAAGAATAAAATTACCTCCTTAAGTATACAAATATCCCTTCTACACATGTGAATATTCAAAGTTTAATATTAAGTTAACTGGATTGCTTGTCAAATTCAATGAAAAGAAGTATCCACCTATGTATATTTTATAACATATATTTACTGATTAGATAATAATTTCCTTTGCAGGACATGAGCTTAAAGGCATTCACGAACTCAAAGATTCGTAAACCCAAAATATGTCCACAGCTTCAACAGTATGAAAGGAATGGACCTGAAGGTCTACGTGTAGGTTATTATGGTAAACAAAAAATTAATACATATGTATTACCTAATATATTCACTGGCTTTTAAATTTTTTTAAAGATACAATGTGACAAAAATTAACAAAAGAAAATACTTGTGAGTCATACATATTATGGTTATTGCTCAAGGTCACATAGCAATATAAACTCAAATTCTAGTAAATGGAGATAGATGTGTTAGGCTGAAAAGGAAAGAGAAAGTTTCCAAGCATAGGATTAGTGTAAAGAGAAATAGAAATGTTCACAAAACAGGACTACATTCTCCATCAGTCAGGTAAAAACGCTGTTCAACTTCCCCAACACATCAACCAATATTGATGTTGGAACCACACACATTCATCAATGACATGAGCTACTTCTTTGATGAACTGAATAGTAATCAAGCATTTATTTATAGTCCCATATTGTCAAATCATGATTGAGGATAAGTTGAGTGCAGAGAAAAGAGGGTCAAAAATCAAGGAAAGCATTTAGGGAGAATCAATTGGCTCTACAGAATTCACTGTGAAGACTATGGTGTATTTTACTATTTATAAATTATATTGTGTCATCCTTTATCAGTAAGGTTGATAGTAAATTTATGCATGTATAGGTTTATATATGCACAATTTTTTTCCAGAGAGCTGGTTGTGAAATATTGACCAGCACACCCTTACTAGAAGGTGAATAGAGTGAAAGAAACTAACTGTAATCTTCTGACACGATAGAGAATAGTCTTTATTATCACTGAACTTTTCCCTCCTGTAAACTGTTTCTCAAAGCCACTGTCGTAACATCTGTGTTAGTTTTTCCTTGCTCCTGTAGAGGAGCACACCAATGGAAACTTGGATTCCTGCCCTCTTCACGGCCTTGTGTCATAGCACTCTCCACTTAGCACAGCGGCAGCAGCCACCAAGGACTCCACAAAGTCCTTGTGCCCCACAGATAATCCAAGCCTCTGTCTGCCAAACTCTCTGTAGCCTCTGCTTATGATCCTCCTCCCCCAGCTCACTCCTAGCTTATTCTTTTTTTTGTGGGGGGGGAGCGGTGGGTTAGTTGGTTGGTTTGTTTGAGACGAAGTCTCACTCTGTCGCCCAGTTCGCCCAGGCTGGAGTGCAGTGGCGCGATCTCGGCTCACTGCAAGCTCCGCCTCCCGGGTTCACGCCATTCTCCTGCCTCAGTCTCCCGAGTAGCTGAGACTATAGGCGCCCGCCACCACACCTGGCTAATTTTTTTTTTTTTTTTGTATTTTTTAGTAGAGACGGGGTTTCACCGTGTTAGCCAGGGTGGTCTTGATCTCCTGACCTCGTGATCTGCCCGCCTCGGCCTCCCAAAGCGCTGGGATTACAGGCGTGAGCCACCGCGCCCGGCCACTCCTAGCTTACTCTAATACTTCATAAGTCATCCAACATCCAACATATTTCCTCCTCAAGGAAGCTTTCGCTAATGACCCAAGTGCCCTCTCCTCCTTCCTCTCCATTTCATCAGACGATTTGGGTTTTTTTTGGTGACAACTATTACATTCTCTCATAAGCTTTAGCTGTATGTTTATTGTAGTATCTTATCCCTCACCCAACATAGATGCAGATGTAATGGGAAGAGGCCAGGCACGCAAGCTGCAACTTGAAGAGCCTCCGACAGAGACTGTACGAAAGTACTTCCCTGAGACATGGATCTGGGATTTGGTGGTGGTAAAGTAAGTAACTTCCTGCATATGCAATATGCAACGATAGAGGTCCCTCACTATTTTCAATTCTTTGCTAGTTTTTCTGTTTTTATTGTTTTATTTGTTTATGATGTACAACATGATGTTTTGATATACATACACATACACACAGTGAAATGATTACTACAGTCAAGCAAATTAACACATCTATTAGCTCACATTGTTACCTGTTTTTGTGTGCGTGGCAAGCGCACCTAAAATCTATCCTTTTAGCCAAGTTTCAGTATCCAACTATATAGTCATTATAGTTGACTATATTGTCAACTATAGTCCTCATGCTGTACTTTAGATTTCTAAGTTTATTCATCCTACATAACTTCAACTTTGTACCTTTTGACCTGCTTCTCCCCATCTGTGTAACCCCAACCACCCTTCTACTCTCTGTTCCTATGTATTCAACTTCTTTTAGCATCCACATACAAGTAAGATCATGCAGTGTTTGTCCTGTGTCTGGCTTATTTCACTTAGCATAATCTCCCCCAGCTTCATCCATGTTGTCACAAATGGCAGGATCTTCTTCCACTTAAGGCTGAATAATATTCCATTATGCATAGCCACAATTTATTTATCCATTCACCCAGACACTTAGGTTGTTTTTATATCTTGACAACCGTGAATAATGCTGTCATGAACACCAAAACACATATATCTCTACGAGGTGCTTATTTCATTTCCTTTGGGAGTATACCCAGCAGAGGGATTTCTGGGACATATGGTAGTTTCCATTTTAAAATTTTTGAGGTATCGCCATACCGTTTTCCATAATGGCTGTGGCAATGTGCATTTGTACCCAGGAGAGTGAAGAAACTCCTTCCAAAGTGATACTGGAAATGGAGTTTTATTCCTGAAACAAGCCAGTGGGGCAGGTGGGGAGAAGGAGTGGGAATGGCCATATGCTCCCTTTCAGGCTCCTGGAGTCTTGTCTACCTCTCCCTTTCACTCCCAGATGCAGACTGTTTAGAAGCCCAACCCTTAGGAGGCAGCCAGAAATGTGTGTAGACAAACTCCTTCGAGGGAGAGACCGGAAGCTAGGAGATTTTGCCTGTTCTCTCCGTATTGAGGCAAGGGGTGGTTGGGGGCAGGTAGCCACTGGCATTGCTCAAAGGCCTATTTAAAACCACCTCTGTGTTCACTGTGGTCTAGGGAGACTCCTGATTGCAGAGCTCCAACTACTCCTGGGTGATTTAGGAGCCCGACCCTTAGGTAGGAGCTGTAGACGCTGGGGTGCTTGATGCATAGACAAATTATTCCCAGGGGTATGCTGGAGACCTGGTTTTATCTGTGGGGCGAGCCGGGGGAAGGAGGCATGGGAAGTGCCCTTACTGCTTCTCAGGCTCCCTGTAAGTCGATCGTTTTCCTGCCCCTTCTGCTTCCCCGTGCAGGCTAGTTAGAAGCCCAACACTCAGTCAGCAACTGAGGAAGTGGGTAGACGAAGCCTAACTAGGAGCTGTTAGCTAATTTTTCAGTACTGAAGTACTTCTTTCAAACGCATTGCTAATTTCAGGAGATGTTTAACGTAAATACATCAGCTAAGAAGTCTTACTAATCTAATTGCATCAGAGCTAAAAAATTTTGTGCAAATTTAATTCTAAGATTTCCAGAAAATGCACATAAAGACCAAATATAACCAAGTACTGCACAGATTGATGCCTGTAAGAGATCCCTCATTGGTTGGCAATCCTGAGTTAAATACAGATTCAGTCAGACCCACTATACACAATAGTAGTAGAATTTAAAATTATAAAGCAGCCCTCAGTGGAACAGCATTTTTGGGAAGAGAACTTAAGAACAATCTCAAACTGCATATTACATTTATAACTATATTGTCTGTAAAACATTATGCTACAATTCTGATATACTACAATTAAAAACAGCTGGAGGAAAAGGCCTTATATTCCCCATCTCAATCCTTGATTATACTCTCCGTTATTGGTATTTCTATTGAGTGTTTTTAAGTCGTGACAGTAGAATCATTCCTCGGGATTCTCTCCCTAGAGAGGATGTATTTAACTGCTTAATTTCTATCCTTCACTTTCCCTCCTCTCCAGCTCATCAGGTGTGGCTGAGGTAGGAGTAACAGTCCCTGACACCATCACCGACTGGAAGGCAGGAGCCTTCTGCCTGTCTGAAGACGCTGGACTTGGTATCTCTTCCACTGCCTCTCTCCGAGCCTTCCAGCCCTTCTTTGTGGAGCTCACAATGCCCTACTCTGTGATTCGTGGAGAGGCCTTCACACTCAAGGCCACGGTCCTAAATTACCTTCCCAAATGCATCCGGGTAAGGATCTCTTTCCTCAATTACACACAAGGTAGCCATCAAGTAAATTAAAAGTTGCATTCCTAGGAGTACTGACAAACTCTTGTATGCAAACTATGCTTACTAGATATTCATGATTGTATAAGTTACAGGTTGTGAGATCTCCAAATACCAAATTGCACCATAAAGCAAGTTGCTAGCCCTTATAACCCTTCAAAGTTAGTATTTGTGTGGTATGAAGACTTCTGACAGGGATGACAAAAGTCAGGACTTTATTCTCATGGCAGATTCCATAAGGTTTCAACCTCTACGATCTCATATATTTAACTTTTCATAGCTCATTCATTATATTAAACCTAATTTTAAAAGTTGTTTGTGAGCATCTTACCTCTGCTGAAACCATAACTGTTTATAAGTCTTGTATCCTCTGCTGGGAGATCTGAGGGAATGGTCAAAGTTCCAGACCAAAGAGGTAGAGCAGCATGCCATCATTACCTTTCCCTTCCTCTGGTCCCATCATGTGAAAGAGCAGGTTGCTTCCAAAATAACTCAGATTTATATGTCAGATCCACTTAAATGTATTTCAGGTATTTGATCTTCATTTATATCATCTTTAATGTGAGGCAACCTGAAATCTAACCAATTCCTCAAGATGCTTTATTGCAAACCCATTCTCCCTCTGTTCTCCTTCCCCCTCTACTCTCTTTCTTATGTGTGGTTTCAGGTCAGTGTGCAGCTGGAAGCCTCTCCCGCCTTCCTAGCTGTCCCAGTGGAGAAGGAACAAGAGCCTCACTGCATCTGTGCAAACGGGCGGCAAACTGTGTCCTGGGCAATAACCCCAAAATCATTAGGTGAGCAAAAAACTCCTAGAGGTAATTCTCTACTCAAAGATTGCATATGGCAGTGGGAAGCTTATACTGAGTGCTACTTCCTTCAGGAAAAGACCGCTAGATGCTGCGATTTTTTTCCTTTGTCTTTTATTCTAAGATACCTACAAAGATATCCTCAACATCTCCACCTTGAATTCCCAGTATCATTCACCTCTCATTTGCATGTTTCCATTCCTGCTTCTGTGTTTTAATAAAACAAAAGTTTACAGAGCATTGAACATTTATAAATCTTGAGTTTGGAGGCATGGAGGAAGGGGAAGATGGCATTCATTTCTATTGGCCTTTTTTTTTTCCCAGGAAATGTGAATTTCACTGTGAGTGCAGAGGCACTAGAGTCTCAAGAGCTGTGTGGAACTGAGGTGGCTTCAGTCCCTCAATATGGAAAGAAAGACACAATCATCAAGCCTCTGTTGGTTGAAGTAAGTAAACCTAAAAAATATATAGTCCATGATAATATATAGTAATATATATGGGTAACATAATAATATATGAATATTTTATAATATTATTCTCATGGATCTCTCTGTCTCTTGATTTACTTTCTGTTTTGTTGGGGTGTTTTTGTTTTTGTTTTTGTTTTTGCTTTTGAGACAGAGTCTTGCCATCACCCAGGCTGGAGTGCAGTGGCAGGATCTCTGTTCACTGCAACCTCCGCCTCCAGGGTTCAAGCAATTCTTGTGCCTCAGCCTCCTGAGTAGCTGGGATTACAGGCGTGCACCACCACACCCAGCTAATTTTTGTATTTTTAGTAGGGACAGGGTTTCACCACGTTGGCCAGGCTGGTCTTGAACTCCTGGCCTCAAGTGATCCACCCACGTCAGATTCCCAAAGTGCTGGGATTATGGGTGTGAGCCACCATGCCCAGCCTCCCTTTGATTTACTTTCTTGCATAAAATTACCTCCTACATATATTGCTTATATGTACAGAATTTTCTTAGATAATACAGTTCAAATCCTTCTCTTCACTATCCAGATATCTGTGGTCCCTCCGTTAACACACATGTTCTAAAGGTCAGTCCATTCTCACTAACTTTTCTTTCTTTTACCTAAAGCCTGAAGGACTAGAGAAGGAAACGACATTCAACTCCCTGCTTTGTCCATCAGGTAAGAGTCAACCATCATAATTTAAAAAACATTAAAGTCTAACATTTAAAGTTCAAAGAACATTTATATATTATTCCTACACTTTCTCTGTGATCTAAGACCTGAAGCAGCATCAAAGCATTTGACAAATGGGGAAAACAGTTCTTAGGAAGGCCAAGTAATTTGATCAGAATATCCCTAGGCCTGCATTCTGAGTCTTGATCTATTGTAGCACCTATGCAAACATCAAATGACTTTCTGACCAGTGTATGGTATGGGCATAGGTAGAAAGTGGGTAGAATCAAAATGAATATTACCAAAGGGGATGTTTCCTTAAATAATTAGTAAGGCAAACTCTGGATGGCTGAGTTCGGGGCATTCTAACACTGAGTTTTGCATAGCCAATGGTATTTGATAATGGGATTGCTATTTCCCAAAGAAAAAGTTGTCATGGCCTTTACCATTATTGTCATATTAATGTTTGTTTGATGCCTATCCTGTACCTAATGCTCTATCAATCATTTGAGAAGAAACTTACAGTAAAACTTACAGTAAAAATTTAATACACTAAGAAACTTACAGTAAAAATTTAATACACTAAGAAATGTATCAGCACAACGCATTCTCACCCCAAACCAACACTGAATCAACACCATACTCTGACTACCTACAATTTCTATTTAGTATGTTTTTCATACTAAATACTAAATACTTTACCTATTCATCTGTGGCCAAGATGTAACATATAAAATGTATCCTAAAACCATACTTTCCTCGTCATTTAGCCTATTTCTACATTTAAGTGAATTGAGTACCTATCATTCAATCCTTTTATCATGACTTCTCCATTTCTGAGTTCCTTATTTTGATTTATCTCTTAGGTGTAAGGCCTAATCATCAAATAGCTTTATTTAATTTCATTTTAATTACCAACATAATCAAATTTGCTTACCTAATTATATAAAAATATATTCTTATTTAAAAAAAACAAAAGAGAACATCATATTAAAGGTTAATGTCAACCCCCTGAACATTTTTCAGTACTTTGTCATCCATTTATCTTTAGAAATAATGTATGTAGATGTATATGTTTGTGGATGTGTGATTTACATATAATAAACTGTATAAGTTTCATTGTATAAATCACTGTTTGTTTTTTACTCAGCATCCTGTCTTGGAGATTTATCTATGTCAAATTGTAGATCTAGGTCTTTCCTTTTCATTGCTTTTAATCTTGTAATATAAATATATCACAATTCTGCTTAGTGTTTTAGTCTTCCTATATTGATTTTTTCAACTATTTGCTAACTTTAAAAAAATTAGTTAATTATAATAATAGCCTCCTTATGAACATATACAAGTACAGCTAGGGTACATACCAAAATGTTAAAAATTCCTGAGTCAGAGAGCATATGTGTAGATATGCATAGTTTTATTTGTTTGGTTGGTTGTTGTTCTTTAATTACATTGTAAACTGACCATTTATAATTGTATATATTTACAGCATACAAACTGATGTTATGATTTATGAATAGAATGTGAAATCATTAAATCAAGCTAATCTCAAATACTTATGTTTTGTGGTGAGAACGTTTGAAATTCTCTAAGCAAGTTTGAAACATACAACACTCTATTATTAACTATATTCACCATGCTGTGCAATAGATCCCAAAAAGAAAAAAATGTATTCCTTCTGTCTGAGACTTTGTGTCCCTTGAACACAATCTTCCTTTTACTCCAGCCTCATGCTCCATAACCACCATTCTACTCTCTGCTCCTGTGAATTTGAATGTTTTAGCTTCCACATACAAATGAGAACATGCAATATTTGTTTTCCTGTACCTGGCTTATTTCACTTAACATAATCTCCTCCAGATTTAATCATGCTGCCCTAAATGGCAGCATGTTCTTCTTTTTTAAAATGGAATGGAATTCCATGTGTATATATACCAAATTTTCTTTATCTATTCATCTGTTGATGACACTTATGATTCCATAACTAGACACCAGTAATTTGATAGGGATTACGTTGAATATGTAGATTGCTTTGGGTAGTGTGGACATTTTAACAATATTAATTCTTCCAATCCATGAACATTGTATGCTTTTTTCATTTATTTGTGTTCTCTTTGATTTCTTTCATCAGTGTTTTATAGTTTCCAGTGTACACTTCACCTCCTTGATTAGATTTATTTCTACATATTTTTTCATAGCTATTGTAAATGGGATTGTTTTTATTTCTTTTTTGATCATTCATTGTTAGTGTATAGAAAATACTACTGATTTTTATGTGTTGATAAACACATAAAACTTTATTGCATTCATTTATAAGTTCTTGCAACCCTTTTGTGAAGTCTTTTGAGCTCCCAATATATGATAATGTCATCACCAACAGTGAAAATTTTACTTCTTCCTTTTCAATTTGTATATTTTTCATTTCTTTTTCATGTTTGATTGCTCTTGCTGATACTTCCAGTACTACTTTGAAAATAAATGGTGACAGTGGGTCACCATTTAAACTATCAGAAATCAAAGACGAAGAACAAATTCTGAAAGCAGAAGGTGATAAGAAACATATCACATACCAAAGGGGATGTTTCCTTAAATAATTAGTAATGCAAACTCTGGATGGCTGAATTCGGGGCATTCTAACACTGAGTTTTCCTGTACCTGGCTTATTTCACTTAACATAATCTCCTCCAGATTTAATCATGCTGCCCTATGCTTGTTATTAATATTTTGTCCTTTAACCCTTGTACTAGAGATAAAAGTACTTTTAATACCATCATTATAGTCACAGAGTATTCTGAATATGGCTCTGTATTACTTATACCATTAAATTTTGTGCTTTTGTGGTTTTGTATTGTTAATTAGGAACCTTTTGTTTCAGCTTAAAGAACTCCCTTCAGTAATTCCTGAAGGCAGGACTAATGTTGACGACTCCCTTAGCTTGTGGTTTGTCTGGGAATGTTTTATTTCTCCCTCATTTCTAAAAGACAGCTTTGCTGGATGAAGAATTCTTGATTACACATTGTTTTTATTTTTGTTTTCCTTCAGCACTTTGAATATATTATTCCACTCTCCCTCAGCCTGCAGGGTTCCTGCTAAAAACCCATGGATGGTTGTATTGGGTTGTATGTGATATGTTTCTTATCACCTTCTGCTTTCGGAATTTTTTCTTCGTCTTTGATTTCTGATAGTTTAATTATTGTGTCTTAGTGAACAATTCTTTCATTTGAATTTCATTGGAGAACTCTGTGCCTCCTGTACTTGGATGCTGGCATCTATCCCCTGATCAGGGAAGTTTTCAGCTATATTGATTTTTTTTTCTTTTTTTTTCCTGATTCTGTACTCTTTTTTTTTTCATTATTGCTTTAAATATGCTTTATAGTCTCCTTCTTCTGGACTTTCTTTAATGCAAAGGTTTGATTTCATGATGATGTCCCATAATTTCCATAGGCTTTCGTCATTCTTTTGTCTTTCTGCTCTTCTGCCTGGATAATTCCAAATATTCTGTCTTTGAGCTCACTGATTCTTCTGCTTGACCAAGTCTACTGTTGAGCTTTCTATTGTATTTTTAAATAAAGTCATTGTATTCTTTATTTCTAGGATTTCTATTTGGTTTCTTTTTAATTGTTTCTATTTATTTTTTATTTTACAATATTAGCTAAGTTGCAGATAATTGTTTCTATTTCACGTCAAACTTCTCACTTTGTTGGTGTATTGTTTTGCAAATTCATTTAATTTTGTATTTATATATTCTTGTAGTCAACTGAATTTCTTCAAGAGGATTATTCAAGAGGAGAATTCTTTGTCAGTGATTTTATAGATTTTCATTTCTATGAGGTCAATTTTTTGAGCTTTGTCAGTTTCTTTTGGAGGTGTCATGATTCCTTGATTCTTCATAATCCTTTGTCCTTGCATTGTTTGTGCATTTGAGGAGAAAGCCACTTCTTCTGGCCTTTATAGGTATTCTTTGGCAGGGATAAACATTTGCTATTTAGTCTAGCCTATAATTCTGGAAAGATCAGTTGGTGACAACCTTGAGCAGGCAGAGTTTTTCATGGGTTCCCTAGTTGGCTGGGCCACTGCCTTTGCTCTTATGTTTGGTAGGGCCACTGGTTATGCCTTGCTGTCTGGCAAGATCACTGTTTGGTCTCTGCTATCTGGTGGAGCTGCTGGCTGGGTACTGCAAGGGCCTCTGGTCAGGCCAGTCACAGGATATATTGCCTGGCTGGATGATTCTGCTATTTGGGACCTTAAGGTAGACAGGGTCACAATCTGGGCTGTGAGATTAGGTGGAGTTGTTGCTTGGGTTGGACAGAAATAAATACTATACTTCTTAGATGTGCATAATAGAGGACTGCTACCCCACCCTTGTGCATGGAGCCATGGAGTGAGGTTTTGGCTGAGTTGAGCCACCCTTTAGACTCCCAGGTCAAGCGTATTTAACCCCTACACTTCTATGAAATGCACAGAAGTGTCTCCTACCTGGGTGGGATCACTGGCATAAGCTCTGAAGCTGGGCTTACAGACTGGCCATCTGGAAACTCAAGCTAGGTCGAACTTCCCACCATGCTTCTGAAAGTGACCAGCTCAGTTTTGCAGATGGGCTATGCAGTTGGCTGGTGTCTCTGAATGAGTGCCATAGCTGGCAGAAACACAGAAGCACTACTAAAATCCACATGCTGGTCACTGTGAGCTCTGTCCTTCTTTGTTTCTACCTGACCTCAGGTAGTCTAGTCATGCCATTACTTCCAGTGTTCCCAGTGAAATGAGACCAGAGTGGGCTTCCTGAGAAGTGTCTTTGAATACTTGAGAATCTTGATGTCTACCTCTGGTTCTCTTTCCCCTCTGTGGAAACTGTGACCCCAGGGGAATCCTCTCTGTCTGGCATGGTGCTAACCTAAAGGAGTGGGAACAGTGACATGGTCAAAGTGAGACCATTCTTCCTACCCTTCTAATTTGTCTTCACTCTGTTCTGTGAACAATGCATGTGTTCTAGACTTGTTTCCAAGTATTGGGGTTTTCAAAATAGATTTTCTGATCTGTGGATAGTAGCTAGTTGGACTTTCTGTGGAGGGAGAGAAGTTCCTGAGACTTTCTATTCCATCATCTTGCTTTATTCTGAGTTTTAATAGAACTACAAAAAGAAAATTCTCCTCTTTATTACCCAAATGCATTTATACTTCCACCAGTATACATTACCATAGTGTTATACTTGCCATCATCTGTTACCATCAAAGTTTTTCATTTTAATTTTTGCCAAAAATTTAGAAAAAAAAATTTTGCTGTTGTTTTAATTTATATTTTTTTAATTACAAGCATGACCTTAGTTTTGCATGTTTATTAATTGCCTTTATAATCTTTGGCCATTTGTCTTTTGAGTAGTTTTTTTCTGACTCGGTTGTATGACACTAATTCTTTATCTGTTGAATATGTTGCAGATATTTTCTTTCATTTGGTCATTTGTGTTTTTAACTTTGTTTATGGCATTTTTTTTACAAAAGTTTTAATATTAATTTTATGAGAAAGGGAAGATAATTGCTACATTTTTCATTTGTATGTAATTCACCAATATTAAAATTTTAGTAAATGTATATTCATCAGTAGCAGTTATTTTATTTTCAGTGAGTCAAGCATTTTATTTTGCTTGGCCTTTTGTCCCTTAACTATGCTAATGGCTTTTTTTAAGAAACATTTTAATATGGATTTTATGAGGAAGGAATTCAGTATGAAAATAAATACGACACTTCTCTCATTTTCATTTCATATAATTTACCAAGATTAAAATGGAAGTAAATGTATGTTCATCAGTAGTAATTATTTTATTTTCAATGCATCAAATACTGTTCATCTTCACTTTCTTATCCTCAATTTTCTAGGTCTTCCATAAAAATACTATCTTTATATCCAATATTTGAAGAAAGAACATAGCATTATTATAGAATTCAGGACCTTTTGTGGGTAATTTTTCCTTTACCTATGTATACTTATAGGGCTTTGTTGTTGGTATTTTCTCCATACAACTGTTGAGTAAGGAAGTTGGTGGTGGGGGCTAAATAGACCATCTTGTGATAACCATCTTGCGTTAGCCATCAGATGACAGCAGCTGAATCACAGCATCACCAGGCTCTTACAATTTGTTGTCATATTTGGCGTGCAATTCTACATAAGTTACTGAAAAGATCATTGAAGAAGAAATTCTGAAAATCACAGGAACCAGTAGCCCATTTTTAAGATATGTATATTACTGTTGTATTAAAGGAGGACAACTTTTCAGGAGAAGTTTAGTATAAGGCATAGTCCTAGCTTCTGGGTCATAGAGCTGTTTAGAAAGATATAATGCAGAAATAATTTTCATATGTCTGATTTGCTTATTTCTCTAGGTGGTGAGGTATCTGAAGAATTATCCCTGAAATTGCCACCAAATGTCGTAGAAGAATCTGCCCGAGCTTCTGTCTCAGTTTTGGGTGAGTCTCCAACCCATAATGGATCTGGGCATTAACAACTTCTATTATACTATTTTTCTTTGCCATAAATATATACTAAAAGTGACACTATAATTTTAACTTCTTTCTTCTCTTCTTCTTTGGGCTTGTTTATTGCTTTCAATCATACTCCTATCCCTGGAAGAATCATCCTTCCTAAATTTTCTCAAATTCTAAGCTCAACTAATTATTTCTGTTTAATGATTTTGATAGATGATAATCTCCAAGCTTTATGACTTCCCATCTCTCCCATTCTCTAGGAGACATATTAGGCTCTGCCATGCAAAACATACAAAATCTTCTCCAGATGCCCTATGGCTGTGGAGAGCAGAATATGGTCCTCTTTGCTCCTAACATCTATGTTCTGGATTATCTAAATGAAACACAGCAGCTTACTCCTGAGATCGAGTCCAAGGCCATTGGCTATCTCAACACTGGTGAGTGATTACTCGAGTAAGGGAAAACTTGAATGTTATTTCAACTGGATTTCCCAGTAGGTTTCAGTTACTTATGAATATCATGATACATTAGCTTAGCCTGCTATGATAGTTAATTTCATGGAAACTATCCACTCTCCAACCTCCAATAAAATGTTTAAGGCTCAGAAACTCCTAATCTATGACAACAAAATTTAAGAAATGTCACAAGGGAAGCCAAGGTATTTTAGTAATTACTCCACCCTCAGCATGCACATTAATCCATTGTGCTATTTCATGAATCTTCCTTTCCAGGTTACCAGAGACAGTTGAACTACAAACACTATGATGGCTCCTACAGCACCTTTGGGGAGCGATATGGCAGGAACCAGGGCAACACCTGGTAAGGAAAGAACAATTTTTTGAGCTCCTTTTTGCGTGCCAGCTCTTTTACATGTATTACCTCAATTATATTCACAGCAACACTATCAGATATGTATTATCAGACCGATGGTTTGTTATACTAGATAAATCCACCAAGAGTAGCAAGGTAACAAGAAGAAAACCTGATATCCAAATACATGTATGTTAGGCTTGTTTCCAAAATTGACCCTATTAATAATATACCAAGGTTTTCTTTCTGAAATGGCTATTCTTTCTAAAGTAGCTGCCATAACCATGAGTTTTAAAATGATATTGCCAGTGAACATATATAACTTCCAGATAAACCATGTTAACTTCAGTGTATATCGTGTCACATTCTAAGTCATTCAGCTTGATTTAGAATGAATTCATTAATAGGAGGAAACCATTGAGAAGGAAACGGTAATGTAAAACATTTTTTAAATCCCTAAAGTAAAGCAATATCAAAAGTTACTGCATATAAGAGCTGCATGTGAGAAGATTCTGTCATCTGCAGAAGGAAATCTCTAAAGATAAGAGAGATTTAAAGCCTTACTCGAGTAACTAACAAAAATAAGTAAATTCAAAGTACTTGAATGAAAAAAAAAAAAAGAAGTACTTGAATGCAAATTCATTCAACCATTGTGGAAGACAGTATGGCAATTCCTCGAGGATCTAGAACCAGAAATACCATTTGACCTAGTAATCCCATTACTGGGCATATACCCAAAGGAATATAAATCATTCTACTACAATGACGCATGTGCACGTATGTTTATTGCGGCACTATTTGCAATAACAAAGTAGTGGAACCAATTCAATTGCTCATTAATCATAGATTGGATAAAGAAAATGTGGTACATATACACCATGGAATACCATGCAGCAATAAAAAGAAATGAGGTCATGTCCTTTGCAGGGACATGGATGAAGCTGCATGGAAACCATCATCCTCAGCAAACTAACACAGGAACAGAAAATCAAACACCACATGTTCTCACTCACAAGTGGGAGTTGAACAATGAGAACCCACAGACACAGGGAGGGGAACAACACACACCAGGGCCTTTTGGGAGGTGGTGGGTGAGGAGAGGGAACTAAGCGAATGGGTCAATAGGTGCAAGAAACCGCCATGGCACACGTATGCCTATGTAACAAACCTGCACGTTCTGCACATGTATCCTGGAACTAAAATAAAATAAAATATACTTAGACTCCCTGTGGCAAAGAGAGAGGTAGCAAGGAAATACTAGATCTAGCAGATTAATCAAGCAGACTAAAGATTAATCAAGGAGATGAGATCTCTAAGTACACAAGAATTTTTGTTAGCTAACTGACATCATATGAAGCCTGTTGCTGTGAAGTGGTTGTAAAACCACTGTAACAACATAAATATCATGATCGCTTCCTCCCTGGTCAGGCTCACAGCCTTTGTTCTGAAGACTTTTGCCCAAGCTCGAGCCTACATCTTCATCGATGAAGCACACATTACCCAAGCCCTCATATGGCTCTCCCAGAAGCAGAAGGACAATGGCTGTTTCAGGAGCTCTGGATCACTGCTCAACAATGCCATAAAGGTGAATCATTCTGGAGCTAGTTTTGATTTGTCCGTTATGATACGTGCAAGGATGAGGAGGGAAGTGATAATGTGAAAATTTCTAAGGGATAGCATCAGAAGAAAATAAAACCTGGATGGCACCAAAAAAGAGGGGATAGAACAAAAGTGGATTGTGATACTTTGCCCTATAGGGATGGATATGGGTAAGGATGAATTCCATGACACAGCAGAATAGAAATAACTAATCAATGGCATTCTCAGAAGTTGAATTATTCAAATCTCTCTCTTGTATTCACAGGGAGGAGTAGAAGATGAAGTGACCCTCTCCGCCTACATCACCATCGCCCTTCTGGAGATTCCTCTCACAGTCACCGTAGGTACCACCTCATTCCTCTGCTGAGGAGAGTTCTGGATGCAACGAAACTGCTGACCTGCTGTTTGAAATACTATCCTATTAAAAGCAAAGTGTCAGTTTTCCTTCTGCTGTCTGAAATACTATCCTATTAAAAGCAGAGCGTCAGTTTTCCTTCTATGCAATGCCAGTGCTTCCCAGATCTACAGAGAATTTGGTCAATCCATTTAAGAAAGGTTTAAATTTTCCCAGTAATTCCCCTAGGCTATTTACCACCACCACTCAAAAAAAAAAACTTAAAGATATGTCTTTTGAATGTGAGAATAACAGACAAAAATACTATTATATCTATCGATAAGAATGAGGAATAGTTGGGAAAATGCGTTTATAAAACTTCTGTGCTGTGATCTGTGTATTTGCCTGGGAACGCTAGCATGTCTGTTTACATAGCTCGGTTCCCTTCTTGTTCTGCCTTCACAGCACCCTGTTGTCCGCAATGCCCTGTTTTGCCTGGAATCAGCCTGGAAGACGACACAAGAAGGGGCCCATGGCAGCCATGTATATACCAAAGCACTGCTGGCCTATGCTTTTGCCCTGGCAGGTAACCAGGAAAAGAGGAAGGAAGTACTCGAGTCACTTAATGAGGAAGCTGTGAAGAAAGGTGAGAGCACACCTGAGATCCTTCTCCTGGCCCATCCTCTGTATCAAGAGCTGCATGGCAAAAATCCCTCACTCCTACCTCCTGTGATCCCTGTCTCCTCTCTTCTTTTCTATATATCATATGTATTTTGTCCATATTGTGATTTTATAAAATCTAGGATTTCTTAAATCAGAAATCAAAAGACAAGAGGTAGTACAGATGCTTCTCAACTTATGATGGGGTTATATCCTGACAAACTCATT
>NW_012102576.1:347827-350069 GCF_000951045.1 Mandrillus leucophaeus | reverse complement strand
TATTTTTAGTAGAGACGGGGTTTCACTGTGTTAGCCAGGATGGTCTCAATCTCCTGACCTTGTGATGCGCCCTCCTCAGCCTCCCAAAGTGAATTCTGGTATTTTAAGCCTATTTCATAAGACCAATAATGTTGCCCAGTCTACTCATATTCACACAATACTTCTACATATACCGTGGTCTATATGAGGGGTTGAAAACATAGAAAATAAAATGCAAATCATAAGATGTCCATTAAAATAGTCTACCTTTTTCCTTTGATAGCCATTAATTCTTCTTGAAATGTATTGAGAAATATTTTATAATAGATACACAAAAGGGCATAAGCTATAACTAGAAAACACTGTATAACTATCTCATAGATTAAGAAATAGAAAATTACCGATACTGGAAAAATAAATCCCTTGTGTATCACTACCACCTCCAGAGGCAATCATTCTCCTGAATTTGTTATTACAATTCCATGGATTTCTTTATATTTTTCTGCATATGTGTCCCTAACTAATATTTAGAATCTTTACATGTGTTTCATCATGACAGAAACAAGATTTTTTTCTCTCTCATTCAAGAAACAAGGGAAACATTTTTGAATATTTCAGCAGCTTAGTTTTTTGTTTGCTTTTCATTTTCTAAGTTCAACATTATGTGGATGAAGATCCCTATACAAGTACGTCAGAGTCAGCTCATTAATTTTCACTGCTGTGTAATACATTACAGTCTATAAATTAGTCATAATTTACACATCGAGTTTCTCCCATGAATTTTTTTATGTTTTCTTACTAAAAACAATGCTGCAATGAATACTCGTGTGCCTGTTTTCTTGTGCATCTGTGTTTCTCCAAATTATCCTTTGAGAAGCATAATGATGGATTAGTGGGCTAAGCATATCTTTCCCATTGTTGAATATCACCAAAGAGCAATTGGCTTCCCACAGCAGTGTATATCGGTTCCCACTGTTTCACATTCATGTCAGCCTTTGGTATTTCAAGGATTACTGTATTGTTTTTTTCAGTCTAATGAGTACAAACTCTACTATTTCATGTGATCTGTGATCCTCACAAGAAATTGCTAAAGACAGGCTTTATAGGAAATGTAAACAAACTCCAGCTATGGTCTAATATAACATCATATAACATCAAAAATAGGAAACAGCCACACCCAATGAGACAACTGCTGTGCCATTTCTTTCTCCCACCAACCCAACTATAGCAACTATTTGAAAACATAGATAGGCATAGGCTTCTGACTCCAGCATCAATATCTGTCTTAGCTGGGCTGAAACACACCAAATTCAGATTTACATAGAAGGAAAAGCATCTACCTACAGTTCAGGGGATTATAATGGGCATGCAATTCTCATTTCAGCACTAGCTTGGGTACTTTTATATTTATATTTAAATATAAATATGTAGTCACTTATAAATATCTTTTTCTCACCTTTAAGACAACTCAGTCCACTGGGAGCGCCCTCAGAAACCTAAGGCCCCAGTGGGGCATTTTTACGAACCCCAGGCTCCCTCTGCTGAGGTGGAGATGACATCCTATGTGCTCCTCGCTTACCTCACGGCCCAGCCAGCCCCCACCTCGGAGGACCTGACCTCTGCAACCAACATCGTGAAGTGGATCACGAAGCAGCAGAATTCCCAGGGCGGTTTCTCCTCCACCCAGGTTGGTGATTTGCCAAAACCTTTGATTTCACCTTCAGGCAGCAAAAGATTTGAACAAAAAAGAAACAAACACATCCAAGAAGAAAAAAATAAAGATGACAATAACTTGAAGTGAAGGAAAGTTTTCGGTATCCAAGGATAATGGGAAATAAAAGCAAATGAAAGTCAAAGAGGGCCAAAAGGAAATGCTCAGAATTCCGGCAACCCATCACTGTGTTATTATCCCTCTGTTTCCCATAACAACACTGCCTTCCTCAAGCAGCAGTGGAGCATCAGCAGAATGAAGGCGATGTCTCCTGCCATTCTCCTGGAAGCTATAGCGTCTCTTTCAAACTGTTCAAAGGAACTCTACTCAAAATCCTCCAACAACCTCTCCTCACAAATCTCTCCATTCTTTGGTCCCCTTTAATAGGCTTTTTTCAAAACTACACATTTTGTGCTTCCCCTATTCAACCTTTTTTTTTTTTTTTTCTTAAGACAGAGTGTTTCTCTGTCACCTAAGCTGGAATGCAGTGGTGCGATCTTGGCTCACTGCAACCTCCACCCACAGGTTCAAGCAATTCTCATGCCTCAGCCT
>NW_012102576.1:344787-345282 GCF_000951045.1 Mandrillus leucophaeus | reverse complement strand
TAAAATCTAGGATTTCTTAAATCAGAAATCAAAAGACAAGAGGTAGTACAGATGCTTCTCAACTTATGATGGGGTTATATCCTGACAAACTCATTATAAAGTCTGAAAAATCTTAAGTGGGACCATTGTAAGTCAGGGACCATCTGTATAGTATGCTAGTAAGAAGAGCATTCTCTGGAGACCAGCTCCAAAATGTGCTACCTATGTGAGCTTGGGAAAGTCATTAACTTCCTTGTGTTTCAGTTCCTTCCTCAGTAAAATGGGGATAAAAATAGTATTGACCTCACAGAGCTGTTGTATTAAATGAACTGGTATACATAAAACAGTAGAGTAAATGGCACATAGCAAATCCTATAAAAGTACTAGTTATTACTACTAACATATCAGTTCTCAATATATGCCCAATTCTTACCTGGTACATTGTATAACCTTAAACATAAGAAAATAATCATGGAAGTAACTACTGGAATGAATTCTGGTATTTTCTTTTTTTTT
>NW_012102576.1:340068-342811 GCF_000951045.1 Mandrillus leucophaeus | reverse complement strand
ACTCAAAATCCTCCAACAACCTCTCCTCACAAATCTCTCCATTCTTTGGTCCCCTTTAATAGGCTTTTTTCAAAACTACACATTTTGTGCTTCCCCTATTCAACCTTTTTTTTTTTTTTTTCTTAAGACAGAGTGTTTCTCTGTCACCTAAGCTGGAATGCAGTGGTGCGATCTTGGCTCACTGCAACCTCCACCCACAGGTTCAAGCAATTCTCATGCCTCAGCCTCCCCAGTAGCTAGGATTACAGTCATGTGCCACCATGCCTGGCTAATTTTTGTATTTTTAGTAGAGACGAGGTTTCACCATGTTGCCCAGGCTGATCTTGAACTCCTGAGCTCAGGCAATCCACCCACCTTGGCCTCACAAAATGCGAGGATTATAGGTGTGAGCCACTGCATCCAGCCCCCTGTTCACCTCATAATACACAAACGTTTATTCATCAGGAGCATAAAGAACTGTCTCGATTCATCCAACCTCCTAAGTCTAGCTATACCATGTATCTGAACAATTCATCGATATGTACACAGCAGGCAGTTTTATCTTCGGAGAATTTAGATGTTTGCTTATATACCCTAAAACAGAAAAAATGTGACAAAATGGCATTCCATCCTATTTCCATTGTATTAATCTTTCATCATATGAATGAAAAAAACTAAGTAATTTTGTTAAAGGTTATCATTCGTTTCTTAGATATATATTATTTGAAGGAGGCCATCCAGGTTCAGTGTTGATGAGGATATCTACCAACAGACATTCACTGGGAACAGGAAATCACCCAATAAAAAGGGAAAGCCAAATAAAAATGTCATTCAATCCATAAGATAATTATAATATTCATCTTTTATTTCTTTTGGAGAAACTGAAGCATGACTCTACTCATGGCTGCAAAGAACCTTGGGTTCTCTTTAGGTCACTGACCTCAGCAACTGAGCAAAGTTTAATATGGGAGAGAGCCAGACTGAACTTTGCTTGGGTGATGTCAGATACGACCACAGTTGTCAAGAAAGACGTGTTAGCAAATAGCTGATGCCAATAACTGATTATCATTCACTTATATTTTCCACATTCCATGTTCCACATATACTTACAGAGAAAAGGATCAATTTTCTGATAAATAAAATAAACATGTAGGGCATACAGTCCAAGGTAGATATTTGAATGTTATGGCTCTTCAACTATCTAAAGATTAGAATCAATCTTGAAATTAGAGCTCCAATATTTAAGTAGTGAGGGAAGTAGGAAATCAAAGTCCCTCACATGGGTCTTTGAAAAATATCTCAGCCCTCAAATCTTTAAAATACCCAACGGGTTCTCTCACTCATCTATCTCTTCCAGGACACAGTGGTGGCTCTCCATGCTCTGTCCAAATATGGAGCAGCCACGTTCACCAGAACTGGGAAGGCTGCACAGGTGACTATCCAGTCTTCAGGGACATTTTCCAACAAATTCCAAGTGGACAACAGCAACCGCCTGTTACTGCAGCGGGTCTCATTACCAGAGCTGCCTGGGGAATACAGCATGAAAGTGACAGGAGAAGGATGTGTCTACCTCCAGGTGAGACTCTTGGGCAGGTGAGGACAGAGGACAGATGAGGACAGCAGCTGTTCTCACTGAGAAGTCCTCACTCAGAAAACAATGGGGCAAACCAGAGAAAGAGTTAGGGAAGTTGAGAGGAATTCTGGGAAAGGGCAAAAAACTGATTTTGTCTTTGATGTGCCATAGACATCCTTGAAATACAATATTCTCCCAGAAAAGGAAGAGTTCCCGTTTGCGTTAGGGGTGCAGACTCTGCCTGCAACTTGTGACGAACCCAAAGCCCACACCAGCTTCCAAATCTCACTAAGTGTCAGGTAAGACCTTCTGACTTTATCACCTAATCCTAAGAATAACCACCAATCTTCGTACTGGAACTCCTCTTTAAGTAAAGCAGTACAATAGTAGATGTTTGCACTGTTCGTTAAAAATGCAATGTATTCTCTTAAGTTGATACAATATAATTTCTCAATGATGGGGTTTACATTGTCCATCCAGGATCTATTATTGTGCAACCTCATTGTTTAAAGGGTAATAATTTCCCTCAATAACAACTAAATAAATATTACCCATTGCCTCTGACCTGAATTCCTTGTTATGTAATGAAATCCTATATTATTCTTGCTTTATTGAAGACAGGGATGAAGAATTACTGAAAAGTTTGACTAGAAGGAAGTAGTGAATCTTTAGTTAGAATTCCTACTGGCAATAAATAAATCTCAGGTTATATATGATATAATTAATTTTGGGGGAAGATATACTTATATGCATCAATATTTAAATAGCGGCAGATCTGACAAAAAATTATCTCTCCACAAACATATAACTTGGTTGGGGATACTATTCAGGAAAACAGTTAAGACAAAGTCTATGTAACAAATAACTGGCATATATCAAAAAGAATGAGATCATGACCTTTGTAGGAACATTGATGGAGATGGAGGTCATTATCCTTAGCGAACTAACACAGGAACAGAAAACTAAACACTGCACATTCTCATTTGTAAGTGGGAGCTAAATGATAAGAACACATGGACACAAAATGGAGAACAACAGACACCAGAGCCTATTTGAGGGTGAAGGATGGGAGGAGGGAGAGGATCAGAAAAAATAACAATTGAGTACAAAATTTAGTACCCAAGTGATAAAGTAATCTGTACACCAAAGCCCCATGACACGAGTTTACCTAGATAAGAAACCTGCACGTGT
>NW_012102576.1:325469-339518 GCF_000951045.1 Mandrillus leucophaeus | reverse complement strand
GCAAAAAACTCCATCAAAAAAAAAAAAAAATGCAGATCCTCAGCCTCTATACGGTAGAAATTCTGATTCATCGGGTCTAGAGCAGGGCCTGGTCTCGGTGACTTTAATAGGCTTCCTAAAAATTCTATACACACCACTTTTACAAACCACTGGGATAAGATATTTGGGAAGACTTACATGTACCTTTTAGAGCTGTGGAATGCTTAACATGGACATAGAAGAAGAAAATATTTAAAAACACAGAAAACTCTAATCCTTTCCTTCCATGGATCCTCAGTTATACCGGGAGCCGCTCTGCCTCCAACATGGCGATCGTTGATGTGAAGATGGTCTCTGGCTTCATTCCCCTGAAGCCAACAGTGAAAACGGTAGGTTTATCATAACCCCAGAATGCCCTGTTTGATTTCATGTTGTATGTATCCCCAGCATAAGACAATACTAATATTAAAATACTGTGAAAATCAATCTCTATCAAAGCCTTACACTTTTTCCAAGCTCAGAAATACAATCACATGTGTTCGTATGAATGCTCACCGTGTGCACAGCCCTGCGCAAGGACCTGTGACTACAAGAAAAAGATTGTCAGCAGGTGTTTTTCAATGTCTTCTTAGCTCAGAATTTTGTTAAGAAGATAAAACATATGAACATGAACCAGTGAAAAATATGAAAATGACTGGCATAAACTATAAGTATTACAGAAGTTAAAAGGAAAATTGGGGCAGGCAAACCGGGAAAAAAACTCCTTATGAAGAAATAGAAACTGAATTGAACTTTGAAATATGAGTAACTACCAAGTTTAGAATACCTAGCTGTCTTTTCGTCAGATAAATAACTTTACACATTGGTCTTGTGTCATACTGATATTGAACCCTTTATGCCTTTCATTTTTAATTGTGTTACATTATATCTTTGCTTACAAAAAGCATTTGAAGAATTCTATCCTCAGGGTTATTTTGGCAATACAAAATATTTTTTCTGTGGATCCCCCAAGGATTTCATCTATTTATTAACATTGGTGGTGTTTCAATTTTCTTCAGCTTGAAAGATCTAACCATGTGAGCCGGACAGAAGTCAGCAACAACCATGTCTTGATTTACCTGGATAAGGTAAGAGACCTTCTAGTCTATTTGCAAAAAAAAAAAAAAAAAAGGTAGATAATAATCCTCCAAGGGAACATCTGGGAAGGTAAATGCATTTTAGAAACATCACTTCCATGCTAGAAATTTCAGAATTCTAATGTTAACTCTAAAAGAATGTTCTCCTCTCCTTTATTTATATTTCACCAGGCATTACGGGTAGAAATGGCTTATTAGGATCTTGGGATATGAATATTCCTAAAACCCCATAAGCAAGAAATCTTCACAGAATGTGTTTATTACGTTGACAGGTTATTTTGATAGCCAGTAATATAAGGAAGTAGCGCTTATGATTAGTCAATTATTAGTTAATTATCAACATAACAACAATATGAAAGGAAAAAAAACTGTCAATCTCCACAAGGACTTGACCCATAAAATAATAAGACCAGTTCACCAATAAACCAATCTGATTTTATAGATACGTGTGGTAGGAGAGTTTGTTCATGCACATGTTGATGGGAATTATGGTTTACAAATTTTATGAAATTTAAGCCTGGAAAGATCAACCTTTTAGATGCCTCCTTGAGTCTACACAAGTATTCCTGTAAGACAGAGAAGTGAAGCTATACCAAATCTCTGGATATTTAAAAATGAACACAGTCATCCAATAAAAAGTATGTATCACTTACCCCCATGAAAGGAGCTATGTATCGGCATTGACAGAAGTATATGTGTTGTGTTAGTTTTTTAAGAAATAATCTGGAGAATTTATCATCCCCTCTGAGAGATTTCTGCACAATTTAATTAAGGACCCTATAGTGTGCTGTAGGATGATAAAGCTTTTCCCCCAAAAAACAGGTGAATACTTAAACTAATTCGAAGAGAGAAGAAAGCTTCCTGAAAGGTCATTTAATTGACTTTTGCTTTCCAGGTGTCAAACCAGACACTGAGCTTGTTCTTCACGGTTCTGCAAGATGTCCCAGTAAGAGATCTGAAACCAGCCATAGTGAAAGTCTATGATTACTACGAGACGGGTGAGTGACAGTGATTTTCACATAGAAATATTTAATTCCTGATCACAGAAATTCAGATTTGGGAGATGTGTTGGGGCTATTTATTACATTAAGTAATTACATTATCACTTCATTTTGTCTCCATCGAGTCTGATGCTCCTCTTTTTGTCTGTTATACACACATTGTAGAAACAACCTACATTATAAATATATCAACTACTAATACGAAACACCTGTGGGATATTCAGTTCCCTTTTCATCAGATAAATAGACTGTATGACTATGAGATTTAAGTAAGTAGAACATCTGAAGAGTCCTTCAGGAGTTTGGGATAAAAGAAAATATAAAACACTATATTTGAAAGGAGAATATAAGGTAGCAAGCAATGCATCAAATGAGTGATGCTAATGTTTCTGGTACAATACTGTTCTTCCCACAACAAACTCCTTCCTTGGCCTGTATCCCACAGATGTTTGCTTTCTTCCTCACTTCATGTAATGATTTCTGGTTTTTTGTTGGTTTTTTTCTTTTCCAGATGAGTTTGCAATTGCTGAATACAATGCCCCTTGCAGCAAAGGTGAGTCACTCACACTCTTTCAAAAGGCAGTCAGAGCTCCTTCAACTTGTCCCCCAAACCTTCTCCTTCATAAAACCCTGGGTAAATATTTGTCAAAAACATCAGGTTACTCACACTGCACATTACTATAGAAAAACACATTTACTGGAGAGGGCCATTGACTCTGTCAAACCTCAGACAGTCCATAGGATTGCTTATGGGTAAAGATTTGTAACAGATTTGGGTTCCCACTGTACTGATTAGGTTTCTTTGGGCACTATGCCACTCAGAACTAAGGGAAAGAATACTCTCTGCTCATGGAGACCCAAGTCTGTCTTAATTTTTTTTCTTTCCAATATCACAGATCTTGGAAATGCTTGAAGATCACAAGGCTGAAAACTGCTTTGCTGGAGTCCTGTTTTCAGAGCTCCACAGAAGACACATGTTTTTGTATCTTTAGAGACTTGATGAATAAACATTTTTTCTGGTCAATGTCTTTCCCTGTTTCCTGTTCATTCAATAAATATCTTTTTACATTTCCATATGATTCCCAATAGAACACCAAGATAAAACTTAAAGGAATCAAGTGCTGAGGGACTTCAGAATACAAAAAAAAAAAAGATACAGTGATGTTGGTATGAGTAGGTTTCATGTAAGGACTGTGGGGAAAGAAGAAAGTATTGGGTTATATACTAGAAAGGTGGTTATGGAAATACCCTATGAAAAACCCGAAGAGTGAATTTTTATGAGAAAACAAGACTGGCTTCACCAGAAAAGACTCTTTACATTAAAATGAAGTAGAATGGAATACAACATTGAACAGGTCGTAATGGGAGGCAGGATAATTGGGACCTGACCTGAACTGGGAGTTGTGTGTCCTGTGTTACCCCAAAATCGGCCACTGATGAGAGTCATCAGTCAGTTAACCTGGGGTCTCAGATTCAATAACAGATGAGCTGAAAACAATGAAGGGAGGGTTCATGCAGAAGCAAGTTTTCTCAGAAGAAGGAATGTGTATGACTCAAAGTCCAAATAGGAGTATTATATTGGAGCATCTTTCTTCTGGAACTTTAAGCCAGGATGAAAGGATAGCTGTAAAGTCAAGGAGATACTCTGATGCAGAAATCAGTTCTCACAACATCTGGTTGATGTCTGATGTCTCACAACATTTCTTTAGTCTATTTTTAAAATATATAATTTTCTTTGCAGTAAGTATTGCAACATATATTTCCATTCTATGGAAGGAGAAGCAAAAGCTTCAGGAGTTTTTGAAGAAGTTGGAAAGACTAAAGCAGGAGGATTGAGCCAAGAGAGTCTGAGGACAATGCTAGGAGTCCTACTCTTCATTTGGCACAAAAATGACAATGTTTAGTTAGGCAGAAGGTGAGTACGAATTGTATAAACTAAGAACTGGAAAGGACTTTGAAGTTCGAGCAATCCTTAGCTCTGTCTCCAGGCTAAACAAAATAAGAAATAAAAGCTATCACTTTTGTGTGGTGCTTATTCTGTAAGCACCACACAGATATTAACATATCAGCATCATGGGATCCTTGAGGTGTCACTTTCCTGGCCAGTCTGGTGGCACCTTTGCCTGAGTTTTTCTCTGGGCCCACTGGGCTACTTCTGCCCACTCGCACTTGCTGGCAACCTGGGTCCCGGATCCAAGAGAGACTGAGACGGGTGCAGCGGAGAGGGGCGTGCTAGGGGTGTGTGAGCAAACGTGGCCACTGTGCAGTCACACACACCAGTTGCTGCCTGGGTTGGGCATCTCCAAGCACCAGCACAGGCTCTCTGTGAGGCGGCTGGACGAGGCACACAACAAACAGCTTCTCCCTGGACCAGGTGCACCACAAGCAGCTTCCCACAGTGGCACGGGGGAATGCAGTGACATCAACCAGGGCCCCAACGAGAGAGTCACAGCCCGGGCTCAAGAAGCTCCCAGGTCTGGGCTCTCCAGAGGGCCGCGGCTCTTCTCTCGCTGTGGGGAGCAAGGGGCATGTTGCAGCCGTGTTTGTGGTACGGCTCTTTTAGCCTTGCTGTGCGGCTCCTCAGCTCCTGCATCAAGCAGACAAGTGGAGAATGAGACAGATGAAGAGGAGCATTATTCAGCAATGGAACAGAAGGATGAGGAAGACGAAGAGGAAGGAGACCCGCAGTTAGTAGCTCCTTTCCACAGCCAGGGTGTCCTTTCCACAGCCAGGGTGTCCCAACGAGTGTTCAGCTTCTATCAGAAAGGAGACCCTGGAGTGAGCGGCTCCTCTCTGCAAACAGGTCTTCCCATCGAGTGTTCAGCTTTCAGCAGAGAGGAGGTCCTAGAACGGGTAGTTTCTCATCACAAGCAGCTCATCCGTTGTCTTCCCATCCTCTCTTCCAATCTACCTGAGTCCACGTGATTTTATGAGCCTCAGAGGGGAGGAAATGCGTGCTGATTGGTCCATGGGCAGTCACGGGTGGGCCCAGGGAACAGCACAAGTTCCCTCTCTGGTCTGCAGGCTTCAGGCCCTCCCCGGCTTGAGGGTGGGGCTTTACTGGGGACCCACCCCCTTCCACCCAGGAACCTGTCTGCCTCCTGCTCCCAGGCTGTTCATGCCAAGGGGCGCCTGTAAGCCAGTGCCCAGCTATCTTCAGCCCCCTCTCGGCCTCCCTCCCATGCTTGTTGGTGCCCAAGTTCCGGAGGGGGCCGAGACGGCAGGGGGGCTGGCGTGTCAGTGCTGTCCTGAGCGTGTGCACACTCAGCGAGGCTGTGACAGTACGCAGGCTCGGCCCGATCTTGCCCTGTGATCAGAGCGGGTGCTAACAGTGGAGAGAAGCCAGGCAGCGGGAGCAGGCACCCTCGAGCCCGCAGTGGGCAAGGGGCTTTCCTGGGCCTCCGAGAGCACAGAAATGTCCACAGCCGCGGCAGGGTGGCTGCCGCTGCACCCAGGGAGCTCCTGCTCCACCAGTTGGGAAGGGGCGGGGCTCCTGCTTGTCCCTGGCTCACCTGCTTCTGAGTGTGCAGCTCCGGTGGCGCCTCCTTGCAGCCTGGGGTGATGGGCGGGAGTGGGGCGGGGAGGAGGGGGGCGTTCCAGGTCCTCCTTGGGCCTGGGTCGGCGTTCGTAGCAGGGGTGACGTTGCTGCAAGTTCTTCCAGTGGTTCCGGGGCTCAGGGGCAGCCCAGGACTCTCCCTTGCCCGGCTCACGGCCCTGCCTGGGGGGCGCCTCCGGGAGCAGATCGCGGGCCCTGGGGCCTGGCGGTCAGGAGCGTCTAGCTCGGCGGTCACCCCAATGCCCGGCGGACCCTGGAGACGCGGCCCGGGCGGCACTACTCAGAGCTTTCTCCCAAGGCCCAGGAACGCGGCACTGTAGGGATGTGCGCGGTGGCCACACCACTAGCCGGGTTCCCAAAGCAGGCCCCGTTCCCACTTCCCACCCCGGTCCCGAAGACTGGCCCAGTTCCGCGCCCTGGGCCCAGCCACCGCGCTTTGTGTGCGAGCACCGCACCGCTCCGGGCCCAGCTCCGCCTTGGGGCACCTCTCCGTCTGCCCCTCCGTGCATCGCGGCGGCTTCCAGGGCGGCAGGCTCCGGGGGCACTCCCGGGGCCGGCTCCAGGGACTGTTCCCCTCCTCCCCACGCCCACCGCGGCGGGCGGGAGCGGCAACGTAGGGCCAGGGTCTGGAGCGGCGGAGGCTCCGGGCCTGGGAGCAGGTCCCCCCATCCGGCAACGCGAAGATGGTGGCGGCGGAGTCGGCTGCCTTGGGGTCGCTGCAGCTGGCGTGATGGCAGCTCTGGACGCCCCACTGCAGCCACCATCAGCCTTGTGAAATAGGTACTACCTTACCAAATGAGGAAACTGAGGCAGAGACATGTAATTTGCCCAAAGTTACTAAGCTAGTAAGTGACAAAGCTAGAATTCAAGACCAAGAAGTCTAGCTTCCACGCTCTTAACTTCCAACCATGGTGACACCTCAAACAACTTCAGACAAAAAGGCCAGGAGACAGCATATTTCAGAGCTTAATAAACATTATAAGTAGCTGTCAAATTAAGTATCAATCCAGGGCACAGAACTTAAAAGAAATCAGAGTATGGCTATGGGAACAAGCAACAGGATTATAATAAATTTTACCTCTTAATTCTAGTTTATTTCTTTGTTCATATGGAAATCGTTACTGAAAATGTACTTTAAGGATATGCTTGTTGCAAATCATTAGCTGTATCACTGACCAAGAGTGTTTATTCCTGAAATACTAACTGATTGTCTACTATCTGCCAGGCACAGTATCCCATGCTATAATACAAAATTAAACAAAATAGGATTCCTCCCTTAGAAAAACTCACCGCAGAGTAAAATAAAAAGATACACTTCTGGGTCATTATAATGATCAGGTGCTCAAGTTATTCATTGCCCCGGTGGACTGGAGATACAATGGCCTTCTCGAGTTTTGGGGTATTACCCTCAAATTCATATGTGATACTGGAGAAAGGGCCTAATTACAACTAAAAATGGATTTCCCACCAGCCTGGTGGCATGGGAATCTTAGAATTAAAATTACGTGGAATTTCAAAAAGTAACGTATCTTCTACATCTGATTTTGTGAACTGAAGTTTATTCTTTATAGGAAAGCATATGGATACATGACAGGAAATGAAATGGAGACTTGTTGGGGTCAGTTTTATATAGAGTTTGTATTTTATTTTGAAATATGATACGGTGCTATTCTCTTGCATTTTCTTATATGTGACTCACCACCAACCCTATATTCCCCCATTTCAGGCCAGTTGGTCATAAGCATCCATTTGCCTCAGAGAATATTGGGATGTTATGACAAGAATACAAAGTTGGAAAGAAATACGATGTTTGAGTTTACCCTGCAAGAATAAAAAGAATAAAATGGTTTTAAATTTATTTAGACCCTATTGTTTAATCAAGAATTCTGGCCAGGAGCAGTGGCTCACGCCTGTAATCCCAATGCTTTGGGAGGCCAAGGCAAGAGGATCGTTTGAGGCCAAGAGTTTGAGACCAGCCTGGGCAAATCATTGCTCAAGAAAAAAAGGTCTTATTTACTCTTTTAGTCTTTACAACTTTTTTTTCTATTATGGAGTATTCTCTCGAATACTTTATGTCCATACACGTTGTCTGAGACATGGCACTTTAACATTCTAGTTATGCCGTAGCTGTCATTTTACCCTAAGCCATTAGTAGTACTGATCCACATAAAATTGGGCTATTTAGGTGTTTGATTGTTTAAATGTATAATATATCTGATATATTTATATATTGTATAAAAAATCACCTAACACAATATTTAATATATCTGCTATATATATCATATAACATATAACATAATATAATAAATAATTTATGTTTATTATAAATGATAATATAATATACTATAATATAAATATAATAAATATAAATTATAATATAAAATATAATAAATATAAAAATAAGTAAATATATAAATAGATCAGATATATTATACATCTATTGTGTTAGGTGATTTTGCCCAACTGTAGGCTAATATAAGTGTTCAGAGCATGTTTAAGGTGGGATAGGCTAAGCTATCATGTTCTACAGGTTAGGTATAGTCACTGTATTTTATTTTTTTGAGACAGAGTCTCACTCTGTCACCCGAACTGGAATTAATATATTATACATTTAATATATAATATCTTAATAATTATATAAATGTATTTTATTTTAAATTATATCCTAAATATCATCTCTCTCAATATATAAGGTCCAAAATTTATCCTTGAACTCTCTTGATGTTTCTGTTACTGTTGGGTATTTGGAGTATTTTGGGTCTGTTCATGAACATGGTAAATACACCGTTAGGACAAGACACTGTTTAAAAGAAAATATCCACATAGTCTTTTTTGTAAATTATAAACACATTCAAGAAATAATTTGTAGTAATCACGTCGGTTATTTTCACTGGGGATCATTCAAGAAAGAAGAGAAAAAAAATTCCCCTTTATTTCTTATATTTTATGGGCATATAATCTGCCAAGTATGAAGGGCATCACTGACTTCATTCCAAGTTTTAGTAAGAGGGAGAAGAAAAAGACTGTATCAAATAGGATAACGTCTTTACTCATGTACTTAATGTCGCACAGCAATGAAGAGAATGTTTGCAACTTTATTAAGGTAAAGCCTATATTATCCATTAATATGCCTTGTGAATTATTTAGGATTAATAGAATACTATATTGGTAAATAGAGTACATACATTTACATATAATAAATATAGTACATAGTAAATACATAGCACTACTCAGCCTTGCTATGTTGAAGAGTATGAGAAACAAAATTTGAAGTCTTCAAAGAATAAAATTATACTATTCCACTACTGCACTGAGTATTCTGTAACTCTTCTTGGTTAGGTAAAACTGTAATGTCATGACTTAGGTATTCCACTTTTATATAATTTTTAAATATTTACGTTTGGTTGGTTAATCATTCTTTTTCCGGGACATGCGCTTAGAGGTGTTCACCAACTTGAAGATCAAACGCACCAAATTTTGTCCTTACTATATAGTGTTCCATGATCTAGGTAAAATAAGAAATCACTTTATGTTTTAGAATAAATGCTAATTATTTAGCAAAGATGATAAAAATGAAATGGTGCAACAGGCCTATTGCCCGTATGAGAGAGACAGAACCCAATATTGCATGGGCCAAATTAATCACCCAAAGTCATGTAGATGGTAAGTTGCAGAACCAGAACTGAAGCCACTTCTTTTGATGTGTTAGACACAACATTGCCACCCAACAACAACAATAAAAAGACAATAAGATAAAATGTAATAATTATTACAATAGGTATACAATGTACACACAAGAAGATAACGCTTCTGTGGAATATAAAAATATTTCGTAAAGAAGATGCATCATGTGGAACAGAGAGAATTTTGACACATGTATGAGAGGTAGCAGAGGGAAAAAAAAACCATTTGAAGCAAAGGGAAGAGTATCAAGAGAAAGAAAACCATTTTTAAGTCAAATTACACTGCAAATAAAGTATAGTTACTCTATTGGCTCACTCCTTCCTTTGTAAACTTTCAGTTTTGCTCTTAGGCTATTTACTTTCAGAGTCCACAGTCAAATATTTTCCCCTCTGATTGTACCCCCACTTTTCAACACTCTCTAAAATATCGTCTTTCAATAGATTATTTTTATTGCCATCGTTTTTTAAAAAGACTGAATTAGGAACTAAAAGGCCTCTTCTTCAGGCCTCAATCTCAGTAAAAATGAAAGAGTCAACATAATAATTTTCTAAATTCCCTTCTTACATTATACAATAATATTCTAAATTCCCTTCTTGTATTATACAACAATGATGATTGAGATATTCATATGAGATATGATGTTATAACAACACATTTCCAGAATAATGACTACTTCCCTATAGTCTTTGATTTCGAAGCAACATCAAAGCACTAGTCTATAAACTCATGGCACGGTCAACCCATTTTCAAAACAGCATTCCTTTTTTTCCAAAATATAACCTTATACAATGCATTTCAAGCAGAAGATGATACAGATTTTGAACATGTGCTTCTCAAATGATTGAACTGCAAGGATAGACATGTAATTAGGTTTACTGATGAAGAATAAAGGAAAAGACAATAATAATGGGTCTTACCTTGCCACCCAGGCTGGAGTGCAGTGCTGCAATCCCAGGTTATTGCAGCCTCAAACTCCTGGACTCAAGTGATCTTCCCACCTCAGCTTCCTGAGTAGCTGGGACTACAGGCACGTGCCACCATTCTCAGCTAAATTTTTTTATTTTTTGTAGAGATGAGATCTCGCTATGTGTTGAAGGGGTGTTGAATTTTACTGAGGGCCTTGAGTGAGACCCTTACTCAAACTCGACACTTCATTTTCATCAAGGAAGTGTACATTACCCAAGCCCTCATGTGGCTCTCCCAGAAGCAGGACAATGGCTATTTCAGGACTTCTAGATCACTGTTCAACAATGCCATGAAGATCATCTCTTTTGTGTGCTAGTTATGAATCTGCTGACTCACCAGTCCATGGCGATTTCTCTAAGGGTAAAGACATGTAAGAAGAAGGTGCAAGAAAATTCCTAAAGGAAAGGACTGGAGAATATGGAAGGACAACAGCAAAGGAGAAAAAAGCCACTCACCAAGGAAAAAGAAATGGAATCTAAGTTGAGAGTGGAACTTTGAACAGTGGGAATATAGATGAGAGGAATTGTCAAGGAATCATAGAAGAAAACAGATTAACCATGAAGAGAGAAGACATCTTTAAAGGTTTCCTGATGTAGAGTTAATTTCTCTTTCTCTCTCTTATATTCGCAAAGAAGAGTAGAAGATGAAATGACCCTCTCTGCCTATATCACCATCTCCCTTCTAGAGATTCCTCTCCCAGTCACTGTAGGTACCACATTAATTTCCCAGCTTCCTACGCTGCTATGAAACCCAGTGACCTATGGTTATAATATTACCAGAGGTTGATATGAGGTTATAATCATATTGCCTATGGTTATAATATTAATAACACTCCTCTAAAAGTCAAGTGACAGCTTTTCTTTTGCACAACACTATGCATCATATTTGTCGTTCCTTCAGGAGGATCCACTTGTTCAATAAAGCCCCGGATTATGTGCCAAAACTAATCCATCCAAAGCACACGGCCTTTAGCCTTGCTTTTGTCAGTTTACATTTTAATTAGAAAGCAATTCTTTTTATTTTTTAAAATAGAGTGATTCCTAAAAAGATGGTCAGGGAATAGATAAATGGATGGATAGATAGATAGATAGATAGATAGATAGATAGATAGATAGATAGATAGACAGACAGACAGACAGACAGACAGACAGACAGACAGACAGATAGATAGATAGATAGATAGATAGATAGATAGACAGACAGACAGACAGATATGAAAAGCACTGGTATCACCTATCTTATAGTCTTTATGTTTCTTCTGGGACCTGGCAGGACCCCTTTTTATATAAGTCAAAATACCATCATTCTGTCTTCACCCTGTTGTCAGTAATGCCCTATTCTGCCTGGAGTCAGCCTGGAAGTCAGCAAGGGAAGGGGCCCATGGCAGCCACGTCTACACCAGGGCACTGCCGGCCTATGCTTTTGCCCTGGCAGGTAACCAGGACAAGAGGAGAGAGATACTGAAATCCCTTGATGAGGGCCAGGAGTTCAAGACCAACCTGGCAAACATAGCAAGACCCCATCTCTATTAAAAACAACAATTCTATTTTTCTAACAGAAAAAAGATTCCCAATTCAACAACACTCTTCAGAAACTTTATCTGGCAGCTACTCAGGAGATTGAGATGGGAGGATCACATGAAGCCCGGGAATTCAAAACCAGTCTGGGCAACATAGTGAGATACTATCTCATAAAAAAATAAAAAATAAAAAACGTTTTACTTGGAATAGAACCCATGACTCTGGTTATAAATACAAAATCCTTCAAACTCGTTTAAAGGAATTTAATCCCAGCTTCTCGGATGAAAAGAAGAAATAATATTCACAATTTGATCCATCATCAATAGACAAATTAAATGTGTTTCATAAAAGCAAGACGTATGAATTAAGCAAAATCATATTCAAGTAACCACAGGAAATGTAAATACAGATACTGTCTCTTACCTAGAGAAATCTTATAGTCTAATTGTGAAGATAGTCTTCACATGACAGAAAAGGATCATCATTAATCCAAAACACATAAGTTATAAAGAAGTGACATATACCAGCAATTCTAAAATCTGGTTAGCACCCTTTGTAGAATTTATTTTAAAATGCAGATTTCCAGGTCTCATCAATAAAGATTTAATTTATTATTTCTGAGGATGTACTCAGACATCTGTATTTTTTTTTGTTTTTTGTTTTTTGAGAAGGAATCTCACTCTGTTGCCCAGGCTGGAATGCAATGGCACGATCTCAGCTCACTGCAACCTCTGCCTCCCAGGTTCAAGCAATTCGTCTGCCTCAGCCTCCCTAGTAGCTGGGACTATAGGCACCCACCACCACATCCAGCTAACAGGTATCTATGTTTTTAATGAACTCTTTAGGTTCTGTTATGCAGTTAGTTTTCAGAACCATTCACAATGACAGTAAAGGCGATTTATTTCCAGGAATGAAAAGATCACTGAGGACACAGGAATAGTTAGCAAAGCTATTTAAAGATGCCGGGGCTGGCTGGGCATGGTGGCTCACACCTGTAACCCCAACACTTTGGGAGGCCAAGGCTGGTGGATCGCCTGAGTTCAGAGGTTCAATACCAGCCCAGGCAACATGGTGAAATCCCATCTCTACCAAAAACACAAAAATTAGCCGGGCATAGTGGCATGCACCTGTGGTCCCAGCTACTCAGGAGACTGAGGTGGGAGGATGATAGCTGGAGCCTGGGAAGTCTAAGCTGCAGTGATCAGTGATCATGCCACTGTACTCCAGCCTGGGTGACAGAGCAAGAACCTGTCTCAACATACATACGTGCATACATACATACATGCATACATACATACATGCATAAAATTAAAAATAAAAATAAATAAAGATGTCAGGGCTTATGTGGAACCTTAACAGAGAGCAAGATTCAAAAGATAGTGAGGCTTATTTCTTTTCTTTCTTATATCTACAGTTACACAGGGAGCTGTCTAGTCTTAGATATATCCAAGATGATATCTGGTTTTATCCATTGAAACTCACAGTGAAAACGGTAAATAGGTGCTAGGTGTTTGGATTTTTTTAATCTCATGTAAGAATATAGCAGCAGTATCCTAATAATGTTAAGCAACATTGGTCATAATCTAAGGAAACTGAATTCATATAGTACCAAATATATGTTTAGCATTGTGCTAGGTGCTGATACAAGAAATATAAGGAAGGTGGGCCTATATTCTAGATAAAATTATTAAACATGGGTAGCCAAAACTGTCAAATGACATTTCAGGGCAAGATATCATTAAGTACCAAAATCATTGGCATAGTCTTTAAGAACTGTGAAAGTGTAAAGAAAGCTGAGATGAACGGCAGTGTAAAGACAGATGTTTTCACAGATCAGCTCAGATGACTAGCTATCCAGTGTGAGGATACTTCTCCCTCACCTTCAAACAAACGCCAAAGATGCCTATTACTTAATCATATGAATATTCAACCTTATATCTAATGTGGTGGTATTCATAATACCCTGTATATGTTTTCATCTTACTGGACAAGTGTCTTCGAACTCATTTAAGTAAATGTAACCCCAGCTTTGTTTATATATAGACTTCTTCAGTCTCACAGTCTATTTGTCTCTTTTTACCCCACAGGCTTTCTTTATTCAGTAACACTGGGGATTTCTCTTATTTTCCTCAGCTTGAAAGATCTAGCCACATGAGCAGGACAGAAGTGCACAAGCACCATATCTTGATTTCTGTGGACCAGGTGGG
>NW_012102576.1:319327-320229 GCF_000951045.1 Mandrillus leucophaeus | reverse complement strand
ATTTAATCCCAGCTTCTCGGATGAAAAGAAGAAATAATATTCACAATTTGATCCATCATCAATAGACAAATTAAATGTGTTTCATAAAAGCAAGACGTATGAATTAAGCAAAATCATATTCAAGTAACCACAGGAAATGTAAATACAGATACTGTCTCTTACCTAGAGAAATCTTATAGTCTAATTGTGAAGATAGTCTTCACATGACAGAAAAGGATCATCATTAATCCAAAACACATAAGTTATAAAGAAGTGACATATACCAGCAATTCTAAAATCTGGTTAGCACCCTTTGTAGAATTTATTTTAAAATGCAGATTTCCAGGTCTCATCAATAAAGATTTAATTTATTATTTCTGAGGATGTACTCAGACATCTGTATTTTTTTTTGTTTTTTGTTTTTTGAGAAGGAATCTCACTCTGTTGCCCAGGCTGGAATGCAATGGCACGATCTCAGCTCACTGCAACCTCTGCCTCCCAGGTTCAAGCAATTCGTCTGCCTCAGCCTCCCTAGTAGCTGGGACTATAGGCACCCACCACCACATCCAGCTAACAGGTATCTATGTTTTTAATGAACTCTTTAGGTTCTGTTATGCAGTTAGTTTTCAGAACCATTCACAATGACAGTAAAGGCGATTTATTTCCAGGAATGAAAAGATCACTGAGGACACAGGAATAGTTAGCAAAGCTATTTAAAGATGCCGGGGCTGGCTGGGCATGGTGGCTCACACCTGTAACCCCAACACTTTGGGAGGCCAAGGCTGGTGGATCGCCTGAGTTCAGAGGTTCAATACCAGCCCAGGCAACATGGTGAAATCCCATCTCTACCAAAAACACAAAAATTAGCCGGGCATAGTGGCATGCACCTGTGGTCCCAGCTACTCAGGAGACTGAGGTGGGAG
>NW_012102576.1:310627-313332 GCF_000951045.1 Mandrillus leucophaeus | reverse complement strand
TGTTTATATATAGACTTCTTCAGTCTCACAGTCTATTTGTCTCTTTTTACCCCACAGGCTTTCTTTATTCAGTAACACTGGGGATTTCTCTTATTTTCCTCAGCTTGAAAGATCTAGCCACATGAGCAGGACAGAAGTGCACAAGCACCATATCTTGATTTCTGTGGACCAGGTGGGGCCCCTGCCAGCCTTGCTAGACAGACCCAGGTGAACAGTCCTTCTAGGGGGTCTCATTACCAGGGAAGCATGTGGCACGAGAAGAGCAGTCATCAGGAAGGCCATTTGGAAAAGCACATCCTCTCTGTCCACGTGAGATATTTTACATCCTCATTCCTCATCGCAAGCTTCCTGGGACTTGGAATGTCAGAGACAAGAGTGTTGGGGGAGGCCAGTGGGTATGGATTTGTTTATATTATAATGAGAATATGAATATTTCTGTGTACTTCAGATAAACACTCTTTTCTATAAATAAACTTCATCATCCAGAAGTCATGTTGAAAGTTGGTAATCAAGGATAGGAAGTGTTTCCAACGGTTGTCAGTGATTAAGTCAAGCTTACCTTAGCATACATGTATGAGAGCAGTTAGATAAATGATAGATAGATAGATAGATAGATAGATAGATAGATAGATAGATAATAGATAAGGTAGATGGTAGATTAGATAGATACAGATGATAGATATGCTATCAGTCTAGACATATTAATCACAGTCAGTCTTATCATAGTGTAATTCCATTAACTTCATTAGTAGCACAAGAACAACACCTGATGTATGTCTGTTTCCTAAATATTTGGAAATATTAATATCAATATAGATAGAGTCAGCTTGCCAGTATAAAGAATCTAGCTCTCACTATAGGCAGAGCCATGTGTTGGATATTATGGAGGAATATGTATTATTTTAATCGTTTAAAAGACTAATAAACTTCTAATCTACTCTCAGGAGCCTCTGCTCAAGTTCCTGAGGCTCCTATTCTAAAATCCACATCACCATCCAACGGTTACCTATGTGAGAAGCTAGGGAGCACAATGAATTGGAGAATGAATCCTAGCAGCCCACTAAAAAATTATCTTTCAAAGGATGAAGACTGATGCTAAAGAAAAAGAGATGAGGCCTCCCTGGTTCTGAATTTTTGCTCCTTCCTTTCCTAGGTTACGGATCAAACACTGACCTTTTCTTTCACTCTTCTGCAAGACACCCCCGTAAGAAAGTTGGAACCTGCTTTTGTGAAAGCCTATGATTACTATGAGACACGTGAGCTACACAGAATCCTAGATAAATTCAGTTCCCTCCAGCGTAGTGTCTTTGATGGAAAAATACAAGCCAATTTGTTTGAGTTTTTTTTTCTTTTTTACTTTATATAGATTTGGGGGTACAAATAAGGTTTTGTTACATGGCTACATTGCATAGTGGTGAAGTCTGGGCTTTGAGTGTAGCCATCACCCAATTAGAGTACATTGTACCCATTAAGTGATTTCTCAGCCCTCATGCCCTCTCACCCTCCCACTCTTCTGAGTCTCCAATATCTGTTATCTCACTCTCTATGTCCATGTGTACAAATTATTTGGCTCCCACTTATAAGTGAGAATGTGAAGTATTTGACCTCCTGTTTCTGAGTTATTTCACTTGAGATAGTAGCAACATGGGTGGAAGTGGAGGCCAAACCTCAATTATTAAAGGAATTAAAGTACATCTTGTTTTCAGTTTAATCTGTCTCCATACCTTATTCTTTCCTCCTTGACCTACAAAACTATAGCAAAAATTACCTGTAATATACACATATATTGATATGTAAGCCTATCAATCATGCAAAATAATCCGAAGGACCAAGAGTTTTACAAAGAAGTGCTTATGAATAAAGGCATACATAAATCTCCCTTAAAAGGTAGTACAGCAATGGAGAGCAATAAAGAAGAGCCCAGGAACTACACAAGTAATTATAGTAGAAACTAAGAGAGGAGAGAGAACTATAGCCTGAGTGGTCTTAAAACAGCAAATGAAGAGGCTAGGCACAGTGGCTTATGCCTATAATCCCAGCATTTTGGGAGGCCAAGGCAGAAAGATCTCTTAAAGCTGGAAGTCTGAGACCAGCCTGGGCAACTAAGTGAGAGCCCATCTCTACAAAAAATTGAAAAATAAAATCAGCCAGCATGTGGTACACACCTGTAGTAGTCCCAACTACTCAGGAGGCTGAGGCAGGACGGTCATTGGAACCCAGGAGTTTGAGGCTGCAGTGAGCGAGTGAGACCCCATCCCTAAAACACACACACACATACACACACATACATACACACACATACAATACACACACACATACACACACACACACATATATATACACACACATACACACACACATACACACACACATACAATACACACACATACAATACACACACATACACACACACACACATATATACACACACGTACACACACACATACACACACACACATACAATACACACACATACATACACACACACATACGTACACACACATACACACACATACATACACACGCACACGCATGTGCACACACACATACACATACACACATGCACACATACATATGCACACGCACACACATACACATACATACACACACGCACCCACATACACACACACGCACCCACATACACACACACATACATACACGCACACAAATGCAGGCACATACACGCATGCACATGCACACACACA
>NW_012102576.1:286900-310577 GCF_000951045.1 Mandrillus leucophaeus | reverse complement strand
AATATTTGGAAATATTAATATCAATATAGATAGAGTCAGCTTGCCAGTATAAAGAATCTAGCTCTCACTATAGGCAGAGCCATGTGTTGGATATTATGGAGGAATATGTATTATTTTAATCGTTTAAAAGACTAATAAACTTCTAATCTACTCTCAGGAGCCTCTGCTCAAGTTCCTGAGGCTCCTATTCTAAAATCCACATCACCATCCAACGGTTACCTATGTGAGAAGCTAGGGAGCACAATGAATTGGAGAATGAATCCTAGCAGCCCACTAAAAAATTATCTTTCAAAGGATGAAGACTGATGCTAAAGAAAAAGAGATGAGGCCTCCCTGGTTCTGAATTTTTGCTCCTTCCTTTCCTAGGTTACGGATCAAACACTGACCTTTTCTTTCACTCTTCTGCAAGACACCCCCGTAAGAAAGTTGGAACCTGCTTTTGTGAAAGCCTATGATTACTATGAGACACGTGAGCTACACAGAATCCTAGATAAATTCAGTTCCCTCCAGCGTAGTGTCTTTGATGGAAAAATACAAGCCAATTTGTTTGAGTTTTTTTTTCTTTTTTACTTTATATAGATTTGGGGGTACAAATAAGGTTTTGTTACATGGCTACATTGCATAGTGGTGAAGTCTGGGCTTTGAGTGTAGCCATCACCCAATTAGAGTACATTGTACCCATTAAGTGATTTCTCAGCCCTCATGCCCTCTCACCCTCCCACTCTTCTGAGTCTCCAATATCTGTTATCTCACTCTCTATGTCCATGTGTACAAATTATTTGGCTCCCACTTATAAGTGAGAATGTGAAGTATTTGACCTCCTGTTTCTGAGTTATTTCACTTGAGATAGTAGCAACATGGGTGGAAGTGGAGGCCAAACCTCAATTATTAAAGGAATTAAAGTACATCTTGTTTTCAGTTTAATCTGTCTCCATACCTTATTCTTTCCTCCTTGACCTACAAAACTATAGCAAAAATTACCTGTAATATACACATATATTGATATGTAAGCCTATCAATCATGCAAAATAATCCGAAGGACCAAGAGTTTTACAAAGAAGTGCTTATGAATAAAGGCATACATAAATCTCCCTTAAAAGGTAGTACAGCAATGGAGAGCAATAAAGAAGAGCCCAGGAACTACACAAGTAATTATAGTAGAAACTAAGAGAGGAGAGAGAACTATAGCCTGAGTGGTCTTAAAACAGCAAATGAAGAGGCTAGGCACAGTGGCTTATGCCTATAATCCCAGCATTTTGGGAGGCCAAGGCAGAAAGATCTCTTAAAGCTGGAAGTCTGAGACCAGCCTGGGCAACTAAGTGAGAGCCCATCTCTACAAAAAATTGAAAAATAAAATCAGCCAGCATGTGGTACACACCTGTAGTAGTCCCAACTACTCAGGAGGCTGAGGCAGGACGGTCATTGGAACCCAGGAGTTTGAGGCTGCAGTGAGCGAGTGAGACCCCATCCCTAAAACACACACACACATACACACACATACATACACACACATACAATACACACACACATACACACACACACACATATATATACACACACATACACACACACATACACACACACATACAATACACACACATACAATACACACACATACACACACACACACATATATACACACACGTACACACACACATACACACACACACATACAATACACACACATACATACACACACACATACGTACACACACATACACACACATACATACACACGCACACGCATGTGCACACACACATACACATACACACATGCACACATACATATGCACACGCACACACATACACATACATACACACACGCACCCACATACACACACACGCACCCACATACACACACACATACATACACGCACACAAATGCAGGCACATACACGCATGCACATGCACACACACACATACACACACACGCTCACACATGCACACACATGCACACACATATGCACACACGCACACACATACGCACATACACACGCACATACACACACATACACACGCACATACACATACATACACACATACACATGCACATACCCACACACATACACACACACACACATACACACACACACACATACACACACACACATACACACACACACATACACACACACACATACACACACACACACATACACACACACACACATACACACACACACATACACACATACATACATACATACACACACCCCAAGTAAAATTTCAGGTATTATACTGATTTATGGAGAGAATTATGCTAAGTCTTTCAGATTGAGGAAAACGTATAAGAAATATCATGCAAGAAAAAAGAAGCAAATATGGAATAAGAACTGAAAGAATACATACCTGCATGATCCGCCCTAGTACTTTGCTTAAACACTGTAGCATGAGCAGGCTTTGATTTTCCACCAGAGTAAGAGTGGAAATTCCTGGACCACGTCTATATATTTCCCCAGTGGGCTGACATTTTTGTGATCACGCAGGCCCTGATTGGGTATGGTTTGCAGTCCTAATAGGTCAAAGCCTCTCCACGTAGCTCTGTCCCACTGAAGCTCCCATCATCAAGCTTTTCCCCCATGGTGTCTTTCACATGAAGCAACTTTTACTGAATACAGTGTCCCCTGCAGTCCCAGATAGGCAGTTTGCTCTCCATATCCTAAGCTTTCATTTTGCTCTCAAAACCGGTCCTCCTAAATACAAAATCATCTACATCTTTTATTAGTTGATATCAGATTTATCATACCGCAAGATAACACAGAAATATACATCTTTGGACTGGAACACTAACTCCTTGGAAGGCTTCCTACTTTTCTTATCAGAAGAATGTGAATAAAATTACCCTGTAATACAGGGTAGATATCTGATGGATTCCATTCTCAGTCATAGCCAGTTTGGTTTCCTTTAGCAAGCCCTGCTGCTGTCCATATCCAGTTAGAATTATATTCACTCCTTGGCAAGCCCTAAGTCACCCTGTTTACTTTCCTCTTCTCTCCACAGACACAGAGCAAGAGAACGTTTGACTATAAACAAGGGTTTGCTGGAAACCCCAGACCCAGGACTTTTTAAAAGGATATTTTGTCTCTGCAATACAGATACTGCATGAGGTTGGTAAATAAGTATCTACTTCTAGAGTCTCTCTAATTGATTCCTTCTTCACTCAATGCAAATTTGCTCCGTGCTCACTTACTGCTTTTCATTGTACCCTGTATTTGCAATAAACAAATAATGACATCCAAATTGAGGTAAGAGCACCTAGCATAAATTTAGGAGCAATTCACAACAGCCTGAATACTGCAGAACCTCAGAATACGCAAAGCAATGTAATGGCAATCTGGGAAAGTTTCACTCGAAGAAAACACTTTTAAACTGAAGATTAGTGACAAGAGTGTAGAGTATATCTGAGTGGAAATATTTTTTGCAAAAGCAGAAGAAATCGTTTCTTTTAGCACCAGGTAAAATGACTGGCCAGTCTAGATAGAAGCTCCGTATTGCAGAATGGTGAAAATTTATCAATCAATCAATTAATAAGTTATGTTTAGGTGGGAGTCATAATATTATGACAATTTCATGGAATTAGAAATGAATTAGCTTAACTTCCAGTCCAAAATCTGCCACTGACCATTTGTATGACTTTGGGTTGAAAAACCTCTGGATATCAGTTTTACGTGTGTGAGAGAATCATGTGTTACTGGAGAAGTATAAGTAAGTACAGGTTGAGTATCCCTTATCCAAGATGCTTGGGACCAGAAGTGTTTTGAATTTTGAACTTTTTGGATTATTTGAAGTATACTTACCAGGTGAGCATCCCTAATCCAAAAATTGGAAATCCAGAATGCTCCGGTCAGTATTTCCTCTTAGCATCACATCAGCACTCAAAAAGTTTCAGATTTTGGAGCACTTTGGATTTCAGAGTTTTGGATTAGAGATGCTCAACCTGTATAGTATATTCTTTCTTAACATCATTGATAGGTTCTTAGAAACTACAAGTTTAAGTGACATGACATAGAACAAAACCAATTTTACCCTAGGCTAATCAATATAACCAAGGAATAAGATCTAGTGTTCAGTAGCAAAATAGGGCAACTATGGTTAACAATAATTTATTCTTCATTTAAAAATAACTAGAATAGTGGAATTGGAATGTTCCTAACACAAATAAATGATAAATGCTTAATGTGATGAATATCTCATTGATCATGTGATCATTACACATTGTATTCTTGTATTAAAAAAGTACCCTATAAATACATGCAACTATTATGTATCCATAAAAATTAAAGATTAAAGAAGTCAATGAACTGTTATTTTTCATAAAAAGTCATAGGAAAATTTGCCTTTTTAAAATTTTGCACATAACTTTGGTGATAAAAATTATATTTAAATTTAAAAAATAAAATGAGCTGTTTCTACAGCATATATCTGATCACAGAAACATCACCAAACTTCTAAATGAAGATCCAAAACATTGCTAATATTGAACATTGAAATAAATGTGATAAATAAATAAAAACAAGGCAACTCCCCAATTTATGGTGAATCACTGAGTGACAGCATTCATAGTGTTACGTGACCAACAGATTCATATGACCAGTGCACAATAACAGACCAATTACACGGAGACAGCAGGATTTGCAGCAGAGAAAGAGTTTAATGTTCACAGGGCACCAAGTGAGAAGATATGAGGAGACCCTCAAATTCACCTCCCTGAAGAGTTCTGGGCGGGAGCTTTTAAGGGGATCATGGAGGGTAAGGAGCTGGAGAATTGGGATCATTGTTTGGTTGGGTAAGGCAAATGAGTTCATCAGGACATGGAAACTGCATTCTTTGGTGAGTCAACTCCTATGGGGTCCTTCAGACCAGCTGATGTCAGTAGTTTCATTAGTATGCAGGACCTGAAAGGATATCTCAAATGGAAAACTTTACATTTTATAATGTTCAAGTTGTTAACTGTAGAGCAGTTAAGGGGAACTACGATCCAGGGTCTGTGTGATTCTAGGGCAACAGGTAGCAAACAACTAGGAGGAAGCAGGTCCAAGCACAGGCTGACCTAGTGCTTAATGCTGAGTGTGCCGCAGTCTGGGTTTATTTTCATTTCTCCCCCTTGCTTCTTCCTGATTACTTTTATAAAGTTTATAGGGATGGTTTCCACAGTGGTGATGGGTTAAGTCAAGGAAGAAATGTTTACAAACGAAAATTTTGGTAGGAGGTAGCACCTCCTACCAGCATGCAGTTCAACAACAAATGAGAACAAATGTGGTGGGGTTGCCAAGCATTTTCATCCTGCCTCATTTATTGCCATGTATTTGTATGATTATCATCTACTTTACAGGGTAGACATCTGATGGATCCCATTCTCAGGCATTAATTTCACAAATTATTGTGAAGTTTTTACTTCACAATAATTTGTATTCATTCTTTCTTTCTTTTTCCAAGCTGCTTATCCTAGTTCAGGGTCACAGGTGGTCAGAGCCTTTCCTGGTAGCTCAGGGCCAAGCTGGGAACAACCCTGGACAGGACATCCTGTTGCAGGCACACTCACACCCACACTCACACTCAGACTGGGACCACGTAGACGTGCCAGTGAACCTAATGTGCATATCTCTGGGATTTGCAAGGAACCTGAAGTGCCCAGAGGAAACCCACACAGACATGGGAGAACATGCAAACTCCACATAGACAAGTGGCCCTGACTGGGAAGTAATTTTTTTTTCTCGTCAACATTATAACAAAACGAGGTTGAACAGAAACAATCTTATTGGAGGACCTGCTGTATAGGAACAAGTTTTCTCAGGAGATTTCAAAAATGTAGAAGCACAAAAGAGGTAGACGGGTTAATTTTTTAAAAGGCAATAGTGAGTATCTACCATCTGCCTGGCACTGCTTTAAGCATTTTGTTGGTATTAGGTAATTTTATCCTCACAAACACATCACGATGTAGATACTATTATTAATCCCAATTTTAAAATGAAAAACAGAAGTTTGGAGAAGGTCAGAAACGTTCCCAAGCTCCAAGTGAAAAATGAGGCAAGATTTTGACCTAGGCATTCCAGCTCCAGAGTCCATGCCCTTAACGACTTCTCAGTGCTACTCAGCTGTGAGGAAGGAGACAGCTGTCTCCTCTTTTGAGATTTCAGATGATGGTGGGAGGCTGAATGCAGAAAGACAGGTGTGTTCGAAAGAAGAGAAAGTATGTAAAAGCAAAGCAAAAAAAAAAAAGAAAAGAAAAGAAAAGAAAAGAAAAATGGGGCAAAGAAAACAGGAAAGGCATCTCGGGTGAGTTCATGTCTGAGAGCTGTTGGCATCAGCATGGAGCGATTGTCCCTTTCTTCTGTGAGGCGCGTGGTACTGGTAGACTGTGACCAGGGCTGCTCACGATTTGAATTTGCCTTTAACAAAGTCAGACTATGCTGAGGGAGGCAAAAGGGTAACACCTACAAAAGTTCTTGCTTAGAGTCTCTTTATTTAAAGATTATGTTGCCTTACCTTCTTTCTTCCCAGAGTAGAGAAAGAAAAGAGCCCCTCAGTGTCCTCAAAAGAGCCAGTAGACTTATAACTAGATAATACGATGGAGTCCAAGATTATGAATCATCCACTATCCTGTATTTAATAAAAGGGTCAGAGAATCTCCATCCTCAGAAAAGGATCCAGCCGTGCCCGCAGATATTGGATCCAGCCATGCCTGCAGACACTCTTATATAAGGCACATGCGATTCCTGTTGTAAATCTCAATCACAAGAGGCTGCATCAGCGTGGGGCCCAGATTTGCAGGGCTTCCCAACAAATGGACCCAATGGAGAATGCCACCTTTGTGCATAGTGCTGTATTTGATGGGAAACAGAGGAACAGAGAACATCCTGTTGATTGGTCTCTGACTCTTAATGCTCTGATATTTTTGTCTAATTGCAATGAAAAGATCTAGGTAAGGCTTAGGACAGAAAAGGAAGCAGTTCTCAATTGGGGCCTATGCTAAGAGAGTTAGACATGGTTTAATGTTGAAAAGTCAGGACAGTGTTGATGGCAGTGATAAAAAGTGAGGCTAGAGAAATCAGTTGAGACTCATTTATCAAGGGTGTTAACAGAAGTTTACATGTTAGTTTATAAGTAATAGTCTTAGGGGATCTTTGGGGGTGTCGATTTTCCGGTATGCAGACAAGTGAAGGGCGAACAAGACAAAGGTGAGCTTTAGTAAGTGTTAGAACAGCTCAGAGGAGACCTGCAGTGGCTAGCTTTCTGTAGACAGGTTGTCCCAACGTCTGCCATCAACAGAGAGGAAGCTGTGGAGAGGAGCCATCCTGGAAGGGTTTCTCCTCTCTGCAGGTCTCTGAAGCTGTCAGCAGAGAAGGTAGTTCCTCTCTGCAGTTGTGTCCTCTCTGTAGACAGGTCATCCTGACATCTGCTGTCAGCAGAGAGGAAGCCCTGGAGAGGGCTGCTCCTCTCTGCAGCTGGCCTCCTGGAGAGAGTTACTCCTCTCTGCAGCTGGTATCCCATCTCTGGAAATCTCTGAAGCTCTCAGCAGAGACGGTAGTTCCTCTCTGCAGCTGGTCTTTCCATTGAGTCCTCTCTCCATTCTCTCCATCCTCTCTTGCTCTGGCTGAGCCGGGGGCTTTTATGGACCTCGGAGAGGAGAAAGTGTGTGCTGATTGGTCCAAGGGCATCCATGGGTGGGCAGGAAGAGGCACCACAAGTCCCCACTCCACTTGGTGGGACTGGCAGCCTGGCCCCCAGCCTTCAGGCCCTTCCTGGTCTGAAGGTGCAGCCTTACTGAGGACCCATCCTCTTCCTCCCAGGACTCTGCCTCCTGCTGCCATTCATGGCCCCCAAGTCCCAATTCCAAGATCCAAGCCAGTGCCAGGAGCAGAGAGAGGCCAGGCAGTGCAAGCAGACACCCCTGAGCTTGCAAAGACAGGAGTGTGGGAGGGACCTTCCTGGGCCCATGAGGGTGCACACTGCAGAGATGCCCAGGTCCTGTGCCAGGGAAGCTCCTGCCTCACCAGCTTGGAAGGGGCAAGGTTCCCATGTGTCCCTGGCTCCTGCCTGCTCCGTGGAGCACGAGGCCCAGGTCTGCAGCTGCGGATTGGGCGGCTGCAGCTGCACTCGGAAAAGCAGATCCTGCCTACTCCTGGCCCCCTCCAAGAGCACAGGGAGGCTCATATCCACAGCTGCATTTGGGCAGCTGTAGCCCCACCCAGGAGGACGGGGCTCCTGCCTGCTCCATAGAGCAGGAGGCCTGGGTCTGCAGCTGAGATTTGGAGGACTGAGGTTTGCAGGGCTGCAGCAGCACCTGGGGGAGCCCCCACCCCAACTCTGAAGAGGCGGAGCTCCCACTGGCTCCACGGAGTGTGCAGCCCCAGCTGCAGGGAGTGTGAAGGCAGCAGCCACTGCCATCAATAGGAAGCTAATGAAATCTTTTAGAGACAACACAGTGGCAAGATCAGATTTTGTTTAGGATGATAACAAGTGGCAGCGTTAGGGTGAGAGAGACAGGTCCAAGGAGAGTGTTACAGTAATCCTTATTTCTCATGGAAATGTTTCCTGGAAAATGGGCTATACGTATATTCTACTTCTTAAAACTGTATTTCTTACCACTTAGGGAAAGCCAAAATGCTTTGCACCAATGTGACAAGTTTTAGACCAACTGAAAGCCTACAAAGAGCTCTATTTTAAGAATTAAGTCTACTATAGATTTCAGGTTCAGCTTCCTACGAAGATTTTTTTTCTGGAGTTTTTAAAAATAATAATTGACACTAGGCGGCAAGTCAGGATCAATAATTACTGTGTTCCAGCGCAGTTACGCATCTTGATTTGAAGTGAGGAATGGGGGAGTACTATAAGGTTAGACACAGACTAATAGGATTCTGAAAGACATATACTGATACATAAGGCATATATAGTGTATATCAGATTCATGCCCCAGATACTGAGCGGTATTATTTTCAAATACGTTTTTAATGTGCTTCCCCTACACTTACTTGTTCCTGTTTGGATGGCTTAGCAGAAGCTCCAAGATGCCCTTTTCATATACAGTAATAAAAGAAAGCCACAGGGTGGCAGCAAAGGTTAAAAAAGTTGAGTGCTGCTACTTTATTAAAAATCTTGTAAAAATAAAAATAAAAATAAAGTTAGGAAACGGGGACAGAAGAGAGGAGTAAAATAACCATAGAAACCGGAAATGAGAAGATAAAATAAGGTGCTAGCACGAATCATCCTTATCTATGGGTAGAATTGCATTCACAACCCTGGAAATAGCTGATTTTTGCTTTAAGCTTTGTTTTCTTAGAAACAATATATTCTACAAGAAATAGCACATCCCTTTATTTTTCGTAAATAAAATATGACTCTAAACCCCAGCTCCATTGGACTGACAGGAAATTTATTTCAGACATTTTGGGTCCTTCATACCTGGTGACCAAATGCCGGATCAAGATATTGCACCCACTCCACCACGGCCATTTGCCTGTAGTCCACATGACCATTTTAGATCCACCATTCTGTGGCCACATTATCATTCTTGGGGGTAGCAACCTTTGACCAAGAACAAGAGGCTGGGCCTGGAACCCAACCTTCCAAGTGCCCCATGCAGACCTTCCTTCTGAAGCCCTGATACTTACTCAGAGTGTACCAGAAACTAGAGAAGGTCCCTGCTCTTAAGGGACTCACTGACCTCTCTCTGTCCAACCTAAAAGAATCATTTTAGCCTTGGGAAAGTCCCTCTCAGCATAAACTTCTGTCTCTTAGCTGACTTTCTTCCTTCTCAAATTCTGTGTTTCTCTTGTTTATTCTTTTAAGATTAAAAGCCAGGTAAGCCTGCCCCAAAGGTTCAACTCCTTCAAGATTTTCTACATAGCCAACCATGTAATCTGTGAACAAAAAGAGTTTCATTTCTTCCTTACCAGTTTGTATACCTTTTATTTTATTTTCTTCTCTTATTTTATTAGCTAGGAATTCCAGGACAATGATGACTAGGTGTAGTAAGAGTAGACATCCTCATCTTGTTCAGGATTTGAGGGGAAAGTGTTTAGTCTCTCATCGTTAAGTATAACGTTAGCTGTAGATTTTTTTTTGTAGATGATCTATATACAGTTGAGTTTGCTGAGAGTTTTTATCCGGAATGAGTGTTGAATTTTGTCAAATGCTTTTTCTGCATTTACTCATATGACCAAAAGTTTTTTTTTCTTTAGCGTTTTAATATGATGGATTACATTAAATGATTTTTGAATGTTGAACTAGCCATGCATACCTGGAATAAATCCCACTCTTCATTGCACATAACTATTCTCACACATTGTTGGGTTTGGTTTTCTAATATTTTGTTGAGGATTTTTGGATTTTTGTTCATTAGAAATATTAATCTGTACTTTTCTCATCTTGTAATGTATTTCTCTAGTTTTGGTATTAGGGTAATGTTGTTCTCATAGAATGGGTTAGGAAGTATTTCTTAGTTACTTGTTTTCATTTTTATTTAGTTCAACATATTTTTTAAATTTCTCATAAGACTTATTGGACCTATATGTCGTTTAGAAGTATGTTATTTAATCTCCAAATATTCTGGAATTTTCTAGCTATCTTTCTGTTATTGATTTCTAATTTATTTCCATTGTTTTCTGAACACATACTTTGTTTGATTTCTATTCTTTTAAGTTTATTAAGGTGTGTTTTTGAACTAGGATATGACCCATCTTTAAGAATGTTCCATGTGAGCTTGAGAAAAATGTGTATTCTGCTGTTGTTGGATGAAATATCCTATAAATATCAATTAGCACCAATTGATCAATTGTGCTACTCAATTCAACTATATGCTTATTGGTTTTCCTTCTGCTGGATCTATCAGTTACGGATAAATGGGTATTGAAGTCTCCTGTGATAGTGGACTTGTATATTTTCCCCTGCAGTTCTATCAATTTTCCTCTACATATTTTGACCTCTGTTGTTAAGTATACAAAACCTCAGGATTGTTTTGACTTCTTGGAGAATTGGCCCCTTTTTCCTTGCTCTAAGATGTGCTTTGTCTGAAATTAATATAGCTACTTCAGCCTTATTATTATTATTAGTGTTAACATGGCATATTTTTCTCCATCCTTTATTTTCAATCTATCCTTTATATTTACAGTGAGTTTTCTGTAGACTACATATAATTGAGTCTTGTTTTCTTATCCACTCTAATGGTCTGTCTTTTAAATTGATGTCTTTAGACTATTCACATTCTAATTTATCATTCATGTATTTAGATTTAATCTCTACCTTATTTTGTTTTTTATTCATTTCCCTTGTTCTTTGCCTTCTCAGATTTTAATTGAGAAATGTATACTATTTCATTTTGTCTCATCTCTTACCATATCAATTATACTTAATTCAAAAAAACATTTTTAGTGCTTGCCTAGAGTTTGCAATATACATTTGCAACTAATCTAAGTCTGCTTTCAAATAACACTGCACTGAGTCACAGGTGGTACACATACCTTATAAGAGAGAACTGCCAATACCTCACTCCCATCCCTTATAACATTCCTGTTACCCATTTCACATATCTGTAAGTTTTATTGCTACTAATAATATTTTATGGCTACTAATCTTTTGAACAAACTGTTATCTGTTAGGTCAATTAAGAGTAAGAAAAATAAAGCCAGGTGTGGTGTCTCATGCCTGGAATCCCAGTGCTTTGGGAGGCCTAGGCAGGAAAAGCACTTGAGGCTAGGGATTTGAGACAGTCTGGGCAACATAGCAAGTCTTTATCTCTAGAAAAAAATTTAAATTTAGCTGAGTATGTTGGCATGTGCCTGTAGTCCCAGCTACTCAGGAAGCTGAGGTGGGAAGATCACTTGAGTCCAGGAGTTTGAGGCTGCAATGACCTGTGATTGCAGCACTGCACTCCAGCCTGGGTGACAAGGGAAGACTCTGTCTCAAAAAATAAAAATGAAATGAAGAACAAGAATAAGAAAAATGAAAGACTTTAAATGCTCTCCCTTTCTTTACATAGGTCCAAATTTCTAACCTATATTGTTTTCCTTTTCTATGAAGAACTTCTTTTAACATTTCTTGAAAGGCAACAATTTCTCTCAATTTTTGTTCTTCTGAGTTTTTACTTTACTTCATTTTTAAAGAACAATTTACCTAAACATACAATTCTAGGTTGGTGGCTTTTTTCTTTCAATGCTTTAAATATTTCACTCCACTCTTGTTGCTTGCATGGTTTTTGAAGAGACATCTGCTGTAATTCTCACCCTTTGTTCTCTATAAGCAAGGCATTCCCTCACTGTAGCTTCTTTCTAGATTTTCTATTTGTCTTTGACTTTCTGCACTTTGATTATAACATGCTTAGATGCAGATGTCTTGGTATGTATCCTGTGTGGTGTTCTCTGAACTTCCTGGATCTGTAGTTTGGTGTCTGTCAGTAATTTTGGAAAATTCTCAGTCATTATTACTTCAAGTATTCCTTTTGTTCCCTTATCTTCTTCTCCTTCTGTTATTCCCATTATGTGTTTATTATACCTTTCATAATTGCCCCATAGTTCTCGGATATTCTGTTCCTTTATTCTCAGCCTTTCTTCTCTTTGGCTTTCAGTTTGGGAAATTTTCAGTTTCACTGATATATGTTCAAGCTCACTGATTCTTTCCTCAGCCATGTCCAGACCATGTTACATAGGTAAATGTGTGCCATGGCAGTTTGCTGCACCTATCAACCCATCACCTAGGTATTAAGCCCATCATGCATTAGCTATTTTTCCTGATGCTCTCCCGCCTACCCCCCACAGGCCCAGTGTGTGTCGTTCCCCTTGTGTCCATGTGTTCTCATTCTTCAGCTCCCACTTACAAGTGAGAACATGTGGTCTTTGGTTTTCTGTTCCTGTGTTAGTTTGCTGAGGATAATGGCTTTCAGCTCCATCCATGTCCCTGCAAAGGACATGATCTCATCTCCTTTTTATGGCTGCATAGTAGTCCATGGTGTATATGTACCACATTTTCTTTTTCCAGTCTATCATTGATGGACATTTGGGTTGATTCCGTGTCTTTGCTATTGTGAATTGTGATGTATGAACATACGTGTGCGTGTATCTTTATAATAGAATTACTGTACTTTTATTCCTAGCATTTCTTTCTCTTTCTTAGAGTTTCAGTCTCCCTGCTGATATTCCCCCATCTCTACTTGCATGTTGTCCACTTTTTCTATTAGATCCCTTCGCATAATAATCATTATTTTAGATTTCCAGGCTGTTAATTCCAAAATCTCTGTCATATCTTAATCTTGTTGTACTTGCTTGGCCTCGTCAAAATGTGCTTTTCACCTTTTAAAGTGCTGTGTAATTAGTTGTAGAAATCTAGATTATTACATATTGGGTAAAAGAAACTGAAGTAAGTTATCATGAGGTTTTATGTTTATCTAGCTAGGAGTTCGGCTGTGTTTACTTTCTTCATGTCTTTATTAGAGGCTAAAATTTCCTCTGTTGTTTTTTTCTCTGGGATTCTCTAGAGACTTCTTAAATAGGATCTAAGCCTCACAGGTCAGATGACAGCTGTGGTATCTTCTCTCACAAAACTATAGTTCTATCAGTTTTCTGAGTGACGGTTTGCCCATAACCTCAATTCTTTGGTGGATCTAAGGAAAGGTGTTGATTTTCAGTGTTTCAGTTTTTTTCCCTGTTGTGAGGGTGGCAGTGGTGACTTCCAAGCTCTTTGTAAGTCATGCCAGAAACCAGAAGTCCTTCAGTACTTTTCAACCTCTTTCTCTGTTGCTGTTTGCATGTTTTGTGTCTTGCTTCTAACTTCTGTGTAGTATTCTACTAAAATAATTTGCATCCACAAAAATTTTATTCACTCCTTTAGTGACAGATATTTATGATACTTCTACTGTATACAGCAATGTTCTGAATATCCTAATACATGTCAATTTATCAACCTATGTGATAATTATTCTGGGTTATAAAGCCAGGATTAGAATTGTTGAATAAAATGATATATACTATCTTAAATTTAGTATTCAACCAGAATGCTACACAAATCTATACTCCCTCTGGTAGTATACAAGGGGGTCTCATTTCCCCTATGTTCTTGCCAATATTTACCACTATCTGGGTTTCTAATTGTTTATTTTTTATGTTTTATTTTTTTGAAACGGAGTCTCACTCTGTTGCCCAGGCTGGAGTGCAGTGGGGCAATCTCGGCTCACTGCAACCTCTGCCTCCTGGGTTCAAGTAATTCTCCTGCCTCAGCCTCCCAAGTAGCTGGGACTACAGGCGTATGCCACCACACCTGGCTCATTTTTGTATTTTCAGTAGAGACAGAGTTTCACCATGTGGCAAACTCCTGACCTCAAGTGATCCACCCATCTCGGCCTCCCAAAGTGCTGGAATTATAGGTGTGAGCCACCACGCCAAGCCTGTTTGTACTTTTTTTTTTTTTTGAGTAAAAATTATTATTTTTTGATTCTTTAAACTTTTCCTTCTTTGATTACTAGAGGAGTAAAGTGTCTCTTCATACTAGCTATTGGGATTTCTTTTTCTACAAATTACTTATTCATATAATTTGCATATGTTTCTTTCTTTGTATTTCATCAATTCTAAATTGTGCTTTGTTTACATTTTAAGATCCTTGAAATTGGGACACATATTGCAATAAATTAATATCTGTTTCATCTATCTGTTATTGTATAAAAAACCACCCCAAAATCTAATTTGCTTAAAACAACAATTTTATATATTTCACAGTTCCGTGGGTTCACATGGCTTAGCTGGATGATTTTTCTCATGGTCTTGCCAAGAGTCGCTCATGAAATTGCAGCCAGATGGTGGCTGGGATTGGAGTCATGTGGAGACTCCACTGGGATTCTGAGAGATTGCTTGTTTCTCTCTCTTTCTCTCTCTCTCTCTCTCTCTCTCTGTGCATGTAGTCTCAGGACTTCATTTTATGATCTCTCCAACAGACTAGCTTGACTTGTTATGTGGCATTTCAGAGCTCCCAAGAACAAGAGCTTCAAAAACTGTAGGAAGAAGCTGCAAGGTTTCTTTGACCTGGCCGCAGAAGTCATGTATTACTTCCATTCCATTTGATTAGTCAAGTACATCATAAGGTCAGCTAGGATTCAGGAAGAATGAAACAGACTTCACCTCCTGAGGGAGGGTCAGCAAGATCACATGACAAAAGAGCATGTGGTTGCAGATGTTATTGTGGCCACCTTTGGAAACACAAATTGTTATGAGCTGCCATTAGGCCACAAATTTCATCTCTCTCCCACATACAAAATGCACTTAGCCTGTTCCTCAAAAGCCTCGTCTTCTTAAGTCTAAGATTTCATCATCTAAATCAGATGTGAATGGAGTCCTTTGGGTGAAGTTCCTTAGGTACTACTCCTTGAGCACAGCAGACAAGATATCTCAACCTGAAGACATTTGAACTTAAGAAACAAGATATCAGCCAGGCATGGTGGCTCATGCCTGTAATCCCAACACTTTGGGAAGCCAAGGCAAGTGGATCACCTGAGGTCAGGAGTTCAAGACCAGCCTGGCCAACATGGTGAAACCCCATCTCTACTAAAAATCCAAAAATTAGCCGGGCATGGTGGTGGGCACCTGTAATCCCAGTTACTTGGGAGGCTGAGGCAGAGAGAATTGCTTGAACCCGGGAGGCAGAAGTTGCAGTAATCCAAGAGTGCACCACTACACTCCAGCTTGGGCAATAGAGCAAGACTCCATCTCAAAAAAAAAAAAAGATATCTGCCATGCACACAAACCCAAAAAAGATGGTGAGACAAAGAAAGGATAAGGGCATAAATATTCCTATTGAAAAAAATTGAGAGAACAGGAAGCACACAGCAGTCACTTGTCATAGCAATTCTGGCTGGGAACACATCGCCATTCCTCAATGAGGGCCCAGTCCTGCACTCATCGAAGTGCTTCCCCGTTCCGCTTCCCTCTACTTTCTGGGTTCTAAGCTCTTCCTTTTAAGTTATCTTTTCTTTTCTATAAGACATTGCCCATATTTGCAGGTCAGTATCAAACTGCTTCCTGACTATAAAAGTTTGAAGACTCAGAGGCCTCTTTTTATTTTCAACGGTCTCTCCCTTTCAGTAGCAGAATTCTTTTAAAAACTGTATGGACTGGCCGGGCCTGGTGGCTCACGCCTATAATCCCAGCACTTTGGGAGGCCGAGGCGGGTGGATCACGATGTCAGGAGATCGAGACCACAGTGAAACCCCGTCTCTACTAAAAATACAAAAAATTAGCCGGGCGTGGTGGCAGGCGCCTATGGTCCCAGCTACTAGGGAGGCTGAGGCAGGAGAATGGCGTGAACCCGAGCTTACAGTGAGCCGAGATCGCGCCACTGCACTCCAGCCTGGGCAAAAGAGCAAGCCTCCGTCTAAAATAAATAAATAAACAAATAAATAAATAAATAAATAAAATAAAATAAAAACTGTATGGACTTCTTTTCTATCAACTTATAACCCATTCCAGTAAACAAAAGCCACACTGATAAATCACTCTAAGACAGGTTCCTCTCTACCTTGCACTGAGAAGAAAAGCAGGGCTCTTAAGTTTTTTAGAAGCCTCTACTCTAACAGAAAAGGTCTAAGAAACACGTCCTTGGGATTTTTTAGTAGACTTTTTGCCTAGCTGAGAGGGTTCAGGAGGCATTATCTTAAATCTTTCTGAGGTCTAAACAAAGGTCTACAGCTGTAATCTTGAAATCTTGACCCTGAGGCCATTTTAGTGGCAGTGCCCTGAATTTGCTCTTTTGCTCTGTTGTCGTTTATTACTTTAATCATCTTTTACTGGAAGAGAATGGAGATGAGAAACAGTTTTCTTTTCAATCCTAAAAAATCTGGCTAAGAAATGTGTTTTCTCTAGATTCTAGTTGAAAACTGAGCAGTTACTTCTTTAGTTCATCTCCAACTTTACCTTATCACATGCAGCTGAAAGAAACCAGCTGGTACATTCAACATCCTAGGTGGATACTTCCTTAGTCACCTTATCACAGGCTGAAGCATTGCTAAACTTTCTGCCACTACATTACACAAGCGACCTTTTTTCTAGCTCCCAATAAAAAATGTATTCCTTGTCCTTCCAGCCTTTACAAAGAATTTCTTAGAGGCCCTTCCAGATTCTTCTCATCACCTGGTCCCCAAACCAATACCATATATCTTAGATTTTTGTGAAATCATCAGCCTTTCATTAGTACCAGTCTCTGTTTTGGTGATAAATTGTTGCGTGCCAACCACTCCAAAACTTAGCAGTTTAAAGCAATTATCATTTTCTTAGTTCTCATGGTTCTATGGTTGACTGGGGTAAGGTGAGAGGTCTCCCATGGGGTACCCCAAGCAGTTAGAGAATACCTAGAGCTGGAATTACCTGAAGATTTGACTAGGATACTGGGACAACTTGACCTCTCTCAGCCTCCAAATAGACTTAGGTCCTCTCTACCTAGTCTCTCCGGCAAGTACTCCAGTAACACTTGTTACAAGGCAGGTCAGGCATCCCAAGTGCAAATGTGTCAAGAGACGGTGGAAGTTGCAAGGCTTCTATAACCTAGCTCTACAAGACACACAACACCAGCTCCACACCACTCTGTTGGTCAAGTGAGTCACAGGGCTGGACTGGATTCAAGAATAGTAAAAATAGACTGGAATTCTTGGAGAAGCAGTGTCAAGGACACATGGCAAAAATTCCTGTGGTGCATTAAAATATGCATGTCAAACAGGTGTAGTTTATGGTACATAAGTTACATCTCAATCAAGTTTTTTGTTTTGTTTGTTTGTTTGTTTTTGAGATGGAGTTTCGCACTTTCACCAGTGATTCTCCTGTTTCGGCCTCCTGAGTAGCTGGGATTACAGGCATGAGCCACCTCGCCTGGCTAAGTTTTGTATTTTTGGTAGAGACGGGGTTTCACCATGTTGGCCAGGCTGGTCTTGAACTCCTGGCCTCAGATGATCCACCCGCCTCAGCCTCCCAAAGTGCTAAGATTACAGGCACGAGTCACCGCACCTGGCGATAAAGTTGTTTTTAAAGGGTATGTCTGTTGGAAGACATGCAGTGATATGCATCTTTGGAAACAGTCTGCCACAGCATTTTGCGCAGTTGCTGTCAGGTAGGCCGTGGTCATGATTTACTTGCCTTTCCCTCTTCATGCATAATCTTAGTTGTTTTTCCATTGACATTCCCATTGAACAACCACCATCTCTCAGTGTTCCAATCAACAAACCATTTAATAAGCAGTTGAAAAAGGAATCTGTAATTCTAGTTGTTGCTTGAAATCTTTCAGCGATAAGTTCTTGTAAGATCAAACCATTTTGAGCATGAAGAGCTGCAGAATGGTTTTCAACAGTTTGCAAAACAGCCCCAGAGACAACAGCAAGGCATCCTTTTAGAAAATGTCCTGTGATGTCACAGACCACACAACCGTGTATAAAAGCACAGAATCTGAAAGTGATTCAGAAGAATTACATTCTAAATAAAAGTAAGTTTTAGTAAAACTTAGTATCAGAGACGAAGATGGGAGGGAGGCAGTGGACAGAAAAACTAGCCGACTTTCTAAATATATCATTGCTATTTCATGACAGGACAATAAATATTTAGGTTGAACAATATGAAAGTGTCCTTCTTATAGATCCAAACCATCAATGGTGAAGAACCTCTTGATTTGTAGCCTAATGAGTCCTACAGAATTCTGAAGAAAGATAGCCCAACACAGAAGGCACTTAAACAGAAAAATGGATAGCATGGTATTTATCTGTCAAGATGAGGTGAGAGAAGTTAAATTATATATTATTGTTTGATGACAGACAAGGCCTAGGAACTTAGCACTGTGTGATTCTGTGATGAGTCTGCGCCATATACTGAAATTTTATATTCATGATCATGGACCATTTCAAAATAGTAGCAAAATTACCACGATCCTACTTCTCTCCTACTTTTCAGAAAGTTTACTTTCCTATAATTGAGTGCCTTCTTTTTATTAAGAATCTGAAGTGTTTCTCAGTCTTATCTTCTCTTGTCTCTTTCTTTACTAATTAGCCTTCTATTATTGATAGTTCCATTTTCCTTCTTACTGAAAGGTATCATTTCTTTTTTCTTTCTTACTCACTGTCATTCTAGTAGTGTCCATAGCTGGCAATAACCTGAATGCATTGCACAGGCATTTTTGTGAATCAAATAATCTATCTTGGAAATGTACAATAACAAAGGAAATAATTGAATGGCCACTAATGAACTATTTATGTCTGAGTATTATAAAAAGAATGCACAAATTTTTCTAGAATCAAGGTAGTAAGAAAATGTTTTTTCCTCTAGTGATTGAATAGAAGAGACTTTACCCTTGATTGGCTACTAAACAAACAAAGAAAGAATCCTGGAAGAGAATCCGTAATCTCAGCACCCTCTGAAAAGTCCCTGGACTGACTGCTTTAGCAACTGTCATTAATAGTGCAATTACTGGCATTGACCAAAAGAGGGCAGTTAAATCCTATAATGAGATAATGAGAGCACTGTGTAGTAAGACATCAGTTGTCAAAGTGGTGTCATAAGGAAGAAGAAACAGAGGAAAAGATCATGAGTAGAAAAAAAAAAGTGTTTTAAAAAAACATAAAATTATACATATGCCAAGAACAAATAAGATCGTTTGGTCAATCCTAAGTTTCCGTGTACACAGATTATTAGAGAAAAACACTTTTTAATCATTCTATTTGTAAAGTCATCAGAGAAGGAAAACACAATCTCACTTCCTAATATTTCACATACGCAATCTAAGCTGGTTTTCTCATTCTTCTATTCTCGGTGAAAGCAGAGAGTAGCCATCAAAAACAACAAATGAGAGAGGACAAAGAGAATAGATGTGGAGGTAAAGAGATAAGCCTTGAATGTAATAACTAATGTTTTATTTAGCAATCATCTACTTTATACGTGTGACCAACTTATTGAATGAACAGAATTCATATATTACAATCAGGAAAGAGCTTTATTCTCCAACCAGAGCCTCCATACCCTTGGACAACTTATCAGACAAATCAGTTAGCTCTTCTAATAAATTCAAGCTACTCTAACAGTCTCATTTGACTATCTGAAAAAGTTTAATCCAATCTCAATTAAAATGTTAGTCTTATAACCAATTCATTTTTGGTTTTGGTTTTTTGTTTTTTTTTATTTTGAGACAGAGTCTCACTTTGTCACCCAGGCTGGAGTGTAGTCCACGATCTCTGCTCACTGCAGCCTCCACCTCCCGGGCGGAGAATCAAGCGATTCTCCTATCTCAGCCTCCTGAGTAACTGGGATTGGTGAGTTGTCTGTCACCACACCCGGCTAATTTTTGTTCTCCTCTACATACAGCTCTCACAAACCAGCAGTGGGGAAGTGCTGCTGCCCTCCAGCCTCAAGAGATGCGGAATTGGAAGAAAAGGGAAAAGTCTTGCTCTGGTACTATTGTTATCTGGCCATGATTTTGTGGAAGATACCTGGGATGGTTTTTTGATGTGTCAACTTTACTAGGCAATAGTCCCCTGTTACTCAATCCAACACTAATCTATTTATTGAAGGTATTTTGTAGATTTCATTGAAGTCCGTAACCAGTTGATTTTAAGGAAGGGAAAGTATCCTAGATAATCTAAGGGTGAAATTGGTTCAATATCAGTTGAAAGGTCTTAAGAGTGGTATTAAGGCTTCCCTGATAAACATGAATTTCTACCTATAGACAGCAGCTTCAGCAGCTTTGGCTTCTGCTAGAGAGTCCCAGCCTGCCCTTCCTGGCAGCCTGCCTTATGAATTTTGGAATTGCCCAGCCGTGAGCCAATTCCTTGCAGGGTCTTGCTCTGTTGCCCAGGCTGGAGTGCTGTGGCACAATCACAGCTTATTGCCATCTTGAACTCCTGAGCTCAAGCGAGTCTCCAGCCTCAGCCTCCTGAATAGGTAGGACTATAGGCAAGCACCACCACACCCAGCCAATTTTTTATTTCTTTAAGGACTGGGGAGTCCCACTATGCTGCCCAGGCTGGTCTCAAACTCCTGGCCTCAAGCAAGCCTCCTGTCTTGGCCTCCCAAAGCACTGGGATTACAAGCATGAGCCACTGCTGTACATCTTTTAACACAGCCAGGTCTCACTGAATTACAGGGATATGTTCTGATAAATGTAACCCTAAGCAACGTTGTTTTGTGCAAAGGTCATAGATTGTATTTACACAAACCTAGATGGGATAGCCTACTCCACACCTGGGCTGTGTGGTATAGCCAATTGCTCCTGGGCGACAAACCTGGACTGCATGTTACTGTAGGCAATTGTAACAAAATGGCACATATTTGTGTATCTAAATGTATCTAAACATAGAAAAGGTACCATCAAAATACAGTATAAAATATTTATGGTACACCTCAATAGGGCTCTTACCATGAACGGGGTTTGCAGGACTGGAAGTTGCTCTGGGTGAGTCAGTGAGTGGTGAGTGAATGTGAAAAGCTAAGACATTACTGTACATTACTGTAGACTTTATACACACTGTAATACTGAAGCTACACTAAATTCATTTAAAATTTTTTTTCTATGGTTTTCATAAAGGTTTATTTCATGATTGGTGGGTAGTGCATTTAACAGTTAAATATACTTAAATAATATATAGGTGGCTGCATGGTTACAGCATATTGGTAACTAGATACATAACCAATTCAACTAGAAACCAGCTAATGAGTAGCTGTTTAAATATTTAAAATATAGCTCTTGTTTAGATCCTTTGTTTTGATCACCTTCTTTATGGGGAGAGTCTGCTGGTCATAATGAAAATGTATTAAAGCCAAATCTTCTGATATCCATTGCCATTTCTTTCAACTGGATTAAGTCTCCAACTCCAGGACAAACCCAGGTGTTTGGCCTCTTGTATTAATGTGCTTTTTAGCTAGCAGAGCAGAAAGTGCAAGCTTCACAGCAGGCCTCAGAGTCTGCGTGTAAAAGAAGTCTCTTTCTTTCCACTCCGATTAAACTAGAATTGTTGACTTTTGCAAAAACAGAAGCAGTGAAATGCAACCGATATTTAGCGTCAATGACAAAATGAGTACAGTTGGTACTTGATGTCCAAGCAAAGTTTACTGAAGTGTCAAGATTGTCACATACCTTCTGATAAACTGAGCGTCCAAATTCTGTCCCAGTATTATTAGTGTGAAGCTCGAAGTCCCCCATCCAGTAGCCCACTGCAGAGTTATTCCTTGTCAGCTTTGACTTGGCACTGTCAGTGGTCATCTGGTACCCAGCAAGCCAGCCCTCGTAATCAAAGACGGCTGAAGCACAGATTGCAGGTCCAGCAAAATCAAAATTAACATCACAAGCAAGGTTTCTGCATTCCCTCTTGCAAGAGGACTTGATTTTACCACTTTTGTTTCCTGTGATTGTAAAGAAGGTGGTATCAAATATTAGTTTCAAACCTTGACAAACCTGGTCCAATTGTGATTTCTGTTCCCAGAGTATTATCAGCGTCTCATTTTTCTGGGAAAGTCACACCATACTCACACCGTTTATATTTGGTCTCCAAGACCCCAAAAGCTTTTCCAGTGTCTGTATTAAATGAACCAGATGTTGAGAATCCCACAGCACTTCATGACTTTGTTCTCATATCCAATTTTACCAACCCCAAACCAAATCCTTTGTTAAAAATATCTCTGGCAGCTTTGCCAAGGTTAACATATGATGAAGAAATACACACTGGCCACAAGCAGGTCTGCCCATAGGTCACCATGGTGAGGCCACAGTAAGAGGTGATCTGGTGGTCTCCTAAGGAGGGCCACGGCCACCAGTCCACTCTCAGCTGAGGCTGCCCAGCCGGCTCACAGTCAGGCCGCACCTGCCGTGAAGTGAAGTCTCTTCCTTCAGTAGTAAATTAACCTTAGCTTATTCTAATTTTTTTACTTAATAAACTTTTTCCTTTTATTGTTAACTTTTATTTTAGGTTCAGTGGGTACATGTGCAGGATTGTTACATGGGTAAATTGCATGTTGCGGGGGTTTTGTGTACAAATGATTTCGTTACCCAGGTATGAACACATTACCCAAGAGGCAGTTTTTCCATCCTCACTCTCCCCCAACCTCCACTCTCAAGTAGGCCTCAGTGTCTTTTGTTCCACTCTGCCTCCCTGTATACTGAATGTTTAGCTCCCACTTATAAGTGAGAACACGTGGTATTTGGTTCTCTGTTCCTACATTAGTTTGCTTAGGATAATGGCCTCCAGCTCCATCCATGTTGCTGCAAAGAACATGATTTTACTTTTTTACAGCTGTATAGTATTTCATGGTGTATATGTACCACATTTTCTTTATCCAGTCCACCGTTGAGGGGCGTCTAGGTTGATTCCATGTCTCTGCCATTGTGAATAGTGCTGCAATGAACCTGCACATGCATGTGCATTTTTGGTAGAACAATTTATATTCCTTTGGGTATATACCCAGGGATGAGATTGCTGGGTTGAATGGTAATTCTGTCTTTTTTTTTTTTACTTTAAGTTCCAGGGTACATGTGCAGAACGTGCAGTTTTGTTACATAGGTATACACATGCCATGTTTGTTTGCTGCACCCATCAACCCGTCACCTGCATTAGGTATTTCTCCTAGTGCTATCCCTCCCCTAGCTCCCTACCCCCCGACAGGCCCTGGTGTGTGATGTTCCCCTCCCTGTGTCCATGTGTTCTCATTGTTCAACTCCCACTTATGAGTGAGAACATGCG
>NW_012102576.1:277901-286355 GCF_000951045.1 Mandrillus leucophaeus | reverse complement strand
TAATCCCAGCACTTTGGGAGGCCGAGGCGGGGAGATCACCTGTGGTTAGGAGTCTGAGACCAGCCTGGCCAACATGGTGAAACCCCGTCTCTACTGAAAATACAAAAAATGAGCCAGGCATGATAGTACATGCCTGTAATCCCAGCTACTCGGGAGGCTGAGGCGGGAGAATCCCTGGAACCCGGGAGGCAGAGGTTGCAGTGAGCCGAGATCACACCATTGCACTCCAGCCTGAGTGACAAGAGTGAAACTCCATCTCAAAAAAAAAAAAGAAGTCTAGTATGTTAAGTACATAAATCAATAACAGAGGCACGTATTGTCGTCAGGTTTTCTGTATCATACATAACCGTATGTGCTATAGTTTTTACACAACTGGCAGTGAAGTAGGTTTGTTTACACCAGCATCACCACGAACACATGAGTAACGAGCAATGTGTTGTGCTGTGATGTTGTGACAGCTATGATGTCCCTAGAGATAGAATGTCACTAGGAATTTCTCACCTTCGTTATAATCTTACGGATATTCTTATGTCAGATATGTGATCCATTGTTAACCAAAACATCATTATGCAGTGCATGACTGTGTGTATCTCTTCTCCTGGTTCTGCTTCTCTGGTTGAAACCTGACTGGTACAATACACAAACACCAATTGTCCCTCATGGTGTCCTTCGATGGGTCTTAGGAGATCCTACACAGAGATACCTCCCTGGGGAATTTCTGCAGGGCATCATTCCCCGATACAGGTGAGATGCTCTCTGGAAGGCCTCCTGTGACTTTACCTTAGCTCTCAACTTCTAGTGAAGCATCCAACATGGCTTTTTTCTTGTAGGCTCTCCTCAGCAATAGGGAGTCCGCTTGGATGAAGCCCTTCGTAGACGACTGAAACCCACATCCGCTTCTTCAGGGATGAGGGGAGCTCATATACCCGCTCACCAAATAACAAAGCTGCACCTTGAAGCCACCCCACCTCACCCTGTCATCAGGAGCAACTTCTGCTAACTTCTCACCACTGGGCCTCTCTAAACAATAGTCACACAGAAGTGTCTTTGTCCTCTTCAATAAGGGACATAGGTCACGTTCTTCCAAACACTTTTTTGTTCTCCATGCTGTCTCAAATTTACAAGCTCCCGTAGTCAAGCAAGCGTAGAGTCAAGGAGTAAGACTCTGTCCACCTTCAGCAAGCAGCGCCCAATCTCTCCATAGTGCCCTCTTGTTTCACCTCTCACTTGGAATCAGGGTGGGAGGGGATATACCCCAGTCATCCTTTTCGGTTTGTTTTAAGAGTCTCATTCTGTCACCCTAGCTGGAATGCAGTGGTATGATTGTAGCTCACTGTAGCCTCTATCTCCCAGTCTCCAGCAATCCTCTCTCACCTCAGCCTCCCTGGTAGCTGGGACTACAGACATGCACCACCATGCCCAGCTAACTTTTTTATTTTTTTATTTTTATTAGAGATGATGACTTGCTGTGTTCCCCAGGCCAGTCTTGAACTCCTAAGCTCAAGCAATCTTCCCGCCTTGGCCTCCCAAAGTGCTGGGGTTACAAGTGTAAGCCACCACACCAGACGCCAGCAATCTTTCAATTCACAAATTCTTTAAAATAATTTGTCTCTGCAATCATGTAATCACCGGCAGGTTCTTCCTGCCCTCTGCACAGGCAACAGCAATTCACTGAGACTACGGCACAGCAGTAAAGAAAGAGTTTGATTGACAGGAGGCTAACTCATGGAGTAGAACCAGAAGTATCACTCAAATCAGTCTCCCTGAAGGCTCGAAGTTTAGGGGTTTTAAAGGATAGTTGGTGGTCAGAGGACTAGAGAATGGGGAATATTGATTGATTGGGGTCAAATCATAGGGGTGTGAAAAATAGTCTTCAGGCACTGAGTTGCCTCTGGGTAGGGCTGCAGGACTGATTGACTCATGAGTTGCAGGTCTGGCTCGAGTCAGCTGGTCTTGAGAAATGTAACAGTCTGAAAAAAATCTCAAAAGGCCAGTCTTGGGTTCTATAATAGTAGATGTTATCTATAGGAGTAATTAGGGAAGTTACAAATCTTGTGACCTCCAGAACAACGGCTGGTTATCATTTAACTTTGCCCACATTTCAGCAGAATTCAGGCCCCTCTCATAATCCTAACCTGTGGCCTTTCATTGGTTGTACAGAGGTGGTTTAGTTTTAGGAAAGGGCTATTATCATCTTTGCTTTAAGGTTAAAGTATAAATTAAGTGCCTCCCGAAGTTAGTTTGGCCTACACTGAGGAATCACCGAAGACATCTTGTAGCTTAGAAGCAAAATGGAGTCGACTATGTCAGTTTTCTCTACAGTCATAATTTTGCAAAGGTGACTTCATTAAGTCTCTATCTTTTCCTGATATAGTCTGTTGGTAATTGTCCTTAGACCAGTTTTGGAAAGTCCTGTAGGGTATGCTAAGAACTCTCTTTGGAATATAGGATTTCTTAACACCTATTGTTCTCAGCTTTAGATTTTAGCCAAAATTCTGAGTCAACCAAAAAATAATCTCTTTCTAATATTTTGTTATACTCATCACTGAGTAGCTTTTTGCACCCTCAAAAAAATCAATTAATCATAGGTGAGCTTCTGTGATGATTAATTTTATGTGTCAGCTTAACAGGGCCATGAAATATCCAGATACCTGGTTAAGTATTACTTCTGAGTGTGTCTGTTCAGATGTTTCCACTAGAGATTAGTATTTACATTAGCGGACTGACTAGAGCAGATGCCCTACGTGGTTGAGCATCATCCAATTCAGTGAAAGTCTGAACAGAACAAAAAGACAAGGGAAGGGACAGTTCTCTCTCTTTCTCTCTCTCTCTCTCTCTCTCTCTTTCGCCCCCCGTCTCTCTCTCTCTGCTGACTGTTTGAGGTGGGATACCACTCTTCTTCTGCCCTCGGACTGTGACTTACATCATCAGCACTCCTGGTTCTCGGGTCTTCAAACTTGACTGGAACTTATACCATCAGACCTCTAGTTCTCAGGCATTTGGACTTAGACTAGAACTCACACCATCAGTTCTCCTGGTTCTCAGAATTTGGAGCTTGGACTGGACTACATCACCAGCTTTCCTGAGTCTCCAGCTTGCAGATACCAGACTGTGGGACTTCTCAGCTTCCAAAATCATATGAGCCAATTCCTCATGATGAATCTCTTTCTATATCCTATTGATTCTGTCTCTCTGGAGAACCCTGATTCATATAGATTTTGGTATGGAGGACTAAGCTCTGATTTTTTATCTTGCCCAAATTCTTACCTAAGGGGTCTAGGGAATCATGCCCTACAAACCATAAATTCTCATCAGATGGGTTTTATTTGACCCTATGTATCGTGACTTACTTTTCAATCTGACGCTGGCATAACATTACAAGACAATGAAAAAGTATTTCACCCCAAAATATATTTCCTGGCCGTACCTTGAAATTGCCCTGCAAAGTCTCTTCTGGGAAAAATCCATAGAATCCCCTTTCCCCTTTGTTTTCCTTCCTTCCTTTCCAGATCCAGGAGATAATCAACTGAGAGCAAGGCACCCTTTTAGGTCTGATAAGAAACATTTCACAACCTGCTGTCTCTCTGAAGTCTGCTATCTGAGAGATTCCTCTGCACAATAAAACTTGGTCTCCACAATCCTTTATCTTCACCTGAACACTCCTTTCTGTCGATCTCAGGTCTTTGTTGTGGGTTGAACTATGTCTCCCCAAAAAAGATATGCTGAAGCCCTAACCCTCAGTACCACAGGATGTGACCTTCTTTGGGAATCGGGTTGTTGAAGACGTAATTAAAGATGAGGTCATTGTGGAATACTGTGGGCCCCTAATCCAATATGACGGGTGTCCTTATAAGAAGACAATCATGTGAAAAAAGACACAGGGAAAATGCCATTTGAAGACAGAGGATTTGAGTGATCGGTTACAATCCAAAGAATACATGGGGCTCTTGGAAGCTGGGAGAGATGCATGGAACAGATTCTCCCCGAGAAGGAACCAACCCTGCCAACACCTTGACTTTGGGCCTCCAGAACTATCAGACAATACATTTCTGCTGGCTTTAGCCACCAGGTTTACGGTACTTTGTCAGGAAATTAATATGAGTCAGACAAACTCAAGCAATTATCAGCCAGAAAATATTTAAATTTACCTGTAGCCTGGAAGCCCTTACTTTGAGTTGTCCCACCTTCCTTATGAAACCAATGTATTTCTTAAGTGTATTTAATTGACATCTCATGCCTCCCTGAAACATATGAAACTAAGCTGTGCCCCGACCACCTTAGGCATATGTTCTCAGGACCTCCTGAGGGCTGTGTCATGGGTCATGGTCACTCATATGTAGCTCAGAATAAATCTCTTAAAATGTTTTACAGAGTTTGACTCTTTTTGTTGACAATATTTTGGCGCCCAAATACATGAGACCTCAGAGAAGACTCAGGACGCTGAAAGACTAGCTCGAATCCAGAGCTAAGGTCCCAGCAGGGGCCCATCGAAGTCCCACTGAGTTCAAGTTTCTCTCCTGGTGGAACTGGTAAGTCCCCCCGAGCCCCAGACCTCCCTTTGGTTGACGGTCCTTGATTTATTCTGAGCTGGTTTTCTCCTAGGAAATTGTTGTTTAAGATCCCAATTCTACTTCAGAGATGCATTCTAAAGGGAGTTCTCTATTGCTTTTTCTCCTAAAATTTATCGTGATTCAGTTTGTCTGTGTGCATTTGCGTGAGGAACTGAACTGTTGCTTTCATAGCTAAATGAGACTGAGTTTTTTAGCTCTGAAGAGAAAGGGCATTTGCTCCTCCCAGCTGAAAGGTGCCCCTGGGTGACCAGCGGCCTCACAGGAGTGTCTGGGGGGTTGAGCCCTCGCCACGTGCAGCAGCCCTGGAGGGAAATCCCCAAAAAGAATTAATTCTAAAATTGTAAAATTAATTTCTGCCCACACTCTCATGCCGTTGCAACCTAGGCCTCCACAATTGGACCATTCTCTCACTACCCTCTGCCGGGAGATCCCATCTGGTGTGCTCACTGCAACACTTGTTCAATTGAAAACAGGTCACCCTATCTTGTCAACCTTTACACAGAACATCCCCACTCCTCTTTGCCTTAACTACAAGCCAACTGTTTCTTAAAAATTATCTCCTCACAACATGAGGCTACTAAGCTGCAACGAGAGTGGAAGTCGTGGAAGAGAGGAAAGTCAGCGTTTTTGTTATTGTTGTTTTCCTTGCTGACTCCAGACCATTGTTTCTTCATCATAGAAAAATGGTTCCTTTAGGCCGGGCACAGTGGCTCACGCCTGTAATCCCAGCACTTTGGGAGGCCAAGGGGCGGCGGATCACAAGGTCAGGTGTTCGAGACCAGTCTGGCCAACATAGTGAAACACTGTCTCTACTAAAAACACAAAAAATGAGCCAGGTGTGGTGGCAGGCCGCTGTAATCCCAGCTACTTGGGAGGCTGAGGCAGGAGAATTACGTGAACCCAGGAGGTGGAGCTTGCAATGAGCCAAGATCTCACCATTGCACTCAAGCCTGAGCGACAGTGCCAGACTCCATCTCAAAAAAAAAAAACAATGGTTCCTTTAATGGAGAGTGATAATGGCTGCACAACAGGGTGAACGTAATTAATGTCACTGAATTATACACTTAGAAATGGTTAAAGTGATAAACTTCATATTATGTACACTTTATCACAATAAAAACAATACCCCCAAAAAATGGCTTCTTTGAGGCACATGCCACCTGCCCACCCCATCCACTACCCTTTCTCATCACTTTCATCTTCAAACTTTTTCCTTCCCTCTCAATAATCCAAGACTTTGCCCAGAACTCAGTCCATCTTCTCTCTTCCAAGTTAGATATCACAACTGCAAAAATTAACTACAGATCAAAATGTGAAACCAAATAATAATTAAAGCCAGTTTAAGAGAGGGCAGGGCACAGTGGCTCACACCGTAATCTCAGCACTTTGGGAGGCCAAGGCGGGTGGATCACCTGAGGTCAGAAGTTTGGCCAATATGGCGAAATCCCGTGTCTACTAAAAAGACAAAAATTAGCCGAGTGTGGTGGCACGTGCCTGTAATCCCAGCTACCTGGGAGGCTGAGGCATGAGAATCGCTTGAACCCGGGAGGCAGAGGTGGTTGCAGTGAGCCGAGATCATGCCATTGCGCTCCAGCCTGCGCAACAGAGACTGTCTCAAATAAATAAATTAATTAAAAATATAAACTTATTAGAAAAAAAAATTTGGAAAAATACAAGTAAAATCCCAAGCAGGCAATTCTAGGTGGAATACCAAAATCCACAATAAGGGGAAAACAATGACAGTTTTGACTTTGTTAAAACTTAAAATGAGGAGGGGGGATTGGGGAGATATTCTTCAAAATATACCAAATTTCAGTTGGAGAGGAGGAATAAGTTCAAGAGGTCTATTGTGCAAGGAAGTAACTGTAGTTAATAACAGCTTATTCAGGCCGGGGGCCGCGGCTCACGCCTGGAATCCCAGCACTTTGGGAGGCCAAGGCAGATGGATCACTTGAGATCAGGAGTTCAAGACCAGCCTGGCCAACATGGTGAAACCCCGTCTCTACTAAAAATACAAAAATTAGCCAGGCCTGGTGGTGCACGCCTGTAATCCCAGCTACTTGGAAGGCTGAAGCAGGAGAATCGCTTGAGTCCGGGAGGCAGAAGTTGCAGTGAGCCGAGATCGCACCATTGCACTCTAGCCTGGGCAACAAAAGTGAAACTCCATCTAAAAAAAATAAAAATAAATAAAAAATTAAAACACACACACACACACAAAATGTACTGTATTCTTGAAAATTGCTAAGAAAATAGATTTTGCCTTTCTGCCCTCGGACGCCACCGAGGAAGCGTCGTTAAAGACTCTCTTCTCCCTGCCGTCATGTCTAAGTCAGAGTCTCCTAAAGCGCCTGACCGGCTGAGGAAGCTCTTCATTGGAGGGCTGAGCTTTGAAACAACCAATGGGAGCCTGAGGAGCCACTGTGAGCCTGGGGAATGCTCAGGGCTGTGTGGTAATGAGAGTCCCAAACACCAAGCGCTCCAGGGGCTTTGGGCTTGTCACCTATGCCACTGTGGAGGAGGTGGACGCAGCCATGAATGCAACGCCACACAAGGTGGATGGAAGAGTTGTGGAACCAAAGAGAGCTGTCTCAAGAGAAGATTCTCAAAGACCAGGTGCCCACTTCACTGTGAAAAAGATGTTTCTTGATGGCATGAAAGAACACACTGAAGCCTCCTGTAATCCCAGCACTTTGCGGGGCCGAGGCGGGGGATCAAGAGGTCAAGAGATCGAAACCATCCTGGCCAAAATGGTGAAATCCCATCTCTACTAAAAATACAAAAATTCCACGGGCGTGGTGGCGCACGCCTATAGTCCCAGCTACTCAGGAGGCTGAGGCAGGAGAATCGCTTGAACCCGGGAGGCAGAGGTTGCAGTGAGCCAAAATCATGCTATTTCTCTCCAGCTTGGGTGACAGAGCCAGACTCTGCCTCAAAAAAAAAAAAAAAAAAAAAAAAAAAAAAAAAAAAAAAAAAGAAAGAAAAGAAGAAGAAGACACTGAAGAACATCACCTAAGAGATTATTTTGAACAGTTTGAAAAAATTGAAGTGATTGAAATCATGACTGACTGAGGCAGTGGCAAAAAACGGGGTTTTGCCTTTTGTAACCTTTGACAACCATGACTCGGTGGATAAGACTGTCATTCAGAAATACCATACTGTGAATGACCACAACTGTGAAGTTAGGAAGGCGCTGTCAGAGCAAGAGATGGCTGGTGATTCATCTAGCCGAAGAGGTCGAAGTGGTTCTGGATACTTTGGCAGTGGTCGTGGAGGTGGTTTTGGTGGGAGTGACAACTTTGGTAGTGGAGAAAACTTCATGGTCGTGATGGCTTTGGTGGCAGCCATGGTGGTGGTGGATATGGTGGCAGTGGGGATGGCTATAATGGATTTGGTAATGATGGAAGCAATTTGGGAGGTGGTGGAAGCTACGATGATTTTGGCAATTACAACAATCAGTTTTCAAATTTTGGACCCATGAAGGGAGAAATCTTTGGAGTCAGAAGCTCTGGCCCCTGTGGTGGTGGAGGCCAATACTTGACCAAACCAAGAAACCAAGGTGCCTATGGCGGTTCTAGTAGCAACAGTAGCTATGGCAGTGGCAGAAGATTTTAATTAGGAAACAAAGCTTAGCAGGACAGGAGAGCCAGAGAAGTGACAGGAAAGCTACAGGTAACAACAGATTTGTGAACTCAGCCAAGCACGGTGGTGGCAAGGCCTAGCTGCTACAAAGAAGATATGTTTTACACAAATACTCATGTGTATGGGCAAAAAAGTTGAGGACTGTGTTCGTGACTAATTGTATAACAGGTTATTTTAGTTTCTGTTCTGTGGAAAGTATAAAAGCATTCAACCAAAGATTTTAGTGTAGACTTTTTTTTTTTTT
>NW_012102576.1:272759-277011 GCF_000951045.1 Mandrillus leucophaeus | reverse complement strand
AAAAAAAAAAAGCAAACCCTGATAGACTGAATAGCCAAAGGATATAAACATGAAACTCAGAGTAAATACAAATAACTAACTTACTTGAGAAGATGCTCAAAGCCAGTAGTAGTCTGGAAAGCACAAATGACGACAAAGCTATGACATCCCTCTTTCCCCACAAAAATAGTAATAATAATAATTAGCCAGAATTGAAAACATTGAGAACACAGGGAGCTGAGAGGGATCTAGGTCGGGTACCGTCATTCGTTGCCGGCGGGAGTAAAATTGCTCCAGCCTTTTTGAAAAGTAATCCATTTGTATTATTAACACTTTTGCTTTGGCATTTGTTTTGGCTCATGATTTCAAAACACGAGAAAACAGAATACATGTACAAAAATGTTCGCTGTGATGTTTTATTTCGTCTCCTACACTATTACTCCCAAATCTTTTCCTATACATGTCCCTCACTTCAGGGACCCTATTATTTGGTTTTCTCGCCTACTTCTCTTTTCTGACACCTCTTCTCTTCCCCTGAAACCACGCTGTAACATCCTCTCCCTCCATCCTTCTTGCTATTTGATTTCTCTATTTTTATGACTAATCCCATGTGGCCTGCTGCCAAAAATTATGCAATAGTACAGACCGAAATCACTAAAAATATATGGCCTCCTGCCGCACCCAAGCTCGCAGAGCTGCCCAGCAATGTTGTGCCTCCAGGCAGATGTCTCTCTTTGCCGTTTGTGATTATTCAAAAATTCCGCTGTCCACAGACCCCTAAACCTATTATTTCCTCTCTCCTTCTTAGTACATGACCTTGTCTTTGATTTCACTGAGAAAATGAAGTTCACCAGGCAAGAACAGTTTATTTTCCTATCACTTGTAATAAACCCATCAGAATCCTCACCCATCTTTCCTTCTTCCGTGGGAAAGGGGCACTCTTCACTCTTTCTACCCAAGGTTACTTCTTCCAGTTGTCCAGTCAGCTTCATATTCATCCACTGACTCAAGAATTTTGGTCTCTAAAGGATCCTCTCTCACATGCTTTTTTTTAATTTTTTTATTTTTTTTGAGATGAAGTCTCACTCTGTCATCCAGGCTGGAGTGCAATTGCGCGATCTCAGCTCACTGCAAACTGCACCTCCTGGGTTCAAGTGATTCTCATGCCTCAGCCTCCTGAGTACCTGAGACTACAGGCATGTGCTACCACACCCAGCTAATTTTTGTATTTTTAGTAGAGACGGGGTTTCACCATGTTGGCCAGACTGATCTCAAACTCCTGGCCTCAAGTGATCTGCCTGCCTTGGCCTCCCAAAGTGCTGATTACAGGCATGAACCACTGCAACCAGCCACACCTACATGCATTTTTAATATCTCCCTTTTGACATAATTTTGTTACCTCAGGTTACAAAATGTGCTACTCTCTTCTATCTGTATTTTAAGGTATATTGACCCAACATATGACTCTACTTAGATATTATCTCTTTCCTTCCTGTCTTAACCAAACTGTGAACCATCTAAACTCATTGTTTCCACTTCCTTACTTGTATTATCAGTCTGCTGAAATTTCACCTGTCCACCACACCAGTGAAGAATGATAAACATGACCTTCATATTGCCATTTCCATTGAATACTCTCCTCTCATTATGTTACTTTACAACTCTTTGACATTTTGTTCTAATGAGTGCTCCCTCCCCCTTGAAAACCACTGCTTCTTTAGCTTTCGTCACATCATTTTTATGCTTTCCTCTGTGCCGTGAGTTTTCTTCTCTCTTTATTTCCTTTCCCTTCTCATTGCTAATATAGAAACAAAGACTTCACTATCACCAAAACTTGGCCATGTGAGAGCATTACTAGCAAGGGAAAGATGTGTATTGTAGATGTCCCAATGTGAAGAATCTGAAAGACCTCCTTCTAAGGAAAAACCCCTCATTATCCTTCAAAAATGGAACCAGGAATGAAGTCATCATAATCATGAAGAGCCTGGGGTTCACCTTATCTCTGCCTTGTGAGGGTATAAAGATATAGGCACCCAAATTTATACGTTGTTGGAGAGTTTAAACTGGTGGGACCATTTAAAGCTGTCATAAAATTTAAAACGCATATTGCCATTAACTCAGTGATTTCCCCCAACATATTCACACATATGCAAAATGTATAAAAAGAACATTTATCTAAAATCTATAGTAAAACCCACAGGACCAAGAACAGATTAAAAAATTTTTAAAAAGAAAAACAAAGTTGGAGGACTATACTACCCTATAGTCTTACTTATAGACTTACTATAAAATTACAATGGGGTAGAAGTGACAGGATAGATATACTTTGAAAAGGAACAGAAGAGAATGCAGAAATAAACCCATGTGTTGGCCAGGCATGGTGGCTCACACCTGTAATCTCAGCACCTTGGGAGGCTGAGGCAAGCAGATCGCCTGAGATCAGGAGTTTGAGACCAGCCTGGCCAACATAATGAACCCTTATCTCTACTAAAAATACAAAAATTAGCCAGGCATGGTGGTGCATGCCTGTGATCCCAGCTACCCAGGAGGCTGAGGCAGGAGAATCACTTGAACCCAGGAGGAGGAGGTTGCAGTAAGCTGAGATCATGCCACTGCACACCATCCTGGGCAATACAGTGAGACTCTGGCTTGAAAAAAAAGTCCGTGTGTTCATGATCAGTTAATGAATTTCAACATAGGTGCCAAAAGAATTTAACGGGAAAAGAATACTTATTTCAATAAATGGCTCTAAAATAATTTGGCATTTATAAGAAAAAAAAATCTCAACCCATACCTCACACCACATATAAAAGTTATAAAAAAGCAGGCTGGATGCACCAAGGTGGGCGGATCACGAGGTCAGGAGATCGAGACCATCCTGGCTAACATGGTGAAACCTCGTCTCTACTAAAAATACGAAAAATTAGCCGGGCGTGGTGGCAGGCGCCTGTAGTCCCAGCTACTCAGGAAGCTGAGGCAGGAGAATGGCATGAACCAGGGAGGCGGAGCTTGCAGTGAGCAGAGATCACACCACTGCACTCTAGCCTGGGCAACAGAGCAAGACTCCGTCTCAAAAGAAAAAAAACAGACTGGATGCTGTGGCTTATGCCTGTAATCCCAGCAGCCCAGGAGACCAAGGCTAGAGGATCACTTAAGGCCAGGAGATCAAGACAAGTCTGAGCAACACAGTGAAACCCCATCTCTACAAAATTTTTTTTTTAATTGGCCAGGCATGCTGGCATTCACCTGTGGTTCCAGTTAGCTGTAAGGCTGAGGCAAGAGGATTTTGAGCCCAGGAGTTTAAGACTACAGTGAACTATGACGGTGCCACTGCATTCCAGCCTGGGTGATACAGCAAGATCATCTCTTTAAAAAAAAAAAGAAAAAGAAGTTAAATACATTACCAACCTAAATGTAAAACCTAAAACTATAAAATTTCTAGAAGAAATCATTAAGGCAAACTTTGTGGCCTTGGACTAGGCAAAGATTTCCTTAACAACATACAAAAAGAGTAAGCTAGAATGCAAAAGATTGAATAGGAAAAGAAAATCAAAATCTGTTTCTCCCATACTATACTCTCATAACAGAATGCTTTTGTGACCAAATGCCTAGGGATGTTTCCTCACACACCAAGCAAGCGATCGATTCTGCAGTGAATTCTCCCGAGGTCACCAGCTGAGTGTCCTCTAACTCAGTTCAATTCTGATACTATCTACCTGGAGGTGGCATCAGATCCCACAAGGTCAGGGCTCAGTCCCACAAGACTGTCTCCCACTTCCAATGCCAGTCTCAAGCACAGGATGTGGCCTGAGTTTCTGACTGATTGGCTTTAAATCTGGGTATCCCTGACACCCTCCTCAGGTCCAGTTTGCTCGATGGCCTACAGAACTCAGGAAAACACTTAAGGTTTATTCATTTATTTTAAAGAATATTACAAAGGATACAGATGAATGGCCAGACGGAAGAGATGCATGGGGTAAGCCATGTAAGAAGGTGCACAGATTTTCCAGGCCCCACACAGGTGCACCACCTGTGAGAAACCACCACCCGTTCAGCTGTCCAGAAGCTCTTGGAACCAGTTATTTTGGGTTTTTATGGAAGTTTCATTACATAGGCATAATTGATAACATCATTGGCCATCATTGATGGCCGTCGATCAACTCAACCTTCAACCTCCCTGGAGTTGAGGGGTGGGGCTGAAAATTCCAGCCCTCTAATCATGCCTTGGTCTTATTGGTGACCACCCCTGATCCTAAAACTATCTAGGAGCCCC
>NW_012102576.1:224741-272709 GCF_000951045.1 Mandrillus leucophaeus | reverse complement strand
CCCAGGAGGAGGAGGTTGCAGTAAGCTGAGATCATGCCACTGCACACCATCCTGGGCAATACAGTGAGACTCTGGCTTGAAAAAAAAGTCCGTGTGTTCATGATCAGTTGATGAATTTCAACATAGGTGCCAAAAGAATTTAACGGGAAAAGAATACTTATTTCAATAAATGGCTCTAAAATAATTTGGCATTTATAAGAAAAAAAAATCTCAACCCATACCTCACACCACATATAAAAGTTATAAAAAAGCAGGCTGGATGCACCAAGGTGGGCGGATCACGAGGTCAGGAGATCGAGACCATCCTGGCTAACATGGTGAAACCTCGTCTCTACTAAAAATACGAAAAATTAGCCGGGCGTGGTGGCAGGCGCCTGTAGTCCCAGCTACTCAGGAAGCTGAGGCAGGAGAATGGCATGAACCAGGGAGGCGGAGCTTGCAGTGAGCAGAGATCACACCACTGCACTCTAGCCTGGGCAACAGAGCAAGACTCCGTCTCAAAAGAAAAAAAACAGACTGGATGCTGTGGCTTATGCCTGTAATCCCAGCAGCCCAGGAGACCAAGGCTAGAGGATCACTTAAGGCCAGGAGATCAAGACAAGTCTGAGCAACACAGTGAAACCCCATCTCTACAAAATTTTTTTTTTAATTGGCCAGGCATGCTGGCATTCACCTGTGGTTCCAGTTAGCTGTAAGGCTGAGGCAAGAGGATTTTGAGCCCAGGAGTTTAAGACTACAGTGAACTATGACGGTGCCACTGCATTCCAGCCTGGGTGATACAGCAAGATCATCTCTTTAAAAAAAAAAAGAAAAAGAAGTTAAATACATTACCAACCTAAATGTAAAACCTAAAACTATAAAATTTCTAGAAGAAATCATTAAGGCAAACTTTGTGGCCTTGGACTAGGCAAAGATTTCCTTAACAACATACAAAAAGAGTAAGCTAGAATGCAAAAGATTGAATAGGAAAAGAAAATCAAAATCTGTTTCTCCCATACTATACTCTCATAACAGAATGCTTTTGTGACCAAATGCCTAGGGATGTTTCCTCACACACCAAGCAAGCGATCGATTCTGCAGTGAATTCTCCCGAGGTCACCAGCTGAGTGTCCTCTAACTCAGTTCAATTCTGATACTATCTACCTGGAGGTGGCATCAGATCCCACAAGGTCAGGGCTCAGTCCCACAAGACTGTCTCCCACTTCCAATGCCAGTCTCAAGCACAGGATGTGGCCTGAGTTTCTGACTGATTGGCTTTAAATCTGGGTATCCCTGACACCCTCCTCAGGTCCAGTTTGCTCGATGGCCTACAGAACTCAGGAAAACACTTAAGGTTTATTCATTTATTTTAAAGAATATTACAAAGGATACAGATGAATGGCCAGACGGAAGAGATGCATGGGGTAAGCCATGTAAGAAGGTGCACAGATTTTCCAGGCCCCACACAGGTGCACCACCTGTGAGAAACCACCACCCGTTCAGCTGTCCAGAAGCTCTTGGAACCAGTTATTTTGGGTTTTTATGGAAGTTTCATTACATAGGCATAATTGATAACATCATTGGCCATCATTGATGGCCGTCGATCAACTCAACCTTCAACCTCCCTGGAGTTGAGGGGTGGGGCTGAAAATTCCAGCCCTCTAATCATGCCTTGGTCTTATTGGTGACCACCCCTGATCCTAAAACTATCTAGGAGCCCCCAGCCACCAGTCATTCATTAGCATACATAACACACTCTTATCACTCCGGAGATCCCAAGGGTTCTAGAAGCTATATGTCAGGAAATGGTAGGAAGACAAAATATATATAGTCATGCACACATAACAATGTTTATGTCAGCAATGAACCATATATACACTGTGTTCCCATAAAACTGCAATGGAGCTAAAAAATTTCTGTTGCCTGGTGATTCCATGACGTCGTAGCTCAAGGCACTGCACAAACACTGCTGTAGTGAGGCAGGTGCAAATAAACTCACTGTGCTGCCAGTCACATAAAAGTATAGCACATACAATTAGGTACAGTACATGATACTTGATAATGATAATAAACAACTGTTACTGTTTATGTATTTAGTATCCTTTTGTTTTTTTAGAGATGAGGTCTGGCTATGTGGCCCAGACTGGAATGTGGTGGCTATTCACAAGCACAATCATATCACTCAACAGCCTCAACCTTGGGCCCAAGGGATCCTCCCATCTCAGCCTCCCAAGTAGCCAGGATTACAGGTACATGCCATGGCACCCAGCTATTTCTTATATTTTTAATCATTATTTTAGAGTCTATTCCTTCTACTTATTAAGAAAAAAAAAAGTTAACTATAAAACAGCCTCAGGCAGGTCCTTCAGGAGGTGTTTCCAAAGAAGGCATTGTTATAATCGCAGGTGTCAGCTCCATGCCTTACTTCCCAAGAAGACCTTCCAGTGGGACAAGATGTGGAGGCGGAAGACAGTGATACTGATGATCCTGTCCCTGTGTAGCCCTAGGCTAATGTGCATGTGACCTGATGATGATCAGGTATGATGAAACAGTTCATATACCTGTTTGCCATTTCAATGTCTTCTTTTGAAAAATGTCTATTCAGACCTTTTGCCCATTTTTAAATCGTGTTATTAGATTTTTTTTCCTGTTGAGTTGTTTGAGCTCTTTATATATTCTGGTTATTAATCCCTTGTCAGATGGATAGTTTGCAAACGTTTTCTCCCATTCCATAGGTTATCTCTTCACTTTTTAAATTGTTTCCTTTGCTGGGCAGAAGTTTTTAACTGGATGCCATCCTATTTATTCATTTTTGCTTTGGATGCCTGTGCTTGTGGGGTATTACTCAAGAAATCTTTGCTCAGACCAATGTCCTAGAGAGTTTCCTCAATGTTTTCTTTTAGTAGTTTCATAATTTGAAGTCTTATATTTAAGTTGTTAATTTTATTTAATTTTTGTATATGAAGAGAGAGGAGGGTCTAGTTTCTTCCCTTTTTTTTTTTTTTTTTTTATAGAGACGAGGTCTCACTGTGTTGCCCAGGCTGGTCTCAAACTCCTGAGCTCAAGTGATCCTCCTACCTCAGCCTCAGAAAGGTCTAGTTTCATTCTTCTGTATATCAATATCCAGTTTTCTGGCACTATTTATTGAAGAAACTGTCCTTTCCCCAGTGTTTATTCTTCATACCTTTGTTGAAAATGAGTTCACTGTAAATGTATGGATTTACTTATGAATTCTCTATTCTGTTCCATTGGTCTATGTATCTGTTTTCAATGCCAGTCCCATGCTGTTTTAGTTACTATAGCTCTGTAATATAATTTGAAGTCAGGTAATATGATTCCTCTGATTTTTTGTTTGTTTGTTTTGGTTTTTTGCTCAGGATGGCTTTGACTATTCTGGGTTTGTGGTTCCATATAAATTTTAAGGTTACTTTTTCTATTTCTGTGAAGAATGTCATGGTTATTTTCATAGGAATTGTATTAAATTTCATCTGATGCTTTAGGTACTATGGATGTTTTAACAGTGTTGATGTTTCCAATCCATAAACATGAAATATCTTTCTACTGTTTTTGTGTTCTCTTCAATTTTTTGCATCAGTGTCTTATAGTTTTCACTGTATGGTTTTCACTTCTTTGGTTAATTCCTAGTAATTTTATTTTATTTGTAGCTATTGTAAATAGGATTACTTTCTTGATTTCTTTTTCAGATTGTTCACTGTTGGTATATAGAAATGCTGCTGATTTTTTGTAGGTTGATCTTGTATCCTGCAACTTCACTGAATTTGTTAATCAGTTTTAATAGTTTTTTGGTGAACTCTTTCAGGTTTTTGCAAATATAATATCACATCATCTACAAACAAGAATGATTTGACTTCTTCCTTTCTGGTGTGAATGCCCTTCCTTCCTTTCTCTTTTCTGATTGCTCTAGCTAGGACATCCAGTACTATATTGAAATGGGTGAAAATGGGCATCCTCGTCATGTTCCAGATCTTAGAGGAGACACTTTCAGGTTTTCCCCATTACGTATAATACTAGCTGTGGGTCTGTCTCATATACGGCTTTTATTGTGTTGAGGTATGTCTTTGTATACCCAATTTTTTAGCGTTTTTATCATGAAAGGATGTTGAATTTTATCAAATGCTTTTTTGGCATCAATTGAAAAAATCCTATGGTTTTTGTCCTTCATTCTGTTGATATGATGTATCACATTGATTGATATGTGTATGTTGAACTATCCTTGCATCCCTGGGATAAATCCCATTTTGTCATAATGGCACGATCTCGGCTCACTGCAACCTCCACCTCCCTGGTTCAAGCAATTCTCCTGTCTCAGCTTCCTGGGTAGCTGGGATTACAGGTGCCCACCACCATGCCTGGCTAATTTTTGTATTTCTAGTAGAGATGAAGTTTCACCATGTTAGTCAGGCTGGTCTTGAACTCCTGACCTTTGGATCTGCCCACCTTGGCCTCCCTGTTTGAAATTTTTTTTAATGTGTCTTTGGTTTTGTATCAGGGTAATACTGGCCTCATAGAATGAGTTTGGAAGCATTCCCTCCTCTTCTATTTTTTAAAATAGTTTGAGGGCTGGGCACGGTGGTTTGCACCTGTAATACCAGCACTTTGGGAGGCTGAGGCAGGTGGATCACATGCAGTCAAGATTTCAAGACCAGCCTGGCCAACATAGCAAAACCCCATCTCTACTAAAAATGAAAAAATTAGCCAGGTGTGGTGATGCACACCTGTAATCCCAGCTACATAGGAGGCTGAGGCATGAGGAATCACTTGAGCCCAGCAGGCAGAGGTTGCTGTGAGCCGAGACTGTGCCACTGCACTCCAGCCTGGGCAACAAAGCAAGACACTGTCTTAAAATAAAATAAAATAAAATAAAATAAAATAAAATAATTTGTGTAGGATTGGTATTAGTTCTTCTTTAAATGTTTGGGAAATTTCAGCAGTGAAGCCATTCGGTCCTGGGCTTTATTTTCCTGGGAGACATTTTGTTACAGCTTCAACCTCATTACTCATTGTTGATCTGTTCAAGTTTTGGATTTCTTCATGGTTCAGTCTTGATAGGTTGTATCTGTCTAGGAATTTATCCATTTCTTCTAGGTTTTTCAATTTAATGGCATATAGTTGCTTGCAGTAGCCTCTAATCATCCTTTGAATTTCTGCCGTGTTAGTTGTAATGTCCCCTTTTTTTAACCTCTGATTTTACTCATTTAGATCGTCTCTCTTTTTTTCTTAAGTAATATGGCTAAAGGTTTGCTGATTTTATCTTTTAGAAAAACCAACTTGTGGTTTCATTGATCTTTTGTATCTTTTTTCATGTCAATTTCATTTACTTCTCCTCTGATCTTTATTATTTCTTCTACTAATTTTGGGTTTGGTTGGCTCTTGCTTTTCTAGTTCTTTAAGATGCATTGTTAAGTTGTTTTTTTTGAGGCATTTTTACTTTTTTGATGTAGGCAGTTTTAGGTATAAACTTTCCTCTCAGTACTGCTTTCACTGTGTCCCATAGATTTTGGTATTATGTTCCCATTATCATTTGTTTTCAGAAGTTTTTTATCTTCCTTCTTAATTTCTTCATTGGCTCACCTGTCATTCAGTAGCATATTTTTAATTTCCATGTGTTTATATAGTTTTCAAAGTTCCTCTTGTTACTGACTTCTAGTTTTTTTTCCATTGTAGTCAGAGAAGATACTTAACATGATTTCAATTTTTTTGGACTTTTAAAGACTTGTTTTGTGGCCAAATATATGATCTATCCTTGAGAATGATCCATATGCTAAGGAGAAGAATGCATACTCTGCAGCCATTAGATGAAATGTTCTGTAAATATCTATTAGATCCACTTGGTCTATAGGACAGATTAAGTCTGATGTTTCTTTATTGATGTTCTGTCTTGATGACATCTCTAATGCTGAGAGTGGGGTGTTGAAGTCTTTCAGCTATTACTGCATTGGGGTCTATCTCTTTCTTCAGCTCTAATATTTGCTTTATATATCTGGGTGCTCCAGTGTCAGGTGCATATTTCTTTACAATTAATTGTTATATCCTCTTGCTGAATTGACACCTTTATCATAAGGTCAAAGAGACCTTGTCTCTTTTTACAGTTTTTGTCTTGAAATCTATTTTATCTGACATAAATATAGCCAGTCCTGCTCTTTTTTGGTCTCCATTGGCATGGAGCATCTTTTTCCATCCCTTTGTTTTCAGTCTATGTGTGTTTTTATAAGTGAAACGTGTTTCTTGTAGGTGACAGATCGTTGGGTCTTGTTTTTTTATCCATTCAGCCACTCTATGTCTTTTGATTGGAGAGTTTAGTTCACTTACATTCAATATTGTTATTGATAAAACCTACTCCTGCCATTTTGTTATATGTATTCTTGTTGTTTTGCGATCTTCTCTTCCTTCTTTCATTCCTTCCTGTTTTTCTCTTAGTGAAGGTGATTTCTTCTGGTGGTATGTTTTGATTTCTTGCTTTTTACTTTTTGTGTATCTGTTGTACGTTTTTTGATTTGAGGTTACCATAAGGCTTGCAAATAATATCTTATAACCCATTATTTTAAACTGATGACAACTTAACACTGATTGACTAAACAAAAAAGCAAAGAGAAAACTAATAAAAACTCTACACTTTAACTTCATGCCACCACTTTTGAACTTTTTGTTGTTCCTGTTTATGTTCTTGTACTGTCTATGTCTTAAAAAGTTGTGGCAGTTATTAATTTTTTGGTTAATCTTTTAGACTTTCTACTCAAGATATGAGTAGTTTATGCATCACAATTACAGTGTTACAATATTCTGTTTGTCTGTGTACTTACTATTACCAGTGAGTTTTGTACCTTCAGATGATTTCTTATTGCACCTTATGTTCTTTTCTTTCAGACTGAAGAACTCCCTTTAGCATTTCTTATACAACCGGTCTAGTGTTGACTAAATCCCTCTGCTTTTGTTTGTTTGGGAAAATCATTACTTCTCCTTCATGCTTAAAGGATGTTTTCACTAAATACATTACTCTAGGGTAAAAGTTTTTTTCCCTTCCGCACTTTAAATATGTCATGCCACTCTCTCCTGACCTGTAAGGTTTCCTTTGTATGGAACTCCTTTGTATGTTGTTTCTTTCTTTTTTTCTTGCTGCTTTTATGATACTTTCTTTATCCTTGACCTTTGGAAGTTCAATTATTAAAGGTAGTCTTATTCGAGTTAAGTCTACTTGGTGTTCTATAACCTTCTTGTGCTTGAATATTGATATCTTTCTCTGGGTTTGGAGAGTTCCCTGTTATTATCCCTTTGCTTTCTATCCTGATCTCTGTCTCTACCCCCTATTTAAGGTCAATAACATTTAGATTTGGCCTTTTGAGGCTATTTTCTCCATCTTGTAGGCATGCTTCATTCTTTTCTGTTTTTTCTGTTGTCTCCTCTGACAGCATATTTTCAAACAACCTGTCTTTGAGCTCACTAATTCCTTCTTCTGATTGATCAATTCTGCTGTTGAGAGACTCTGATGCATTTTTCAGTAGGTTAATTGAATTTTTCAGCTCTAGAATTTCCGGTTGATTTTTCAAAATTATTTTTGTTAAATTTTTGCTCTCTTTGTTAAATTTTTCTGATAGGACTCTGAATTCCTTCTCTATGTTATTGATGTGGTTTGGCTGTGCCCCCACCCCAAATCTCATCTTGAATTGTAGCTCCCACAATTCCCACATGTTGTGGGAGGGAGCTGGTGGGAGGCAATTGAAATATGGGGGTGGGTCTTTCCCATGCTATTCTCTTTATAGTGAATAAGTCTCACGAAATCTGATGGTCTTATGAAGGGAAGTTTCCCTGTTTCCCTGCACAAGTTCTCTTCTCTTGTCTGTTGCCATGTGAGACGTGCCTTTCACCTTCCACTGTAATTGCGAGGCCTCTCCAGTCATGTGGAACTATGAGTCCATTAAACCTCTTTTTTTTTTTTTTTTTGGTAAATTGCCCAGTCTCAGGTATGTCTTTATCAGCAGCATGTAAACAGACTAATACAATTGTCTTGAATTTCATCGAACTTCCTCTAAACAGCTATTTCACATACTCTGTCTGAATGGTCACATATCTCTGCATTCTGGCATTGGTCATTGGTGCCTTATTTAGTTCATTTGGTGACGTCATGTTTTCCTTGATTGTCTTGATGCTTGTGGATGTTTACTCATGTCTGGGCATTAAAGAGTTAGGTTTTTATTATAGTCTTTGCAGTCTGGGCTTGTTTGTACCTATCCTTCTTGGGAAAACTCTCCAGTCCTTCAAAGGGAAGTGTTGTGATCTAAATCTTTGGTCACTGCAGCTACATCTGCATTAGGAAGCACCACAAACCCAGTAACACTGTGACTCTTGCAGACTCATAGAAGTACCACCTTGGTGGTCTTGGGTGTGATACAGGAGAATTTCCTAGATTACCAGGCAGAGCCTCTTGTTATCTTCCATTGCTTTTCCCCAAAGAAACAGGGTCTCTCTCTCCATACTAAGCTATCTGGAGCTAGGGGAACAGTGACACAAGTACCCTTGTGGCCACCACCACTTGGAGTGCACTAGGTCAGACCTGAAGCCAGCATAGCACTGGGTCTCACCCAAGGCTTGTGGTGACCACTACCTGGCTATCACTGAAAGCCAAGGCCCAAGGGCTCTTCAGTAAGCTTATGGTGAATGTTGCCAGGCCTGGGTCTCTATCTTCAGGGCAATGGGCTCTCTCTCCTGTGACCCCGGGCAGGTCCAGAAATGCTATCCAGGAGCCTGGAATCGAGGACCCCAGGTGCTTACTTGGTGCTCTATTCCACTGTAGCCAAGCTAATACCTAAGCTGCAAGACAAAGTCCCCATTAGTCTTAGGTTAAATCTCTCCTTATCTACGTCCAAACTCCCTCTCATTTCCTCAAGCAGAAGGAGTCTCTCCTCATGGCTACCATAGCTAAGAATGTGCTGGATCACACCAGAAGCCAGCATGACACTGGATCTCACCCAATACCTATGGCAAATACTGCCTGGGTACTGCTGCTGATTATTCAGGGCCAAAGGGCTCTTTAGTCAGTAGGTGATGAATCCTGCCTGGACTGAGTCCTTCCTTTCAAGGCAGCATGTTGCTTCTGGTCCAGAGTGTGTCTTAAAATATCATCCAGAAACTAGGTCCCAGAATAGAGACCTTAGGACTCTGCGTGGTGGTGCCCTATCCTTCTCTAGCTGAGCTGTATCCAAATTGCAAGGCAAATTCCTCTTTAGTCTTCCATCTCCTCTCCTCAAGTGGAAGGAAGGAGTCTCTCCCAGAGCTGCAAGCTCCACTGCCTGGGGTTGGAGGAGGGGTTACACAAGCACTCCCTTGGCTACCCAGCTGGGGTCTCATTAGGTCACGTTCCCTCCAAGTCCACTGGCTCTGAGCCCAGCATAGCACCAGGACTTGCCCAGGAATTGTGGTCCTTGTAGCCTAGATTGCCTTTCAGGTTTATTTAGGATCCCAGAGTGCTTTAGCCTGCAGTGGTGGGACTAGCAGAAACTCAGGTTCCGACCACTGGGATGCGCCATTCCCCTGTGGCTAGGGATGGTCTAAATGCTCCCTCTGTGGGCAATGGCTAAATTCTGTCCCACGTTGCTATCTGCTTTGACAGGGCAGCACTGAGTTCCACTGCAAAGTCTCATAGTCACTGCACTCTTCCTCCCCGAAACACAGACTCTCTCTCCACCCCACACTGTGCTGCTGGGAGATGGGGAAGGGGTGGCACTGGCAAATCAAGACTGTCTCTCCTGCCCTCGTCAGTGCCTCTTTTGTTGATATGATGTTAAAACCAGGTACTGTGACTGCTCATCTGATTTTTGGTTCTTACAAGGGTGCTTTCTTGTGCGGATAATTGTTTCGTTTGTATTCCTACAGGGGAAAAATCGGTGGAGGCTTCTTGCTCCGCCTCCTCCTGTGTGTTCCTGGATTTTCTTCATTTTAATTTTGTGACTGCTCTGTTATAATCTTTAATAAATGTCTTATTCCAAACACTCAATGTCCCAGATATGTTTAATGTATAATGTCCATCAAAGGAGTCCGCTGTGCAATGTAAGTGCTAATCAAAACAACTGTTCATTTCTAGTTTTACCAAACTTTATTTCACTAGGTAAGGTACAAGAATTGAGTTACTAACTGACCCCAGCCCTTCATAAATAAGTCTAAGGAATAAATAAGCAACCAGGAAGTAAACTGTTACTTCTCTTGTAACAACCTTAAGGGAGACAAAGCAATGAAGAACCACATCCAGTTCTGATAATAGGTGGATAAATCCTTATAAAAGGCCTGAACCCTAGTCACAGAGGAGGTCTGCACACATCCTGCCTGCTCAGGTGAGAATTTAAGACCCGGCTGTAGTTCTCCTTTTCTTCTCTTTCAATAAGTAAATGAAATTGTCCACCCTGCAGTAGCCAAGCCACGGCCCACATGGAATCGCTCTCATTACATCCTTAATGAAGTGAGAGTCACTACCGTCATATCCGTAACTCAGGGACACTTCCTGCACCAGAACCAAAGCAAAGAGATCACTAGGAGACAGGAGCTTGTTTCCACGACTTCCTTCTATGAGCACTGTATCCAGATTAACTGGCCCTTTGCCTTTTTAGAGTTAGCTACTGAAGACTCATACTGGTGAGTCAGGGAGGATTAGGATATACAGTTTTTCTCATCTTTAATTCCTCTAATTTACGGGCTAACAGAAATAATTAGAATGAACAGTTTTCATTATTATTTATTATTCATCCATTTAATTATTTGTCACTGAATGTAAGCACCGTCTTAGGTATTTGGGATACAGTGGTAGATAAGATACAGTCCCTTTTTTAAAAAAAAAAAACTATGAAAGATAAAAACAAAAGATTACAATCCAGGATCATCAACACTACAGAATTATGGTCTATCTCATTACTGCACCTTCTCTCCTTATGTATGTCCAACTCTACTAAGGAGAAATAATAAAGTTTTTCTTATTTCTGAGGCCTTAGTACCTAAGATAATCTGGTGATCCAACCACATAAAGTGTTTCTGTAAACTTTCCTCTATGAAAATGCCTTCTCGAATTGACTGCTATCTTGAAATTAATATGCAGGTCAAACAGTCACAGAATGGAAAAGATACAATCACACATTGCTTAATTCAACCACATCTATGTATACTCAGAAAACAAACAAAATCAATTGGGACCGGATTTTTGCATTAAGTGTGAAGATCTGAGAAGGAGGAAGTACCACCTTGCCCTCACTCACTTCCCACAATTTATATTCTCACATTAGCATTATTTATTTATTTTCTTTTTAGAGATGGTGTCTTGCTCTATCTCCCAGGCTGGAGTGCAGTGGGGCAATCATAGCTCACTGCAGCCTCAAACTCCTGGGCTCAAGCCACCCTCCCGCCTCAGCTGCCCAAATAGCTAGGACTACAGGTACACACCACCATGCCAGCTAGGTTTATTCTTTAGAACAAAGCTTGATTTGCAAAGAGTCACTGTTAGGATAAAAATATACCATCAGGGATCAGTAATGTACTAGAGGAGTACAGCAATAACGTACTTATCAACTACATAAGCAATAGCATATATTGGCATAGATTTTATCAGATTAGCTCAGAATATAATATGAAAAAGGTATATTTTTGACAGAGATGGTTGGGATGGGGATGAGAGTGGCAGCATTAGTTGCCATACTGAGCAATACAAAAAACAAACTTATCTATTTTAAAAATTTGCTTACATCTGGTCTTTAAATTGTTCACATAATATCTAAATAGTCTCAAAGAGAATCCATCAGTTAAGCATCAATCCCCAGGAGGTTGTCTTGCATCTAATGCCATATCTGAGCAAGTTCAGTATTTGCTAACTACATACTCATGGCTTTCCCAACAGCCAGTGGCCAGCTCCCTCCTTTTAGGGACACATGACAGATCTGAGGGTCAGGACAGAGTGGTCATCCATCAAGTTCTGACCTTCTTACACACCCACTGTAAAGGAACTTCACAGCTTGAAGCTTGAAGACTATTTTTGTTGATGGCACCGCATGTCTGCACCAAGCTATTAGAATAAATCCTGTAAGAAATCATAAAAGTCAATCACTTGAGGCCGTATGCACAGAAAAGGAGTTGAAAGGCATGAAGGGATAAAAATTGAGCAAATTCTTTCCCCCTATTCAGGCAGAAGAATTAAAATTGTTCATTAGCCTCTCTTTAAAATGTTATCACCTTTTTTTATTTTTATTTTTTGCCCTTACCCATTGTTCATTCCCTTCCTTGTTCCCTATTTCCTCTCCTTTTCACTTTTTCCTCTCCTCTCCATCCGTTCTTCTTAATCTATTCCCCAAGTACCATAATTTGGCTTTCCTTTTTCCTCTCTCTCTTTCTTGGCACTCCTTTGAAGCCCCTTACCTTGAGAAGTTTAGAGGTGATCCATTTTCCCACCTCCAGCCAGAATTGTTCCTCAGACCAACCCAGTGAAAGGCCTCACTGACGAAATCTTGGAGCAGGCTCTAAGAGAAAGGTTGAAAACCAAAAACGAGACCTAGTGTCACAGTCAAACAACTATTCCTTTCCGTGTTGGATTCCTAATACTAAGTTAAGTAATTAATTAAAAGACAAACTAGCATTCTTTACACCCTCCATCACCACCACTCTTAAGGACTGAATGCTTCCTAAAATCAGTATGTTGACCCCCAACCCCTAATGTGATGATACCTGCTGGTGGAGCCTTTAACAAGTAATTAGGTATAGATAAGGCCATGAGGGTGGTGCCTCCGTGATGCAATTAGTGTCCTTACAAGAGGAAGAAGAGACCAAAGCACTCTCTCTGCCAAGTGAGGATACAACAAAAAGGCAACCATGTGCAAGCCAGAAGTAGGTCCTCACCAGAAGCCAGAGAACCTTGATGTTGGATTTTCCAGCCTTCAGAACTGAGAGAGAGAAACATCTGTTGTTTAAGCCAGCCAGTCTATGGTATTTTGTTACAGCAGCCCAAGATAAGACAACTATTCACTCTAAATAACTAATTTTTCATTTAACATCTAATTCTAAAGATGTGTTAACTGTAGAGAGGAGCAGCATCCTAGAATTGACCTTTCTATCCATATCTGGATGTTTATAGTGTAGCAAATAAGATAATATTACATCTCTACGTTCCATCGCAATTTTCTCCTTAATTAAAGGGAGCACCTGATAGGTATTCAGATTATTTCAAAAGAAAGAAGCTCCACCTTTGCTGCAGAAGTGGTCATCTTTCCCATCCTTAAATACGTAAATTATGATTAAACCTATAGCAATATTCTTGGTTTTTTTCCCCACTAAAGTCTCATTTTCCATGTCCTTGTCAATCTTGTATATGGCAAGAAAAAAACAGTTCTTAAGGGAATAAGTTTAAGGTAAAGGTATATCGGCTACACCACTTATGTGTGCCATGTTACCCAACAGAACAGAGATAAAAGATCCTTCGATCTGCAAAGTCTGACATTCAAATGAAGAAGTTTATATCCTAAGAGAATTGCCTCTATAAATGAAATAAAATAAAATATTAAAGATTAAAATAGATTAAAATAAAAGGTTAAAAAGATAATCCAAGCTAATTTTGTTGTAGGATTTAGTATTGGTGTAATTAACAATTACAGTTTCAATATTTTCTAATGACAGCTTAATTGGTCAAACACCTTTGGAATAAAATATTCTTTTTTATCTAGAAACTACTAAGAAAGCAACACAATTTCAACTGCCTATGGTGATTATTATACCACCAGATGTCCCATTTTGATGTTGTTTTTATTCCACTCCTGAAAGATGGTTGCTGAAGAGTAAGAATTTATGGCCTCTGCTCTTAACTGTCTCTCTTTGCCTACTTGGACCCTGCATGAGCACAAATAGAGTTGCTCTTCTAAAGTTAAGAGAAGGCCAGGCACAGTGGCTCACGCCTGTGATCCCAACACTTAGGGAGGCCGAGGTGAGTGGATCACTTGAGGTCAGAAGTTTGAGACCAGCCTGGTGAATGTGGTACAAAACTCCCGTCTCTACTAAAATAAAAAAGTAAAAAAAAATTAGGCATGGTGACGGGTGCCTGTAATCCCAGCTACTTGGGAGACTGAAACATGAGAATCGCTTGAACCCAGGAGGCAGAGATTGCAGTAAGCCGAGATGGCACCACTGCATTTCAGCCTCGGTGACGGAGTGAGACTCTATCTCAAAAAAAAACAAAATAAAATAAAGTTAAGAGAGGCAAAAAGCCTCTTTGCACTTCTAGTAAAGACACTACAGGAGAGAAAAGGAATCTTTTGTGCCATTTCTCATGGTCAGAATAACCTCTATTTTCTCTTCACTGGGTTTCGGTCCTGTTTCCATTTAGGACATGACTGTGATGGTTCCTAGACGAAGCATTTGAAAAATGAGTATGACTTGTTTATCAATGCTTTTCTTCCCAAATAATCTATGCCTTATGATGACTTTGTTCTCTCAGAACCCAGTATCCTGAAAACAATTATCTCTTACATTTGTATTGCACTCTAAGGTTTGCAAAATCCCTCTGCGTTCATTCCCAACATCATTTGAAATACTACATACACAGTGTGGCATTTAGGAAAACAAAACAGAAACAAAATTCTGGAGTCTCCTAGCTCCCTTCTTCTATCTGAAGATGAGCAGGTGGTTTACTCTGGCTGAGCTTCAACTTCTTTATGACCGTTTAGCTTAGATATTTTCTAGGATTCTTTCCAGTTATGAAATTCTTGACAATCTTGGAAAGTAGGCAACTATTATTATCCTCACTTTTAGAAATGAGAAGACGAGGTCATGTGGGTGAAAGAATTCCTCCAAGAATTGGATCCTTATCAAATAATCATCCAAGTTTTCTCTCCCAGTGCTAAACTTTTCATCACTCTGTGCCCCTTATTAATGTCCTCCACTGGTCTCACTTTTCACACAGAATAAAATCTAAAATCCTTATAATGTACGCACAGTCCTACATAATCTAGCCCCTGCTAACCATTTACTCACTTCCTAGGTGCCAGCCACATGAGCCTTCTTTCTGTTCCTTTCACATGCCAAGGTCATTCTTGCTTTAGGGTCTTTGCATAGCTTTTCCCTCTGCCTGGACTATCTTTCCTGAGATTTCTACATGGCTGTCAATCAGGTCTAGATATCAACTCAAATGTTCCCTCCCGAAAGAAGCCTTCCTTAACTAACCAATCTAAAATAGTATTCACATTTACTATAACATCATACTGTTTCATTTTCTTTAAAGCACATATCACCATATTCATTTGTTTAGTTTTGTCTGTCTCTTCCAAAGACAATGAAAGCACATGTAACATGTATGCAATGTGTAATGATCAGAGCAGGGTAATTAGTCTATCGCTTCAAACATTTACCATTTCTTTGTGTTGGGAACATTCAAAATCCTCTCTTCTAGCTATTTGAAAATATACAATACATGGTTGTTAACTCTAGTTACCCTGCAGTGCTGTAGAGCAAGGGTCCCCAACCCCCAGGCCATGGACAGTACCAATCTGTGGCCTGTTAGGAACCGGGCTGCAGAGCAGGAGGTGAGTGGCTGGGCGAGCCAGCATTACCGCCTGTGCTCTGCCTCCTGTCAGATCAGCGGATCAGCGGCAGCACTGGATTCTCATAGGAGTACAAACCCTATCGTGAACTGCGCATGTGAGGGATCTAGGCTGCCTGCTCCTTATGAGACTCTAATGCCTGATGATCTGAGGTGGAACAGTTTCATCCTGAAACCACCCCCGCCAAAGGTCCATGGAAACATTGTCTTCCACGAAACAGGTCTCTCGTGCTAAAAATGTTGGAGACCACTGCAATAGAACATTAGAACTTATTTTGCCCATCTAGGTGTAATTTGTATACTTCAACATAACTCTCCCTAACCTCCCCTTCCCCAGCCCTTCCCAGCTTCTTCTATACTCTGTTCTGAGGTCAACTTTTTTTAAGTTTTCACATAAGCAAGAACATGCAGTGTTTAACTTTCTGTTCCTGGTTTATGTCACTTAACATGGTGTCCTCTAGTTCCATCCATTTTGCTATGAATGACAGGATTTCATTATTTTCTATGGCTGATTAGTATTCTAGTGTGTATACATACCACATTTTCTTTATTTCATTTTTTATTATTATACTTCAAGTTCTGAGGTACATGTGCAGAATGTGCAGGTTTGTTACATAGGTATACACGTGCCGTGGTGGATTACTGCACCCATCAGCCCGTCACCTACATTAGGTATTTCTCCTAATGCTATCCCTCCCCTAGCCCCCGACCCCCAAACAGACCCGGTGTGTGATGTTCCCCTCTCTGCGTCCATGTGTTCTCATTGTTCAACTCCTACTTATGAGTGAGAACATGCAGTGTTTGGTTTTCTGTTCTTCTGTTAGTTTTCTTTATCCATTTATTTGTTGTTGAACATTTAGGTGGATTTCATATCTTGGCTATTGTCAATATTGCTACAATATACATGAGAGTGAACATATCTCTTCAACATACTGATTTTATTTCCTTCAGATAAATACCCTATATATGTAATTATGTGTCAATTTAAAAAATGTTAATAACAAAATTAAATTTAAAATATCATTTTCCTTAAAAATAAATAAATAAAATAAAATGTAAACATCATAACAGCAACAACTCTTGACTACCATATCCCTAGCAGTTAGAAAAATACATAAAATTATACTCAATAAATGCAGACCAGGCATAGTGGCTCATGCCTACAATACCAGCAATTTGGGAGGCCAAGGTGAGAGGATTACTTGAGGCCAGGAGTTCAGAACCAGTCTGGACAACATCGTAACACTCTATCTTTACAAAAATTTAAAAATTTAGCCAACTGGTCATGGTGGCATGTGCTTGTAGCTTCAGCTACTTGGGAGGCAGAGGCAGGGAGGAGGATCACTTGAGCCTCAGAAGTTTGAGGCTGAAGTAAGCTATGATCATGCCATTGCTCTCCAACCTGGGTAACAGAGTGAGATCCCATCTCTTTTTAAAAGAATTATGTTTAATAAGTATTTATAGAAATAAAGAACACACAATCAGGTATTATGCTGCAGGAAGTTAAAACCCTCTGAACAGAAACTCTATATTTTTTACTTTCTCTCTGTAAAACTCTTAACTGTGCATGCTAGGGGTAAGGAGGTAGACAGGAGAGTGAATGAAGTATACGACAGATGAAATGACACTGTAATTTTCAACATAGCTTAAAATTTTTGCATTTCTTAACCAACTTGTTTAAAGAATTATTTAAATTAGGAAAAAAAATGGATTTTTAAAAAATATTTTCACAAAATTGGTGTGGTAGTGATAGCCACAATCTAAAAGACTCAAAATTAAATGTTACTGCATTCAAAGTATATAAAATTTGAGTATATGTGAATCAAAAATTATAAACTAAATATTTGAAAAAATAAATTAATTAAAATTAACAAAAGGAATAAAAGAGTAATTCCCAATTTCTCCGTTGGAATTATGAGAAAAATAGTCCATTTCTTTTTCTTTCATTTCAAGAGGAGGAATGGCAGCTAATGAAGCACAGAAATTGATAAAGATTTGCTCAGAAACTTCAATTAGAGTCTGAAGAGCTAGGATTGGGTAATGCCCACGTACAAACCCCAACCCTGTGCTCATTTACTACCCTCAAGACCCATATAATTCTATGTCACTTGATCAGTCAGTCCTTTTACAACTTCTCATTGGTGAGGCTAGATATTGAAAATGTTTATTATGGCACCTTCACTCGAAAATCTTCCACTTGGAAGAGGCCTTCAAAACCATAGTGCTAAAACCTATTCTATGTACTCATGGATGTGTGTGTGTGTGTGTGTGTGTGTGTATGAGTGAGAGAGAGAGAATATAGAAGCAGCATGAAAGTAGAAATTGTAGAAAGTATAACTGTAGAAACAGCATGAAAGTATAAATTAGTCTGCTGCAGTGGCTGACACCTGTAATTCCAGCACTTGGGGAAGTCAAGGCAGGAAAATCTCTTGAGCCCAGGAGTTCAAGATCAGCCTGGGCATCATGGCAAAACCCCGTTAATACAAAAAAATATGAAAATTAGCCAGGCAAGGTGGCACATGTCTGTAGTCCCAGCTACTTGGGAGGTTGAGATATGAGATAAGAGGATCATTTGAGCCTGGGAGGTGGAGGTTGCAGTAAGATAGGATTGTGCCATTGCACTCCAGCCTGGGTGAGAGTCTCAAACAACAACAACAAAAGTATAGGTAAAGGTGGTGACTGAGAACTCTTGTCACCCAGAGAAGGTGTGAGCTAGAACACTTAGGTGTTATGTATTTGTAATGTTTGCTTATATTTTAGAAAAAATGCAAACCCTAAAAGCAAAGTGAAGATAAAATCCAAACAAACAAAATCAGGTGCACTTTTTCTTTTCTTTTCCTTTTTTGCTTTTTTAGTTCAACATTTATAACTTCCACACACACTTCTGTATGTAATATTTTTAACTGAAATTAAAATATCATTAAGGCACAAAGCATAACCCTTAAACTTCCAAATTAACATGGTTTGCAGAATGTATGTAAGTTATTTCAACCCATATTAAGAAAAACTAACAATACATTGAAACTATAAAATCATACCTTTTGATTAGCCAACTTAATTCTAGGGAATACAATGTAAATAAATGACCACAAGCAAAATGATTTCTATAAACATGCTCATAGCTCATGACAATTGAAAATTAGTAGAATTTTATCTAAGACTATGAAAAGATTTAAGCAATAGTGAAATGATGCAGAATGTGTAAAAATACTGTTTAAAACTAAAATAAAATCTGGTTGCAATTTTTTATTACCTGGAATAATTTAATGCTTAGTAAAAACCAAGAATGAAGTAATACTATTTGATAAAAGCAAAATACAAAATAACGGGTTCCAAAACGCCTAAAAACATAGCATAAAGGTATTTTTAGACAGTATAGCCCTGTTTTGTCCCACCAAACCCGTAGCTAAAATCATCCTGAAAGCAACGACAGGGGAATTCCCACAAGGGAGACGAGAAGTAGAACAGTGATCACCAGGAGCTAGAGGGAGGGGAGTTATTGTTTAAGAGGTACAGACCTTCAGCTGGGGATGATGAAAAGGTTCTGGAGATGATGGTAGTGAAGGTTGTACAACAATAGGAACGTACTTAATGCCACCAAACTGTACACTTGAAAATGGTTAAAATAGTAAATTTTATGTTATGCATATTTTCCCACAATTTTTCAAGTTAAAAAAGAGTGGAAATATCCTAGCCTATCCTGCCCATCCCTTGTTATGCAGTTCACACTAGCTGCTTAACCTGATTATAAAGAAGCATGACAAAAGACACACATTACCAGACTGTGAAGACCTCCAGAGTAAAACAGTTCCCCTACCATCTACCCTGTTTCCAGCCATTTCTTTGAATCTTCTGACATATCATCTCAGATTTCCTCATAAACAAAATACTCAATTCAACAAGTCATAATTTACTCTGTGATGTATCTTTTACTGAAATCGTGTCTTGGGACACAGCAGAGCAAAGTAAAAGTTATTTTTGGCTCTGGACTTTATATTGTTGTTTGAGATTTTTGTGTTTTTGAGACAGAGTGATACTCTGTCTCCCAGGCTGGAGTGCAGTGGCCTGATCTCGGCTCACTGCGACCTCTGCCTCCAGGGCTCAAGTGATTCTCCTGCCTCAGCCTCCTGAGTAGCTGGGATTATAGGCATGTGCCACCATGCCCGGCTAATTTTTGTATTTTTAGTATAGATGGAGTTTCACCATATTGCCCAGGTCTTGAACTTCGAACCTCAAATGATCCACCCGCCTTGGCCTCCCAAAGTGCTGGGATTACAGGTGTGAGCCACGGCGCCCGGCCAGTCTAGAAAGTTTTATCTTCACTTTGTACATGAGGAAACTGAGAGTCAAAAAGGTTAAGGAAGTTGCTGAAGTTCACACAGCTAGTAAGAAATATAGTAGAAGCATACTCATGACTGTCTGAGAGAAACCAAGCTGTTTTCATTACCCGATTGAAAATATACAGAAAAGTGACCATGTTACCGTAGTGTTTGTATTGCTGTACCCAAAGAAGGAAACCTTGGGTATTATTAGATGTAAATCCTAAACATGTGAGGAGCCCATGCCAGAAGTTCAGGGAATCCCAAGTTTAGGAAGACAGGTGAAGTTGAATGAGAGGTTGTTACAACAGTAAAGTTGGATCATATAATTCCAAATTATGATAATGAGGAAGAGAGATATTATAGGGCAAGGAACATCAGAATAGATTTAAAGAAACCAAAGCAGTTTCACTGGGAACTCACTAATGAATATATACTTTAAAATAACATACCAATAACTATAAGGAATCACGGCTAACAACATCCAGGATGAACTGAGCTTGGTGGGGGGAAAATGGCAAGAAAAATCAAGAATTTGAATATATCCAAACATCTAAAGATATACTCAAAGGGCAAGAAGGAGTAAGGGCTGATGCTATAATGTTAACACAAAAATGAGAAAATAATAGAGCAATTTAATTTCCATTTTGTTTTTATGTTCTCTATCAAAAATAATCTTAAGGTCCCAGAGAGAAAAAAAAGAGACAATAAGTAAGCATCTCACTATTTTAAATATATTTAAGCCTATAATCCCAGCACTTTGGGAGACCAAGGCGGGAGGATCACTTGAGGCCAGGAGTTCAAGACCACACTGGGCAACATAGTGAGACTTCATCACAATAAATAAATTTCAATCTCCACGGTCATACAATGTACATTCTGTATGTCAAATTCAAAAAAAATTTTAAATATGTATAGAAAAGAAACCAGAAGACAATTAGTAGAAAAAGTTATCTTGTTGAACATGTGCAAAATGGATTCTGGAAGTTGTCAAATACAATATTTCTATAAGTGACTTTGAAGGTGAGTTGATGTAGATTTTTTTTTTTTTTTTTTTTTTTTTTTTTGAGACAAACTCTCACTCCATTGCCCAGGCTGGAGTGCAGTGCTGTGATCATGGCTAACTGCAGCCTTGACTTCCTGGGCTCAGGCAATTCTCCCACCTCAGCCTCCCGAGTAGCTGGGACCACAGGTGCATGCCACCACACCTAGGTAATTTCTGTATTTTTTTGTAGAGGCAGGGTCTTGCCATGTTGCCCAGGCTGGTCTTGAACTCTGGGTTCAGGCAATCCACCTGCCACGGCCTTGCAAAGTGCTAGGATTACAGGTGTGAGCCACCGTGCCCACTAGAGTAGAATTTAAAATTTGGCTCTGCCAGATTTGTAGCCTTAGACTTATACTCATTAATTCTCTGATTTTTTTTTTTTTTTTTTTGAAACTGTCTCACTTTGCTGCCTAAGCTGGAGTGCAATGGTGCGGTCTCAGCTCACTGCAGCCTCCACCACGTGGGTTCAAACGATTCGGGTGCCTCAGCCTCCCAAGAAGCTGGGATTACAGGTGCGCAGCAGCATGCCCAGCTAATTTTTGTATTTGTAGCAGAGACGGGGTTTCACCATTGTAGCCAGGCTGCTCTTGAACTCCTGACCTCAAGTGATCCACCCACCTCAGTCTCTCAAAAGTGCTGGGATTACAGGTAGGAGCCACCACGCCCAGCCAATTCCTCTGAATTTTACTCATTCACCAACAAAATGGGGATGTGGAACTCTATTTTTCAGAATTGCTGTGACGATTAAGAATACTATACATAAAGGCCGGGCGTGGTGGCAGGCGCCTGTAACCCCATCTACTCGGGAGGCTAAAGAGGAGAATCGCTTGAACCCTGGAGACAGAGGTTGCATTGGGCCGAGATTGTGCCACTGCACTTCAGCCTGGGCAACAAGAGCAAAACTCCTTCTCAAAAAGGAAAAAAACCAAAAGAATACTATACATAAAACACCTGGCAAAAAGCAGGTGCTCAATCCACGGTAGCCTCTGTTATTATTGTACACTTTGCCGTAAGTGATCTAAGATAGGAGGTGAACCCTACTTAAGTATCTCAGTGAAAGATGACCATTTAACAGCATGAGAGGGATATTTTCCATAGGCCTGTAGATTCTACATACAGCAACGAAATCCTCTAGCACTTTCCACCAATGGAACGCCAGTTTGAAAAACTTCAGTTTTAACAGATCCATAGAGCTCTCTTTCTTATTTTTACTTTTTGCTCTTTTGGTAGTGGCTCATACCCCAGTATCATACTAGAAACATTGTACATACCTCAAAATAGTATGTAAATCTTGCCCCCAGAACAAAAGAACAGTAACACTAGAACAAGAGACGCAGCAAGTCAGGTAAAAGTCAATTCGGTTCTACAGAATCTGACAAAAGTCAGAGCAAGAAAAACAATCAAAGCAGAGAATCAAGTAAGATTCCAGGGGAGTGTCAAAGGTCAAACTTATGACATCTAGCAGGGACATTCCACCCTCTCCAGCACTGGCCTGGCCCCACGGAGCCTTAAGAGAAAATAAACTCAATTTGGAAATGCAGTGAGCATAACTCTGCTGGTTTTACTCAACAATAGTCTCAGGAATGGCGGCATGTAAGGAAACAAAGGAGGGACAAAATCCCTCTAATGATCCTGCCCTTCCTCTGGATACCTCAGAGAAACAGCAATATTGCCATTTTCCCAGATGTTCTGTGCCTTCATCCTTTCCCTCCTCACCTCTCATGATCACACTGTGAAATGTATAGTAGCTGCTACACCACAATTTTCTGTGGCAGTGTCTTGTGCTATGACTCACGACTCCTGTTTATGAGTTTTGCCCTCAATGTTTCAAATTCATGGCTCACTTCTGCTATTTACTTCAGTCAGCTCGAATCCTCAGAGTCACTATATCAGAATAAGAATAGGGGTTGCTACAACGTCCAGAAAGCAAGGCTGTTTTGCTGGAGGCCATAAAACTAAGATGGCATGTTTAATGAGTATGACTCAATGCATTCTGCCACCTCACTTAGAGAAGACTTAAAAAAAAAATGTTAGTCACATATGTGGAATGATTTAGAGTTTAGATTCTATGTGGAATTCCAAAGGAGTAAGTGTTTCTTTGACAGAAAACAAGAATCTGTATGCTTTATATAGGTAGCTGTATAGGTAGTTATAAAATTTAGGAACTATATGTTCTCCCCAGCTGCTTTAGAGTAACCTCTGGATTTTTTCCAAGGTAAGTTAATATAGTTTAATTCTCAATAAACTGTTCTCTGTGACTAGATTCTACCCCAAAAAAGAAAACAGAAAACAATAGCAAAACACAAAAATCAGTATTAAATTAGTGCTAAAGACGAAACTAAGATTTCTTGTTTTCCTTATAGATGTTATTTATGTAGACAAATTAGAATTTGATTTTTATACTAGGCAACCTCAGGATGTCAATTCCTTGTGTTGCCTTGAGATGGTCTAGGACCAATAGCAAGTTCTTTTCCAAGAGATTGCTGGGAGGATAGGAAGGATCTGAGGGGCCTGAAGGAAGTGGAGGCCACCACACACACACACACACACATACACACACAAACACAGGTGCTTATATCCCAACTTTCTTGACACTGCAGTCTGGAACTTACTGGATTCCAGTGAATAAAGGGAAAACTTTTTAAAAGAAGGCATTTAAGCCCTTATCACAATCACTCTGTCCCCGTGATCTCTATCTTTCCCTCCCTCCCAAGTTCCACTATATAAGAATCTGCTGCCAGGCCTGGCACGGTGACTCACGCCTGTAATCCCAGCACTTTGGGAGGCTGAGGCGGGCAGATCACGAGGTCAGGAGAGCGAGACCATCCTGGCTAACATGGTGAAATCCCGTCTCTACAAAAATACAAAAAATTAGCCAGCGTGGTGGCGGGCGCCCGTAGTTCCAGCTACTTGGGAGGCTGAGGCAGGAGAATCACTTGAACCTGGGAGGCGGAGGTTGCCGTGAGCCTAGATCATGCCACTGTGCTCCAGCCTGGATGACAGAGGGAGACTCCGTCTCAGAAACAAACAAACAAACAAACAAAACCCAACAATCTGCTACCTTGTTGTTGGACCTGTATGTTTCCAGACCTAAGACTTCTTTTAACTAGAGCTGTATTTCAAGTCTAATTCCTCTCCAAAACACTCACCATCCTTCTGCCTCCTTGCCCCACATACACACTTACATGCTATGCAAGCATCTGGGTTGCTGTAACTGAGGTTTGTTGGAGCAGACAGCATAAGAGTAAAGAGTGGGGAAGGAGAGGGAAGAAGGCGGAAGTAGAGGAAGAGGAAAGAGAAGAAGAGGGAAGGGGAAGAATACAGTATCCCTCCAAATCACAGATTCCTTCTGTTCCTCAAAAGAGGATACATGATCCATTTAAACAGCAGCTAAGAAAAACAAAAGAAACAAAAACAAAACCCCTACATTTTCTAAATATTTGCATTTACCATTTCCTGTTTGTCCGTTATCATAAGGAGGTGTGAGTCTCTGGCTAGGCAGAATTCCAGACTAGAAATCCAGTCCTTTTTCTCCACTGAGAAATAATAACAATGGTTACCATATTTCATCCAGTGGTCTGGGCAGCTAGGACAGCTGGCACAAGTAGAGTACTTGGAGCCTAGGAAAGAAGAGGACCTGGTTCACATCTTCATGGACCACTCAGTCTTGGAAATGAAATGGGAGATAAAATGGAATATGGCAGTCCCAGGTCTTCCCTGCTCCACCACTTTTCAGATTAAGGGTTAGAGAAATGTGTAACAATGCATGGTCTCAATTTGAATACCTCATAATGTCCACCCCCATCATCTACTAAGTATGTATTCCACTACACAAGAATAGGACTATAACTGAAGGAGCAAAGAAGAAAATGTAGAACAATCTGCCTGAAAACTCTGGAGCAAGTACTTTACTTGTGCTAGAGATCTCTGTGCACATGTAATATACACACACCAGATAACTGTGTGCTTGTATGATATGCGTCTGTGTACTGTCTTTGCTCAGTGCATACATTGCATAATTGCATAATGTATATTACTTAAATCAGGCAGAATGATTCAGAATGCCCAACCAAAAATGCACAAAAAAAAAAAAAAAGAAACTAGGAAAAGCAAACTTAACTAGAATGAAAGGTTTTGCTTTTTTATTATCACAGATGTAACTCTCACCATTGAAAACTGGAAAAAAACACTTATACTTCAGCAAAAAGAACTTACGTTGATTTTTTTTAAAAGGGTTTTCTGGCAGAGAAGCATAACAGGTGCTAAAGTGAAAAGTGATAGAATGTTCTAACCAAGATCTTTTAAATACGGAAGATCCGCATTCCTTTAAAATGGTTGGCTCATAGTTTTGTTAAGATGAAAGGGAACTGGCCAAGCATGGTGGCTCACTCCTGTAATACCAGCATTTTGGGAGGCCGAGGCAGGTGGCTCACATGAGTCCAGGAGTTCAAGACCAGCCTGGCCAACATGGTGAAACCTCATCTCTACTAAAAAATACAAAAAAATCAGCCGGGCATGGTGGCACCCGCCTGTAATTCCAGCTACTTAGGAGCTGAGACATGAGAATCAGTTGAACCCAGGAGGCAGAGGTTGCAGTGAGCCAAGATCACACCACTGCACTCCAGCCTGGGCAACAACAGAGCAAGACATTGTCTCAAAAACAAACAATCAAAAATGAAAGGGAACTGAATATGCTTTCAAGGTAATTCCAACCAAGATTCCAAAATTCTACTGATTTTCTACTTAAATACTTTTCAATACTTAAACATATTTGCATAAACTCACCGTAAGCACAATTCTACAGTGAGCAAGTATGAGCCATTATATTCCATGAGCACATGTGTAGATATATAATTGCAGAATAGAGTATATATCTACTGTAGATTTGGGAGTTACAAAGTGGGGAAAGTAGTACTTTTCATATAAATATTAGATAATTGTTCTCTAGGAAGACCTGGCATACAACCAATGTAAGTTTTGGAGATCAAGCTGTTAAATTGACACCTTACAGATTTGTGCTTTTTCCATACGACTGTGACATTAGTCAGCCTGGATTAGAAATTCCCAACTTCCCTAGGAGTTCCTTTTTGTCAAAGGTCAGACTTGGATCTGAGGTAGAAACCCTGGAGCTAAACTCTTAAAATCCTAATAAATCAGCAGAGCGCAGTGGCTCACACCTGTAATCCCAGCACTTTGGGAGGCTGAGGAGGGCAGATCACGAAGTCAGGAGTTTGAGACCAGCCTGGCCAACATAGTGAAACTCCGTCTCTAATAAAAATACAAAAAATTAGCCAGGCATGGTGGCGGGTGCCTGTAATCTCAGCTACATGGGAGGCTGAAGCATGAGAATCGCTTGAACCTGGGAGGCAGAGGTTGCAGTGAGCCGAGATCACGCCATTGCACTCCAGCCCAGGTGACATTGTAAGCCTCTGTCTCAAAAAAAATTTTTTTTAATTAAAAAAAAAGAATCCTAATAAATCACTTCTGTATAATCTGTCACTATCATCCCCTAAAAACATAAACCTAAGCTGGGACTCTAGACTGTAAAACAATAAACTGAGAGCCCTCTAAATCACTAGATTTAAGGACTTAGAAGAACTAAACTTAGAAAAATTAGTTTCAGAAAATGTGAAAGCACCGGACTGGCAAAAAAAAAAAAAAAAAAAATCAGAATATGTTTACTTACATTATGATATATCTATATGTGAAAAGTTAAACATCATTAATATTATAATTCAAGTATCACAATACACATGGCAGTACAAAAATGTTTCTGGCAACATAAAATTAAAAAGCAATATACAAAATTATGAGCATACTATGATAAGAACTATTCTCAGCCTTGCATTAGAAGAAAGAAAGGTGGGAGAAATTTTAAAAGGACTTGATTGCAGTTCTATTAAGAAAATATGGTCAGGTGCAGTGGCTCACACCTGTAATCCCAGCACTTTGGGAGGCCAAGAAGGGCGAATGCCTTGAGCCCAGGAGTTCAAGATCATTCTGGGCAACATGGTGAAATGCCTCTACAAAAATAATAATAATAAAAATAATAATAATACAAAAATTAGCCAGGCATGGTGGTATGTGCCTGTGGTCCCAGCTATTCGAGAGGCTGAGGTGGATCACGTGAGCCTAAGGAGGTCAAGGCTGCAGTGAGCTGTGATTGTACAGTGGCACAGGGTCCACTGGTATAGCAGCACACAAATCTATCACCCACAGCCTGGGTGACAGAGGGAGACCCTGTCTCAAAAAACAAAAAGAAAATACACACTGACACAAATGCACATGGTCAAAGATGAGGAGGCTATACCCAGGAAATAGTTGTATAAAGATGTCGATGTATTTTGTTTGAATTATTTTTTGATTTTTCAAAGCTCCTGCTATGTTATATTGCTTTTATAATATAAAATGAAAGATTAATTTTGGTTTAAGTTTGCACTTACCCTGGCACAGGATCCACTGGTATAGCAGCACACTCATAAGAACTGCAGTCAGAAGCCCCAAAGCTATTGCCACAAGGCAAGAACAAGAAGGCCTGGAAGAGGAAGCTGCAACAACAGAGAATCAAAGCACAATCCTGAGTCAGAAGATAGGTTGAAAAAAAAGAGAAAGTCAGGGAAGGATACCGCATCTTAAAGCAATTTGGCCTAATGGAAACTGAGATCCAGGCCATAAAGTTTCCTTTTCTAGATGTATCAGGAACTTGCTCTAAAGTCAAAGGTAACCACTAACACCTGTATCAAATAACTTACTGTATTCATCAAGATAAAGAATGCTTTTTTCCTTTGAAATTGTGACTTATACTGTCTCATACTCAGGTGGTGAGAATACAAATTGGTGCCTCTTTGGAGGACAGTTCGGCAATATCTACCAAAATGGCAAAGGCATTTACCCTTTGACCTAGAAATTTCTCCTTAAGAAATTTTTCCTACAGATACTCACACGTGCAAAATGTCATATTTATTCGTGACAGCAATATTTGTAGGAGGAGAAGACTGAATACAATCTACATTCTATCAGTAAAAGGCCTGTCAAATACATTTTTGATATATCCATAAAGTGAATGTACAGCTTCTAATAAAGACTGGCTTTTTTTTTTAACTGATATGGAATATTCTGTAACATATATAGTCAAGACAAAGAAACATTCTGCAGAACAGGGTATACAAATATCTCTGCAAGCACACCCAAGAATCTGATAACATTGTTTGCCTCTGGAATGGGAAAAAACAGTCACTGGAGACAAGATAGGAAAAAGACTTTTTACCTTATTTTCTTTTGTACCTTTTGAATTTTGAACCGTGTAAACATATTATCCATTCAAAATTTAAATACATAAAATTTAGATAAAAATAATCTACATTTCAAAAGTGCTTTGTAAACTGTCATTATTAAAAGAGCAGTAAGTTTAGATTGATGCCATGTTTAAGCATAGGACACTACTTCACGTTAGCTATGTTGCATACAACCTAAATCTAAATTTCAAATTTGAAAAATGGAAGTATTTGCAGCAAATCTTTATTTTAAAATCGAAGGTATCTCATAGTCCGATAGTGTAGAAATTACGTGTAATGAGCAAAACTCTGTGAAGTAAGATGATATTTAAGTTCTAATTTTGATTCCTTTGTTTAACAACCTTGAATTAGGAAATTAAACTTGCCTGTTTGGGCTTCAATTTTCTGTTTACATTGTAGATAAATTATTCTATCTATGTGTGTATCTATGGAGTATTCCAAACTTCTTAAAGAAAAAAATGTATAATGAGAGATGCCTTCATAAAGAGAGAATTCTGCATAATAAGTATTTGGACTGATGAATCCAAAGGCATTAGATTTCTAGTAAAACTTTTAAAAAGACATTTGCATCACAGGAGAACATTTAATGAAATACACAAACGTTCATTCTTGTGTTATACTAAATTTAAAAAAGGTATCAAAGCATAATTGTATTTGTGTAACCACAAGCCAATTCAAGAAGTAAAATAAAGTTTTTAAATTTACTTTAAGTGTATATTGAAAGTGTCTAAATAGTTCCAAGTAGGTTCCAATTTATCACCAGTTTTGTGTGTGTGACCTTGAACATATACTTTGAGATATACATTACTTCTAACTTAATATTTCTATTCCTTAGAAATTAACACAGATATAATTCAAAACTAGGAAAAGATTACACAAATAAAGATGTCCAATGCTGTATAATTTATAGTAATAGAAATAAGTCTAAACATCCCAAGTATACTAGAATGATTTAGCAAATTAAGGCAACACTCTCAAAAGACATTAAAAATTATAATAGTAAAACCATGTAGTAAAAAGAGAGAAAGCTTAGGGAACTACCCTAAAGAATATACCTCGTGGGAGTTTACTGCCTAAGATACAAAATCAAGGATTAATTTTGGCATTTGCACTATTACCTATCTGTCTCAGATAATGTTCTCTCGGGGCTCTATGTACAAATGGCTCTTTTGTCTTCAAATCCTCAGTCACAGAGACTATTCTCTGCAGTGTTCTTGATACTTTTTCTTCCCTGTTTCTTCCCTGTCACCATTCTAGTGCAACACTGAAGTTAAAAAAAAAAAAAAAAAAAAAACTAGATGTGTAAATCAGTTTCTTTCCTGACAAAACTCTTAGTATTATCCACCAGCAAAACTATTGGTGTCCTCCTCATTCCATAGTCAGAAAAACAGCCATACTTTTAAACAGCTGGTCCAAGGTTACTCCGAATATAGCTAAAGAGATAAAGTTCTCCCAACAAAGTTCCCGCTTTAGAGAGGAGCAAGAAGGAATAACAGCAATGCCCTAGGTTGGGTTTCTAAGATGTGATCAAAGAAGTGAATGGTTAGAAAAGGGTTTACCTGAGGCCTAAGATCAGATCCTGTACCATACACCAATTTTTCATATTCCAACTCTGGACTTTAAACTGAACCAAAAGTATTTCCTCAAATTATCCTCGATTCTTCTGCATCCTCTGCTTTAAACTTATTCTACGCCCCATTCATCCGTAGCCTACTGTCACTATGCATCGTCTTCCATGCTACCTTGGTTAACTCACATTTTTGCTGTGGTCCGTAGTCATTCTGGGCTTGGGTTGCCGTAGGCAACTCTAACATGGAATAAATAACACTGTCAGTCATCTTCAGCTAAGATCTTTCACATGCAGTTGAGAGAGTTAAATTATCGAAGTGTGAAGGGATATGTATCAGTCAGGAAACAGCCCAATCTCTAAACTGCTAGCAGGAAACTTGACAAAAGCAGAAGTAATTTTTCAGGAAATGATTCAAATTTGGGGACTGCCTATAGAAATTAATATTTTAAGTTGCTATTTTTTTGCCCCATGATACTCTAGATGCTCATTAAATAGATATTGAATTGATTCCCCACGTCACCTAATTCTGTTGAGCAAGGAAAAATTGCTCTCAAGTCCAGCGATTTCAGTTATGGAAACTAAAATAAAAGTGAGAGTGGTTACTAGCTATGAATTTCTCTCAGAATTTTTTCTCTGCTTTGTTTCCTTCTGAAAAATGTATGCCAAATGAGACTGATTTCGTCATTTCTTGGAACTTTTGGGCAGTGATAAGCAATAATGAAACGGACTGTTGGGTGCATGCCTGGAATCATGGGAGAAATGAACTATTGCCCAGATATGTTTTGTGAATATGACATAACCACATCTTCCCCAAAACATTGTTCAAATTGTGCTATCATCTTTACCCTTCACAGTATCAGAAATTCCATTAAATTTTTTCTGTTGTCTTATTTTTACATGCAAAGATGACTAAAAAGAAGAGCAAAGTAAACAAATACATTCTAACATCTTAGTAATTTATTTTTAGTAGGTGAAAAGTTAATAAAAAGTTAAAGTAGGCCAGGCATGGTGGCTCATGCCTATAATCTCGGCACTCTGGGAGACTGAGGCAGGTGAATCACCTGACGTCAGGAGTTCAAGACCAGCCTGGCCAACATGGTGAAACCCCGTCTCTACTAAAAATACAAAAAAATTAGCCAGGCATGGTGGTGGGCACCTGTAATCGCAGTGACTCAGGAGGCTGAGACAGGAAAATCGCTTGAAACCAGAAAGCAGAGGTTGCAGTGAGCTGAGATCACACCATTGTACTCCAGCCTGGGCAACAAGAGTGAAACTCCATCTCTAAAAACAAAACTTAAAGTAAGGAAAACAGAAAGGGTATTGAAACTCCTAAGAATGGATAAGATCATCAAGATAGACTGCATAAGGATAAAAGAAGAGAAACAGCGAGTGCATATTAATAAAAACAAAATTTCTGCCTCCAGTCATGACAGAATGGCATTAGACTTACTCTCCAATCAAAATATTACACATGGCAAAATACACGAGGCAGCTATTTTCAGGAACACACAGGCAGCACTGTGATCCTTGAGAGAACACAAAGGTGAGTGCTATGATCACCCTAGCTTTCTATCTAGGACCACTTTCTAGTACAGAGCACAAAAATGAATCCTAAACAGAACAGCAGTCTTACTAAAATGAGGAGGCAGAGATTGGAGTTTTAAGCTGCTTAAATGGCTGGAATTTGCAGGGCAGGGTAATTCACAAGAGAGAGGCACCTTTAAGACTATGTAGGAATTCACCATACGTCTGTAGCTAAGTTCTAGGCTGCGCAGACATAGGACAAAACTCTGCAAGTCCAAGCTGAAATAGTTCCTGCAGGGCCAAGAGCTGAACAGGGAGAACAGAGGTGATGCATTGCTTAGTAGCACCAACCAAAGACAAACAAAAAAAAACTTAACATCACCAAAGAGAGTCACCGATAGTTTAGCTGCCTCTGAGAACAAATTTTCACACCCTTAATATGAAGGCAAACAAACAAAATGTGGTCTATACATACAATGGAATATTTGTCAGTCTTAGAAAGGAAATCCTGTCATACTTCACAACACTGATGAAACTTGAAAACATTATACTAAGTGAAATGAACTGATCACAAAATGACAAATACTGTGTGATTCCACTTATATGAGGAATCTGAAGTAGTCAAACCCATAGACAAAGAAAGCAGAATGGTTACTGAAAGAAGTTTGGAGGGAAAAGGAAAAGGAAGTTACTTAATGGATACAGGGTTTCGGTTTTGCAGTGTGATTAAGTTCTGGAGATATGGTGTACAACAACGTGAATATTCTTGTATTCACTTGCTTGGACTATCACAACAAAATACCATAGACTAGGTGACTTAAACAACAGAAATGTATTTATATTCTCATCATTCCACAGACTGAAAGTCGAAGATCAAGATGCCAGCAGAGTTGGTGTTTGGAGAGTGCTTCCCCCGTAGGTTGCAGACTTCTCACTATATCCTCAAGTGGCCTTTCCTCAGCGTGTGCACAAGGGGAGAAAGAGTGGGCTCTGGTCTCTCTTCTTACAAGAACATTAATCCTATCAGATCAGGGTCCCACCCTTGTAACCTGATTTAACCTTAATTACTTCCTTAAAGGCTCCATCTCCAAGTATAGTCACACTGAGGATTAGGGCTTCAATATGTGAATTTGGGGGAGACAAACATTCAGTCCATAATAATACTTAACACTACTGAATTGTATGCTTTAAAATGATTAAGATCATTTAAAAACAAAAGGAAGGTGTATTAGTCCATTATTGCACTGCTATAAAGAAATACCTGAGGCTGAATAATTTATAAAGAAAAGAAGTTTAATTGGCTGACGGTTCTGCAGGATGCACAAGAAGAATAGTGGCATCTGTTTCTGGGGAGGCCTCAGGAAACTTACAGTCATGGTGGACGGCAAAGGGAAATGTCTTACATGGCCAGAACAGGAGCAAGAGAGACCAGGGCAGGGCAGGGGAGGGTGGCGGGGGGAGGTGCTACACACTTTTAAACAACCAGATCTCGTGAGAACTTTATCAGGAGAACAGCTCTAGGGGGATGGTACTAAACCATTCATGAAAAACCATCCCCATTATTCAATCACCTCCCACCAGGCCCCATCTCCAACACTGGAGATTACAATTCAACGTGATATTTGGGTGGGGACACAGATCCAAACAAACCGTATCAGAAGGCAACATAGGAATCAGGGGCTCTTTGAAGAAATGGCTAATTCTAGGGCCAGAACAGGGAAAATACAAAACAGGCTTGGAGGATCTCCTAGTCTTTTTTTTTTTTGAGACAGAGTCTTGCTCTGTCCCCCAGGCTGGAGTGCAGTGGTGTGATCTTGGCTCACTGCAAACTCTGCCTCCTGGGTTCATGCCATTCTCTTGCCTCAGCCTCCCGAGTAGCTGGGACTACAGGCACCTGCTACCACACCTGGCTAATTTTTTTGTATTTTTAGTAGAGACGGGGTTTCACCATGTTAGCCAGGATGGTCTCGATCTCCTGACCTCGTGATCCGCCCGCCTCGGCCTCCCAAAGTGCTGGGATTACAGGCTTGAGCCACCACGCCCAGCCTGATCTCCTAGTCTTTTAAAGTTAAAAAGTAAGCAAGTTAAAAAAAAAAAAAATGGGAGCCTATCAGGACACAGGAACCAAACTGGAAAAGCTCCCAATGGAACAGTATCAACAACAAAATAAATGACAGTATTGAATTATAACACAAGGGGAAAAACTATATAATCCGTACTGATTTAAATAAATAAATGAGTAAATAAATAGGGGAGAAGTGACAAATCTTCCTTACAGAAGGTACCAAACAATATACGTAGATAGTCCCCATTCAGGATGTGGAATTTAACTCTCCTCCCTTTGAGGGTAGTCAGGGATAAGAGACTCACTTCCAAAGATTAAATTATGGATAAAAGGAAACAGTAACTATTCAGTAGAGAATCTTGGCAAATATCACCTCAACCACATGAACAGGGTTCACTACGTGAACCACCAGTGATGAGTCTTGTTGATATCATGTACCCCCTAATATGATGCAATGATAAAAGCACCTAACCACCAAGGTTTGTTCCTCAAAATCCATGACCCCAGAGTGACATTATATATATGTATATATTGGTTTTCATCCACAGTTCCTGGCTCCTAACTCCTATGGTACCTGTTATAATCCTTTCTTATAATGTTGAGTGTGTCAGGCCTAAAGGGGAAGGCCTCTGGCCTTCTCCTGCCCTCCTTTCATCTGTCTCAAGGCAGGACTCTAATTTTTCCCTGCCTTTCTGATTGTGGGTCTTAAGACCTTCCCCAGAGAGGGTCCTGCCCTTTACTGGGGTGATGACGGGGAGGGGGTCAGGAGCAGGAATGTCGATGTCCTGAAGCTTCCATAAAAACCCAAGAGAACTGTGTCAGAATGCTTCCAGATGACTGAACCTGTAGAGATTCCTGGAGAGCAGTCTTCCCAGGGAGGGCATGGAAGCTCCGCACCCCTTTCCCCATATCCTGCCCTACAGTTCTCTTCATCTGTATCTTTTGTAATATCCTTTATAATAAACTGATAAACATAAGGGTTTCCCTGAGTTCTGTGAGCTGCTCCAGCAAATTAATTGAACTCAAAGGGGAAGTTGTAGAAATCCCAGCTTGCAGCTTATTGGTAAGATGTGCCAAGAGGTCCGAACTTGTGACTGGTGTCTGAGGGTGTAGGGGGCAGTTTGCATATTGAACCCCTGAACTGCAAGATCTGACACTATCTCCATGTGGATAATGTTGAAATTGAATTAGAAGACACCCAGTTGGTGTCTGCTAATTGGTATGTGGGGAACACCCCTATCACATTTGGTCACACAAGTCTTCTGTGTTGATATTTGTGGTAGTGGTAGTGTGAAAGCACAAGTAAAATGGAGTTGAAGAAAGTTTTCCCCTACATATCCAATCTAAACATGAGAAAAAAATCAGATAATTCTAAATTGAGTGGTACTCTACGAGATATCTGACCAATACTCTTCAAATATATCAAGTTCACGAAAAATAAGGAAACACTGAGAAACTGTCATAGACCAGAGGAAAACAATAAATACGACAACTAGATGCAGTGTGGTATTCTGGATTGGATCCTGGAACAGAAAAAGGGCATTAGTGGAAAACTGGCAAAATTCAAACAATGTAGCAATATTAATTTCATACATTTGAGAAATGTGCCATGATTTTTAAAAATGCTAACATTAGGGGAAATGGAGTGAAAGGTATAAAGAAATATTCTGTGCTATCTTAAAAACATTTCTGTAAATCCGAAATTATTCCCCAATAAAACTTTTCTTCAAAAAAGGGGATCCATAACACAGATTAGCCATAATGCATCACATTTAATGTCTAGCATACAATAAAATATTATTAGAATCCAAAGAAATAAGAATATATGGGTCATGGATCAAAGAAAAGTCAGTAAGTAGAAAAGAAACTTATGTGACGTAGATGCTGGAACTAGCAAACAAGGACTTTAATATCCACATAAATATGTTCAAATACTTATAAGAAAATATAGTCATAATGAATAAAAATTTGAAGAATCTCAGAGAAGTAGAAAATACAAAAAAGAATCAAGTGACTATTCTAGAACAGAAAAGCATTCATAATTTTTAAAAATAACTGAATGAGGGCCAGGCACGGTGCCTCACACCTGTAATCTCAGCATTTTGGGAGGCAGGGGCAGGTGGATCATTTGAGGTCAGGAGTTTGAGACCAGCCTGGCCTACATAGTGAAACCCTGTCTCTATTAAAAATATAAAACATTAGCTGGGCCTGGTGGCACATGCCTATAGTCCCAGCTGCTCAGGAGGCTGAGGCAGGAGAATCACTTGAACCCAAGAGGCAGAGGTTGCAGTGAACTGAGATCGCACTATGGCACTCCAGCCTAGGTGACAGAGTGAGACTCCATCTCAATAATAATAATATAATTATATAATAATTATTATATAATAATAACTGAATGAGATTAATAGCAAATAGAAGAGGGCAGATAAAAAGGTCAGTAAACATGAAGATAGATTGCTAAAAATAATCCAATATAAAGAATAGAGGGAAAAAATGGGAGAAAAAAATGAACAGAACATCAGTGACCTATGAACAATGCCAAACAGTACAACAAAAGTGAAACTGAAGTCCCCCAAAATAAAGGGGACATATAATGAAATTGGAAAGGAATTTGAAAAAGTAATGATCAAATATTCCCCAAATTTGGGATACAACTTACAGGTATAAGAAACTCACTGAATCCTCATCAACATAAACATAAGGAAAATCACCCCTAAGAACATAATCTAAAACTGACGAAAACCAAAGATAAAAAGAAAATACTGAAAACAGCCAGAGGAAAATAAATAACACATTAATAATGGGAAACAACAACATGAATGATTGCTAAATTCTCATCAGAAACAAAAAAGGAGAAAGGCAATGGGATGCCATCTTTAAAATGGTAAAATGGGTCAGGCATGGTGGCTCACACTTGTAATCCCACCACTTTAGGAGACCAAGGCGGATGGATCATCTGAACTCAAGAGTTCGAGACCAGCCTGGCCAACATGGTAAAACCCCGTCTCTACTAAAAATACAAAAATTAGCTGGGCGTGGTGGCAGGCGCCTGTAATCTCAGCTACTCTGGAGGCTGAAGCAGGAGAATCGCTAGAACCCACGAAGCAGAGGTTACAGTGAGTTGAGATCGTGCCATTACACTCCAGCCTGGGCAACAAGAGTGAAACTGTGTCTCAAAAAAAAAAGAAAAAAAGTAAAAGGGTAAGACTGCCAATACAGAATTCTATATCCAGAAAAAGTATCCAATAGAAATGAAGAGGAAGTAAAAATATTTTCAGAGCAGAGAAAACAGAAAATCTGTCATGAGCAGTCTAGCATTATAAGAAACGCTAAAGGAAGTTCTTAGAAAATAAGTATCACTAGATGAAAACATAGATATACAGAAAACATTGAAGAGCAATAGAAATGGTAAATATATAAGTACATATAAATAATTGTATTTATTTTCTTTTCCCATCTTAATTTCTTTAAGAAAAAAAAAACAGAAAGTAAAACAGATAAGGCAAATCATTTTTAAAAAACCAGCAAAATGATAAAGCCAATCTTATCAATAATTGAATTCATCATAAATGAACTGCTGCACCAAATAAATGGCATAAATTGTAAGACTAGAAGAAAAAGCAAGAACCAATAAGATATTGTCTGTTCTGGCTAGACACGGTGGCTCACACCTGTAATCCCAGAACTTTGGGAGGCCGAGGTGGGCAAATCACCTGAGGTCATGAGTTCAAGACCAGCCTGGCCAACATGGTGAAACACTATCTCTACTAAAAATACAAAAAGTCACCAGGCGTGGTGACAGGTGCCTGTAATCCCAGCTACTTGGGAGGCTGAGGCAGGAGAATCGCTCGAATCCAGAAGTCGAAGGTTGCAGCGAGCCAAGATCGCACCATTGCACTCCAGCCTGGACAACAAGAGTGAAATTCCATCTCAAAAAAAAAAAAAAAAAAAAAAAAGATATTATCTGTTCTGGCTATAAGATATGCACTTTAAATATAATGACAGATTAAAAGAAAGGTATACAAAATATATACTATGCACACAGTAAGCACCTGGAGTGGTGTGTTAGTTTCTTATCACTGCTGTAACAAATTACCTAACACAAACTTAGTGACTCAAAATAGCATATATTTATTTTTTCAAAGTTTTGTAGGTCAGAAGTCCAAAATCAAGGTTTTGGCAGAATTGATTTCCTTCTTGGAAAGTCAAGGAAATGTTCTCCTCTAAAGCCTCCAGAAGGAAATCAGTTTTGCCAAATTTCAAATTTCTTGGCTTATGGATTCTTCTGCCACCTTTGAAGTATATGATTCCAACCTCTGCTTTTATTATTACATCTCTGTTTTCTGACTTTGACTCTACGGCTTCCCTCTTATAAGGACCCTCATAATTACATTGAACCCACATGAACAAACCAGCATGATCTCTCCATCTCAAGATTCTTAGCTTAATCCTATCTACAAAGTATCTGTCATATAAGGTAACATAATTATAGGCTCAAGGGATTAGGGTATTAACATATTTTAGATGGGGAGAGGCATTATTCAGCCTTCCACAAAGCAGTCATACCAATATAAGACAAAAATAGGTGAGTATAAAGAAGTATATTTCATAATTACATGAGTCACTGACTGCATCAAGCATATATGACAACTATAAATAAGTATGCACCTAATTTTGAACTTCAAAACGTATGAAGAGAAGCAAAAACTGAATTAAAGAAAATTAAACATCTACAATCATAGCTGGATATTTTAAAAACCTTTTCTCAGTAACTGATAAAACTATTAAACAAAATTCAGTAATAACATAAAAAAATCAACCACCTTGACCAAATTAAATTAATCCAACAAAATGACATTCACCAATTAAAGAATACATGTTTTTAGGTGTAAATAAAATGTTCACAAAGATATATTACATATTCAGCCATAATATATCTCAAAATATTAAAATCTTACAGATATATTTAATAACCACAATGAAATCAATAACAAGAAAAAAACTACATAATTCCTAAATATTTGGAAATTAAAACACACACTTCCAAATAACCCATGGGTAAAAGAAAAAATAATTTTAAAAAATTAAGTATTTTAAATTAAATGATTATGAAAATAGAATATGAAAATGTATAGAACACAGCTAAAACAGTCTTAGAGTGAATACTATAGCTTTAAATGAATAGAAAAGAAAAAATTAACAAATAATGCAAGTTTATAATTTATGAGGATTTAAAAAAGATGAGCAAATTAAAACCAATTTAAGTAGAAGACAGAATTTTTAAATGGAAAATTAATAAAATCACCAAAGACTAGAAAAATTAACAAAGTCAAAATTTCGTTCTTTGACAAGATTAAGACTGATAAACTTCTAATAATATTGAGCAAGAGGACTGACACAGCAAGAGAGCAGACTAGGATGTACCAGTCCTTATACATCCACAAAAACAACAATTGAACAATTATCCACAGATGAAAATAGCTCTGGGAGAGTTCTGGAGTACAATTAAAAAGCTACTGCAACTCAGTGAAACAGAAAAACTGAGGATGGTCATGCAGAAAAGTATAGAAAGCATTTTACCTGTGTAACCCCATTCCCCAGGCTGGCACAGCTCAATGCCAAGAGGAATACCATCAGCTGTGACTTCCTCACAAGGTGAAAAGGAGAGCAGGAAAACCCATGCAAACTTTGCCACTCAGAACTCTAGCAGCCATCCCCACTGCTACAAATACCCACAGCTTTAACTGCCAAGGACCCCCACAGTCTTCAAGAATGCTGACACCAGCCGTTGGAGCTGCCCAGAACTCACACTGCTGCACCCCCTCCAAAGCCAGAGCCTCAGCTGCATCCTCTGGAACCAGGGTGAATGCTGCTTATTCACCCCAAGCCTGGCATTGCATGTATGCACTCACCTATCAGACCCAATGCCATGACACCCCCTTTAGAATTGATGCCCATATATGCCCCACAAGTCTCCAGTCCTATGCTGACCCAGTGCACCATGTACCTCACCCAGCCACTACCCTTGCAGGCAATAAGAGGTGACTGCTCTTTCAAATGCACTGACACCATTGCAAGCCTACAAGGAACATAAAAAATTAAGAAAATATGACATCACCAAAAAACGAAATAAATTTCCAGGAACCAACCCCAAAGAAATGGAGATCTACGAATTGCCTGACAAAGAATTTAAAGTTAAAGTGTTTTAAAGAGGCTCAGTAAGATAACATAGACTGACATCTCACTCAGTGATATCAGAAACAATGTATTAACAAAACTAGAAGTTCAACAGAGAGATAGAAATCATTAAAAAAAAAAAAAAAAAAAAAAAACAGGGCCAGGCATGGTGGCTCACACCTGTAATCCCAGTAATCCCAGCACTTTGAGAGGCTGAGGTGGGCAGATTACCTGAGGTCAGGAGTTTGAGACCAGCCTGGCCAACATGGTGAAACCCTGTTTCTACTAAAAATACAAAAATTAGCCAGGCATGGTGGCAGGCCACTGTAATCTCAGCTACTCAAGAGGCTGAGGCAGGAGAATCGCTTGAACCCAGGAGGCAGACGTTGCAGTGAGGGGAGGTCACACTAGTGCACTCCAGCCTGGGCAACAGAGCGAAACTCCAACTCAAACAAAAAACAAAAACAAACAAACAAATAAACAAACAAAAAAAGCAGAAATTATGGAGCTGAAGAATACATGAGTGAAATAAAAAATACAATAGAGAGCTTCAACCGCAGACTTGATCAAACAGAAGAAAGATTCAGCAACCTCAAACACAGGTTATTTGAAATTATCCAGTCAGAGGAGAAAAAAAAAGAATGAAAAAGAAAGCCTTCAGGATTTGGGGGACATGAATGTGCAAACCAATATACACATTATAGAAGTCCCACAAGGAGAACAGAGAAAGAAGCAGAAAACATATGTAACAAAATAATAATTGAAAACTATCCAAATTGAGGGAAGAACATAGACATCCAGATTCAGGAATACTAAAAGATTCCAAGTAGGTTAAACATAAAGAAGTCTACACCCAGACACATTATAATTAAATTGTTAAAGATCAGACAAAGAGAATTTTTGAAGTAGCACAAGAAAAATGACTCATCACATATAAGACTATCAGTAGATTTCTCAGAAGAAACCTTATATGCCAGGAAGATGGGATGATATATTCAAAGTACTGAAAGATAAAACAGTCAAACCAAGAATACTACTTGGAAAAATTATCTTTTAAAAATGAAGGAGAGGCCAGGTGCAGTGGCTCACACCTGTAATCCCAGCACTTTGGGAGACCGAGGCAGATGGATCACCTGAGGTCAGGAGTTTGAGGCCAGCCTGATCAACATGGTGATACACTGTCTCTACTAAAAATACAAAAAAAAATTACCCAGGCATGGTGATGGGCACCTGTAATCACAGCTACTCAGGAGGTTGAGGCAGGAGAATCACTTGAATCCACGAGGCAGAGGTTGCAGTAAGCCGAGATCACACCATTGCACTCCAGCCTGGGTGACAGAGCAAGACTTGTCTTAAAAAAAAAAAGACAGGCCAGGTGAAGTGGCTCACACCTGTAATTCCAGGACTTTGGGAGGCTGAGGCAGGTGGATCACTTGAGGTCAGGAGTTCAAGATCATCCTGGCCAGCATGGTGAAACCCTGTCTCTCCCGAAACTACAAAAATTAGCCCAGTGCAGTGGCACATACCCGTAGCTCCAGGTACTCAGGAGGCTGAGGTGGGAGGATCGTTTGAGCCCAGGAGGCAGAGGTTGCAGTGAGCCAGGAATGTGTCACTGCACTCCAGCCTGGGTGACAGAGTGAGACTCCAAAAGAAAGAAAGAAGAAAGAAAGAGAGAGAGAAAGAAAGAGAAAGAAAGAAAGAAAGGAAGGAAGGAAGGAAGGAAGGAAGGAAGGAAGGAAGGAAGGAAGGAGACTCTCACATATAAGACTATCAGTAGATTTCTCAGCCTAAACCTCATCGACCAAGAGGAAGGGATAAAATATTCAAAGTACTGAAAGAGAAAACAGCCAACCAAGATATACCTAGAAAAATTATTGTTTAAAAATGAAGGACAGGCTAGGTGCAGTGGTTCATGTCTGTAATCCCAGAACTCTGGGAGACCGAGGAAGTAGGATCATTTGAGCCCCACATCTGGGCAACATAGTGACAATTCATCTCTACTAAAAATGTGAAAATAATTTTAACATTTTCAAAAATTTTAATGAAGGACAAATTACATTTTTCTGGATAAACAAAACTTGAGGGAGTTCATCACCACTAGACTTGCCTTACAAGAGATACTCAAGGAAGTTCTTCAAATTGAAACATGCTAAACAGCAACGTGAAGTATGCTAACTAGCAATGTGAAAGCCTAAATCTCCTGGTGAAGGTGTATAGACAAATACAGAATCACATAACACTGTAATGGTGGTACATACAGTTTTAATCCTAACATAAAGGTTAAAAAAAAAAAGATTTGTTAACCAATGCACACTATGAAAAGAATGAAACTCTTAATACAAAAATTTGCCGGGCATGGTGGTGCAACCTGTAATCCCAGCTACTCAGGTAGCTGAGGCAGGAGAATCGCTTGAACCCAGGAGGCAGAGACTACAGTGTGAGCTGAGATCAGGCCACTACACTCCAGCCTGGGAACAAAGTGAGATACTGTCTTGAAAGAATGAGAATGAAACTCTTAATACAGAAACACAAAATTCAGGCAGAGGAAGTAACACTGTACAGATTTGTATGCAATTAAATTATCAACTCAGAATAGATTATTCTAACTACAAGTTATTTTATTCAAGATTGAAAGTAACCACAAAGTGTTACAGAAAAGAATCAAAGCAATTCACTATAAAAACCATCAAATTTTTAAAAAAGGAAGATAGCAAGAGAGGAAGAGAAGAACAAAAGAACTATAAAACAAAAAAAACAACAAAATGGCAATAGTAAGTCCTCACTTAGTAAGAGTTACTTTAAATGTAAATAAAATAAAATCCCCAATCAAAAGGCATACAGGCTGATTAGATTTAAAAAATCAAGATCTAGGCTGGGCGTGGTGGCTCACGCCTGTAATCCCAGCACTTTGGGAGGCCAAGGTGGGCGGATCACAAGGTCAGGAGATGGAGACCATCCCGGGTAACACGGTGAAACCCCATCTCTACTAAAAATACAAAAAAAGAAAAAAAAAAAATTAGTCAGGCGTGCTAGCAGGCGCCTGTAGTCCCAGCTACTCGGGAGGCTGAGGCAGAAGAATGGTGTGAACCCGGGAGATGGAGCTTGAAATGAGCCAAGATCATGCCGCTGCACTCCAGCCTGGACGACAGAGTGAGACTCCGTCTCAAAAAAAAAAAAAAAAATCAAGATCTAGTGATATAATGTCTACAAGAAACTCATTTTAGACTTAAGAACACACATAGACTGAAAGTAAAGGGATAGAAAAAGATATTCCATGCAAAAAGTAACCAAAAGAGAGCAGAAGTGGCCATACTTAACATGAGAAAAAAATTAAACTTTGAGGCTGGGTGCAGTGGCTCTTGCCTGTAAGCCCAGCACTTTGGGAGGCCCAGGCGGGTAGATCACCTGAGGTCAGGCATTCAAGACCAGCCTGACCAACATGGTGAAACCCTGTCTCTGCTAAAAAAAAAAAAAAATACAAAAAATTAGCCAGGTGTGGTGGTACATGTCTATAATCCCAGCTACTTAGGAGGCTGAGGCAGGAAAAGCACTTGAACCCATAAGGCAGAGGTTGCAGTGAGCCAAAATGCATGCCACTGCACTCCAGCCTGGGCAAAAAAAAAAAAAAGTTAGCTGAGTAAAAAACATTCTCTAAAGAAAAAAGGTAATGTTACGGTAATTTTATATTGACAAAAAGGTCAATTTAATAGGAATACATAACAATTACAAATATATATGCACTCAATGTCAGAGAATCTAATATATAAAACAAATATTGATAGATTTGAAGGGAGAAATTGACAGCAATACAATAAATTAGTAGACCTCACTACCCCCACTTTCAGTAATGAATAGAACATGTAGGCAAAAAATCAATTTAAAAAACAGCTGATTTGAACATGATAGACCAAATGGACCCAACAAATATATACAGAAATTTTCACCCAACAGTAGAAAAATATTCTTTTCAAGAGCACAGAGAACATTCTCCAGGATAGATCACATGTCAGGTCACAAAACAAGTTATAGCAAACATAAGCAGATACAAGTCATTCCAAATATCTATCTCTTTCAATTACAATGGAATGAAATAAAAATCAATAACTAATAAAATGAGAAGATCCACATTTACACGGAAACTAAAAAACACATTCTTGAATAACCACTGGGTAAGAGAAGAAATCAAAAGGAAATTTTAAAACTATCTGCAAACAAACAAAAATGATAACACAAAATACCAAAACTTATGAGATGCAGTAGAAGCAATACTAAGAGGAAGCTTTAGAGCAATAAACGTCTACATTCAAAAAGAAAATCTCAAATAAATGATCTAACTTCACACCTTAACAAATTAGAAAACAAATTAAGCCAAATGGTAGCAAAAGGCATAATAAAGATTAGAGCAAAAATAAATCAGATAAAGAAAAGAAAACAACAGAAGAAAATTGACAAAACCAAGAGTTGATTTTTTGAAAAGATAAAATCAACAAATACTTAGCTAGTCTAAGGAAAAAAAGGCTGGGCTCAGTGGCTCACACCTGTAATCCCAGCACTTTAGGAGGCCAAGGTGGGCAGATCACCTGAGGTCAGGAGTTCAAGACCAGCATGGCCAATATGGCAAAACCCCATCTCAACTGAAATACAAAAATGAGCCAGTGTGATGGTATACGCCTGTAGTCTCAGCTACTCTCACCATGTTGGTCAGCTGACGTGGGAGGGTTACTTGAGCCTGGGAAGTCAAGGCTACAGTGAGCCATGGCTGTGCCACTGCACTCCAGCCTAGGCAACAGAACAAGACCCTGTCTCAAAAGAAAAAGAAAAGAAAAGAATGAAGAAAAAAAGAGTGAAAACACAAATAAAAAATGAATGAAGAGGCATTACAATGAATGCTGCAGAAATAGAAAGGGTCATAAGGAACACTTAAGAATAATTATATGCCAACAAATTGGATAACCTACAAGAAATGGATAAATTTCCAAAAACATAAAGCCAATTGAAGCTGAATTGAGAATAACTAGAAAGCCTGAAAATACCAATAATAAATGAGGAGAATAAATCAGTATTCAAAAATCTCCCAACAAAGAAAAACCCAGGACTAGATGACTCCATGGATGAATTTTACAAAACATTTAAAGAAAAATTAATACCAATCTTCTTAAACTCTTCCAAAAAATAGAAAAGGTGGCCAGATGTGGTGGCTCATGCCTGTAACCCCAGCACTTTGGGAGGCTAAGGCAAGTAGATGACTTGAGGTCAGGAGTTTGAGGCCAGCCTGGCCAACACGGTGAAACTCTGTCTCTACTAAAAATACAAAAAAAATTAGCCAGGTGTGGTGACAGATGCCTGTAAACCCAGCTACTCTGGAGGCTGAGGCAGGAGAATAGCTTGAATCTGGGAGGCAGAGGTTGCAGTGAGCCTAGATCACACCACTGCACCCCAGCCTGGCCAACAGAGCAAGACTCTGTCTCCAAAAAAAAAAAAGGAGGAGAAGGAGGAAGAGGAGGAGAAGGAGAAGAAGAAGGAAAAGGAGAAGAAGGAGGAGGAGAAGAAGGAGGAGGAGGAATGCCTCCTCCTAATTATTATCAGGCAAACAACACCCAGATATCAAAGATACCACAAGAAAAGGAAACTACAGACAAATATCCCTGATAAACACAGATGCAAAATCCTCAATCAAATACCTGTAAACCAAATAACAACAGCACATTAAAAGGCTCATGCACCATGACCAAGTGGAATTTATCCCTGGAATGTAAGAATGGTTCAACACTAGCAAATCAATGAATGTAATACACCACATTAACATAATGAAAAAACCCTTTTGATCATCTCAACAGATGCAGAAAAAGCATATAGCAAAATTCAACATTCATTCATAATAAACATTTTCAAAAAACGAGTATAGAGAGAATGTACCTCAATATAATAAAAAACATATAGAAGAAGCCCACAGCTAACATCCCAATCAATGCAGAAAAAAACTGAGAGTTTTGCCTGGAAGATCTGGTTAAAGGAAAAGATGCGATTCTCACTATTTCCATTCAACATAGTGTGGATATCCTAGCCAGAGCAATTAGAGAAGAAAATGAAATAAAGGCATCCAAATTAAAAAGAAAGAAGTAAAACTATCTATATTTGCAGTAGACATGATTATATGTATATATAGAAAACCAAAAGACTCAACAAAAAAAAGTATTAGAACTAGTAAAGTTGCAGGATACAAAATCAACATACAAAAATCATTCATGTTTCTATACACAAAGAACGATCTGAAAAGGAAAATTTTAAATTAATGCCATTTATAATAGCAAGAAAAAGAACAAAATACTTAGAAACAAACTTAGCCAAAGAGTTGAACTGAAAGACTTACACACTGAGTATTATAAAACATTAATGAAGGAAATTAAATAAGACACAGATAAATGGAAAGATATCCCATGTTAATGGATTGGAAGAATTATTACTGTTAAAATATCCATACTATGTCTTACTCCATTTGTGCTTCTATAACAAAATACCTCAGACTGGGTAATTTTATTTGTCATATTCTCTGGAAGTCCAAGATCAAGGCACAGGTTCAATGTCTGATGAAGGCCTGGTCTCTGCTTCCAAGATGGCACCTTGTTGCTATGCCCACGAGAGCAAATAAACACCTGTTCTCATATGGGCAGAAGGCAGAAGGGCAAAAGGGGTCTACATGGTTTCCTCCAGCCTTTTTATAAGGTCAGGAATTCCATTCATGAGGGCAAAGCCCTCCTGACCCAATCACCTCCTGAAGTTCTCACATTCACCTCCTAAAGGTCCTACATCTTAATACTATTATATTGGCAATTAAGTTTCAACATATTAATTTGAGGGAACACATTCAAACCACAGCACTACCCAAATGATCTACAGATTAAATGTAATCTTTATCAGAGTCCCAATGGCATTCTTTTTTTTTTTCTTTTCTTTTTTTTTGTTGAGACGGAGTCTCGCTCTGTCACCCAGGCTGGAGTGCAATGGCATGATCTCAGCTCACTGCAACCTCTGCCTCCTGGGTTCAAGTGATTCTCCTGTCTCAGCCTCCCAAATCCCAGCCTCCCTCATCCCAGCTGGGATTACAAGTGTGCGCCACCATGCCCGGATAATTTTTTTATTTTTAGTAGAGATGGGATTTCACCATCTTGGCCAGGCTGGTCTCAAACTCCTGACCTCAGGTGATCCGCCCACCTGGGCCTCCCAAAGTGCTGGGATTACAGGTGTGAGCCACTGCACCCAGCCACCAGTGGCATTCTTTATAGAATAATAATAATAATCCTTAAATTTATATGGAATCACAAAAGACCCCAAATAGCCAAAGTAATTTTGAGCAAGAAGAGAAAAGCTGGAAGCATCACACTTCTTGAATTCATATCAGAAAGCTACAGCAATAAAAATAGTATCATACTGACATGACAATAGACACATAAACCAATGGATGAGAATAAGGAGCCCAGCAACAAATCCATGTATTTACAGTTAAATGATCTTTGACAAGGTTGCTAAAAGCATACAAAAGGCAAAGAATACTTTCTTCAATAAATAGTGTGGGAAAAACCAGATATCTACATGCAGAAGAATGAAACTGGACTTAACTCACACCACATAAAAATTCAACTTAAAATGGATTAAAGACTTAAACATAAGGCCTGAAACTGTAAAACTACTCTAAGAAAAAAGAGGTGAAATCTTCTTGACATTGGCCTGGGCAATGAGTCTTCGGATGTAACACCAAAAGCACAGACAACAAAAGTAAAAATAGACAAATGGTATTACATCAAACTAAAAAGCTTCTGCACTGCAAAGGGAACAATTGACAGAGTGAAAAGACATTCTATAGAATGGAAGAAAATATTTGTAAACCGTATATCTGATAAGGGGGTTAATATCCAAAATATATAAATAGCTGATACAAAATTTTTTTCATTTTTAAAGAGAGGTCTCACTATGTTAACCAGGCTGGTCTCAAACTACTTGCCTCAGGCAATCCTCCAACTTCAGCCTCCCAAGTAGCATGATACTGCACCTGGCTCCATACAACATAACAGCAAAAAAAAAAGAGAGATTAAAAACGGTCAAAGGGAACTACCATAAAATACAGCAATTCCCCGTGTGTGTGTGTGTGTGTGTGTGTGTGTGTGTGTGTGTGTGTAGCCCATAGAAATAAAATTGTTATCTCAAAAAAGTGGTAAAAGGATCTTTTTGGGGGGGGTGGGGACGAAATCTCGCTCTGTCGCCCAGGCTGGAGTGCAGTGGCGTGATCTTGGCTGACTGCAAGCTCCGCCTCCCAGGCTCACGCCATTCTCTCGCCTCAGCCTCCTGAGTAGCTGGGACTACAGGCGCCCGCCACCACACCCGGCTAATTTTTGGTATTTTTAGTAGAGATGGGGTTTCATCGTGTT
>NW_012102576.1:197816-223431 GCF_000951045.1 Mandrillus leucophaeus | reverse complement strand
CCCCCCTCTCCCCTCCCACCCCGCACGGCGCTGCCCCCTGCTCAGTGACGCCCGGTCCTATCCACCGCCCAAGGGTTGAGGAGTGCAGGTGCAGCTCAGGACTGGCGGGCAGCTCCACCTACAGCCCAAATGTGGGATCCACTGGGTGAGGCCAGCTGGGCTCCTGAGTCTGGTGGGGACTTGGGGATCTTTTATGTCTAGCTAAGGGATTGTAAACGCACCAATCAGCACTCTGTGTCTAGTTCAGGGTTTGTAAATACATCAATCAGTACTCTGTGTCTAGCTCAAGGTTTGTAAATACACCAACTGGTACTCTGTATTTAGCTAACCTAGTGGGAACTTGGAGAACTTTTATGTCTAGCACTCTGTGTCTAGCTCAAGGATTGTAAACACACCAATCAGCACTCTGTGTCCAGCTCAGGGTTTGTAAATACACCAATCAGTACTCGGTGTCTAGCTCAAGGTTTGTAAATACACCAATTGGTACTCTGTATCTAGCTAATCTAGTGGGGACTTGGAGAACTTTTATGTCAGGCACTCTTGTGTCTAGCTCAAGGATTATAAATGCACCAATCAGCACTCTGTCAAAACAATCCAATCAGCAATCTGTAAAGTGGACCAATTAGCTCTCTGTAAAATGGACCAATCAGCAGGATGTGGGTGGGGCCAGATAAGGGAATAAAAGCAGGCTGCTGCCCCAGCCAGTGTCAACCTGGTCGGGTCCCCTTCCACCCTGTGGAAGCTTTGTTCTTTTCCTCTTTGCAATAAATCTTGCTGCTGTTCCCTTTTTGGGTCCAGGCTGCCTTTATGAGCCGTAACACTCACCCAAAGGTCTGTAGCTTCACTCCTGAAGCCAGCGAGACCATGAACCCACCAGAAGGAAGAAGCTCCAGACACATCTGAACGTCTGAAGGAACAAACTCCGGATGCACCCATCTTTAAGAACTGTAACACTCACCGCCAGGGTCCGTGGCTTCATTCTTAAAGTCAATGAGACCAAGAACCCACCAATTACGGACACACCAGCACCTTGGAAAGCCAAGGCAGGAGGATCACATAAGCCCAGAAGTTCACAACCAACCTGGGCAACACAGGGAGTCCCTTTCTCTACAAAAAAACAATTTTTTAGTTATTTGGGCGTGGTGGTGCATGCCTGTGGTACCAGCTACCCAGGAGGCTGGTATGGGAGGATCACTTAAGCCTGGGAGGTCAAGGCTACAGTGAGCTATGATCACACCACTGTACTCCAGCCTGGGTGACATAGCAAGGCCCCATCACCATAAATATATAAGTAAGTAAATAAAATAGTCAAACTAACAGAAGCAAATAGTAAAATGGTGGCTACTAGAAGCTGGAGGGGGAAATGGAGAATGTTGGTCAAAGGGTACAAAGTTTCAGTTACACAGGATGAGCAAGTTCTGGAGATCTAATATACAGCCATGTGACTACAGTTAATCTGTATTGTATCCTTAAAATGTGCTAAGAAAGTAGATTTTAAGTGTTCTCATTACAAAAAAAAAAATGTGATGAGTGTGTTACCTTGATTGTAACATTTCTCAAGGTACACGTATATCAAAACATCAAGTTGTATACCTTAAATATGTACAATTTTAGTTGTCAATTATATCTCCATAACGCTGGAAAAATATCTAAACTGTTTGACAAGGACAAAATAAAAATGAAAATGATAACACACATTTTTAAAAAACTGATCAAGAAACAAGAGAAAAAAAAGACCGGGCATGGTGGCTCATGCCTGTAATCCCAGCACTTTGGGAGGCCAAGGCAGGGGATCACCTGAGGTCAGGAGTTCGAGACCAGCCTGGCCAACATAATGAAACCCCATCTCTACTAAAAATGCAAAAATTAGCCAGGTGTGGTGGCATGTGTCTGTAATCCCAGCTACTTGGGAAGCTGAGGTAGGAGAATCGCTTGAACCTGGGGGTTGTGGGCAGGGTATGGGGGGTGTTGCTGTGAGTTGCTGCACTCCAGCCTGGGCAACAGAGCAAGAATCAGTCTCAAAAAATAAATAAATAAATAAAAATAAAAATAACAAAGAGAAAAAACACAAATTACCAGTATTAAGAATGGAGAGGCTATATTGCTAAAGATTTTAAAGACATCAAAAGTATAATAAGGTAATATTATATCTTTATGTCAATAAATTTAACGAGTTAGATTAAGTAGACAAATTCTTTATTTAAAAACACAGAATTTAACAAACTGACACAAAAAGCAATAAATTTTTGAATAGCTCTATTACAACTAAAAAAAAGGAATTGGTTAATACAAACTTACACACAAAGAAAACTTCATGCTCAGGTGACTTCAATAGCATACTATATTAAACTTTAAGAAATAAATAACATGGCTCCTTAAAAATATAGGAAATATAAGTACACTCTCCTAATTTGGTTTAGGAGGCCATTATGACTCTGATACCAAACCTGACAAAAAATTGCAAGAAAAGAAAATTACAGACACTCAGCCTTCAAGATTATAGACATGAAAATCTTTAACAAAATATCTATAAAAATATAAAATAAATAAATCATCATGACAAAATACAGTTTATCCCAGAAATGTACAATGTGGGTTTAACATTCTAAAAGCAGTCAATGTGCTTTGCCATATTAACATAATGAAAAAGAAAAAAGATATAGATCATGTGAACTGAAGCAGAAAGAAGCATGAAAAAAAAATTCAACACCCATTCAGAATAAATAAGTTCTGCAAAGGAACAGAAGGAAACTTTCTCAATCTGGTAATGGCTTCTACATAAAACCTACAACTAACCTAACACACTTAAGGTAAAATATTGAATGTTATCTAAGTAAGATTAAGAACAAGGCAAGGATGTCTTATTTCAGCAACTCTATGAAACACTGTACTGAAATCCTAGAGAAAAGTAAATAAATAAAAGATGAAAAGGAAGAAGTGGAATTTACCAGTGAAGCCGAAAAGTAAATAAATAAAAGATGAAAAGGAAGAAGTGGAATTTACCAGTGAAGCCATCTGGGCCCAAAGCTTTCATTGTGGGAAAACTTTAACTATAAATCAATTTTTTCAGGGGACAGGGGAATATACAGGCTATCTATGTTTCCTTGAGTGACTTTGATAGTTAGTGTCTGTCAATGAATTTGTTCTTTTCAACTAAGTCAGGGGTCAGCAAACTTTTTCTGTAAGAAGTCACATAGTAAATATTTCAGGCTTTTCTGGCAATGTGGCCTCCCATAACTACTCAGCCATAGATAAAATGTAAATAGTTGTGTCTGTATTCCAATAAAGCTTTACTCACAAAAGAGATGGCAAGCCAGATTAGGCACACAGGCCAGACTTTACCGACCACTTATTATCTTTTTTTTTTTTTTTTTTTTTGAGACAAGGTCTCCCTCTGTCGCCCAGACTGGTGGAGAGTGGCACAATCACAGCTCACTGCAGCCTCAACCTCCCAGGCTCAGGCAATCCTCCCACCTCAGCCTCCAGAGTAGCTGGGACCACAGGCATGCACCACCATACCTGGCTAACTTTGGCATTTTGTGTAGAGATGGGGTTTCACCATGTTGCCCAGTTTGGTCTCAAACTCCTGAGCTCAAGCAATCCACCCACCTTGGCCTCCCGAAGTGTTGAGATTACAGGCATGAGCCCCACCATGCCCAGCCCTTAGTATCCTTTTCATGGCTTAGAATCTATAGTGATTTTACCTCTCTGATTCCTGATGCTGGAAATGTGTGCCTTTCCCCTAACCAGTTTGTCAACATTTTATCAATTTTATTGATCACTTTTTAAAAACTAGATTTTGGCTTCATTTTCTCTGTTTTCTATTTTCTATTCCATTGATGCTTTGTGCCTCTATTAGATTCTTCCTTTTGTTTACTTTAAGTGTAATTTGCTCCTCTTCCTCTCATTCCTCAATGTGAAAGCTTAGATCATTGATTTGAGACTTTTTTTTTTTAACTAAAATAAGAGCACTCCACCCGAAGTTCCACACTTTCACCTGCTACTGTAGCCAGCCCACTGCCAAGGAGAAGACTGCAACCTCAGAGCTGGAATGCCCTCAAATCCATCACACTGGGCTCTTCCCCCACAACCCCCAAGAACAGCTGACTGCACTAAGCAACAGCCTGGGAGCCCACAGAACCACCCAATGTCAACTTCCAGAAAGAGGTGTGAGTACCACGCTGGACTGGCTACTGCATGTAAACATCTCACTATTTTCACACTCCACTTTGGAACTAGCCAGGAGCCAGCGCACCCTCCTCTTTCCCAAGGCCTGGGCAGGGAGGCACAGCGGACTCAGCCTGGCTGGAGGAGCCAGACATGGTTTTGCCTGGAAACCCAGGGCCCTTACTTGTTTCTCAGAGGCCCCTCAGCCACTGGAGCCATATCTTAGCCCCTGCCTGTCCTACCCTGTCCGAGGCTGGAGATGGGAGAGGACAGTTTTGTTGAGGATAAACCTCACCCTGTGGAAATAAAAAATAATAATGCTATAAATTTTAGCATAATGCTAAAATTTTAATGTTATGAATTTCCCTGTAAGCACTGCTTTAAATGCATCCCTTGATGTTGATAATGTTTTCATTTTTGTTCAATTCAAAATATTGGTCATTTAATTTATTATTTCTTCTTTGACCCATGGGTTATACAAAAACTGTTAATTTTCAAATATTTGGGGATTTTTCCAGGTATTATTTTATTAATGATGTCTAGTTTAATTCTATTTTTGTCAAATATACTTTGCATGATTTCAGTCCTTTTAAATGTATTAAAACTTGTTTTATGGCCAGAATATGTGCTATCTTGGTAAAAGTCTGTGTGCACTGGAAAAGAATGTATACTATTCATTTGTTGGATTAAATGCTATATTAATGTCAATTAAACAGTTTAACTGATATGCTGTTCAAAGCGGCTATATCACTACAGATTTTCTGTTAATTACATGGGATGGTGGTGTTAAAACCTCCAATTATAATTTTGGATCTGTCTTTTTCTCTCAAGTTCTCTTAGATTTTGCTTTATGTATATTGAAGCTCGGTTATTAGAGGCAAACACATGTTCTCCTGATTATCTGACCCTTTTATCCTTATAAAATTGTCACTCCTTATCCCTTATAAAATCGTCACTCTATTTTAGAGCAAGGCTTGGTAATATTTCTTGTTCTGAAATCTACTTTATCTGATTAAGACAGGCACTCCAACTCTCTTTGCATGGTATAGATTTTTCTATTATCTCAGTGTGTGTTTTTTGTTATTGTTGTTGTTGTTTGTTTTAGATAGCATACAATTGGACCTTTTTAAAAAACTAATCTGATAACCCCTTTTAATTGGAGAATTTTGGCCATTTAGATAATGTGATTATCATTTTAGGTGAGTTTATATCTACTACCTTGCTTTTTATCTTCTGTATGTTCCATTTATTTTCTGTTCATTTTTCTTTTTTCTTATGTTTTTTTAAACAGAATGTCTTTCATGATTCTACTTTATCTTCACTATTGCTTATTATTTATCTTTCCCTTTCTTTATTTATTCCCTCTCTCCTCCTTCCTTCCCTTTCCTTCATTTTTCTTTCTTTTCTCCCTTCCTTCCTTCTTTTCTTTCTTTCTGTTATGATTGCTCTAGGTTCTCCATTGTACATCTTTAATCACATTCTGCTCTCAAATAATAGTATACTACTTCATGTATATGAAGTGAACTTTACAATAGTATACCCTTCTCCCTTTCCCTGGCCGTTTTCATACATTTTACTTCTATTGTTATAAATTGCAAAATAAATTATTTTTCTTCTTTTGTTTGTTGAGACAAGGTTCAGCTCTGTTGGCCAGGCTGGAGTGCAGAAAATACATGGAACCATTGTTCCATATATTGAGCCTTGAACTCCCAGGCTCAAGAAATCCTCCTATCTCAGCCTTCAAGTAGCTAAGACTACAAGCACGCACCACCATGCCTGGCTAATTTTTTAATTTTTTGTAGAGACGGAGTCTTGCTATGTTGCCAGGGCTGGTCTCAAACTCCTGGGCTCAAGGGATCCTCCTGCCTCAGCCTCCCAAAGTGCTAGGATTACAGGTGTCAGTCACGTGGTTCAGCCTAGTTACTACTTTTTCAGAGATATCTTTAAAAATGTGAGCAGCTGGGCGTGGTGGCTGAAGCCTGTAATCCCAGCACTTTGGGAGGCCGAGTCAGGCGGATCACGAGGTCAGGAGATCGAGACCATCCTGGCCAACACGGTGAAACCCTGTCTCTACTAAAAATACAAAAATTAGCTGGGCGTGGTGGCACGTGCCTGTAATCCCAGCTACTTGGGAGACTGAGGCAGGAGAATTTCTTGAACCGGGACCCCGGTGGCAGAGGTTGCAGTGAGCCGAGATCACGCCACTGCACTCCAGCCTGGGCTACAGAGCAAGACTCTGTCTCAAAAAAAAAAAAAAAAGAAAGAAAAAATCCTTTAATATATCTCTTAGTGGTCTGTTTGCAATGAATTCTCTCAGCATGTGTTCATGCGAAAAAACTTTAGTTTGCCTTCATTTCTGAAAGGTATTTTTGAATGCATGGAACGCTAGGTTGACAGGGTTTTCCATACTCACCCCAATGTTTTAAATATATCTAACTTTTTCCAGCTTGCATAGTTTCTGATGCAAAGAAACTATGCCATTGTGTATTTTTTCTCTGGTTGCTTTTAAGATATTCTCTTTATCATTGACTTTCAGCAGCTTAATAATGTAGCTTGGTATATATATAATTTTTCATGTTTCTTCTGCCCAAAATCTATTGAGAATCTTTGATCTATGAGTTTTTCATTTTCATCTCATTTGGAAAAAATTGGGCCAAATCTGTCCTCTTTCTGAAACCCTAATCATACATGTTAGATTGATTGACGTAGTACCACAGGTCAGTGAAGTTCTGATCTTTTCAGGGTTGAGAGAGGTATCTTCCTTTTTCCCTGTGGGTTTATTTTGTTTGTTTCCTTTTTTTTGTTTTTTGTTTTTTTTGGAGGTGGGTGGGTGGCGGAGACAGGGTCTGGCTCTGTTGCCCAGGCTGGAGTGCAGTGGTGTGATCTCGGCTCACTGCAACCTCCACCTCCCGGGCTCAAGCTATCCTCCCACCTCAGCCCCCTGAGTAGCTGGGACTACAGGTGTTCAACACCACGCCCAGCTAATTTGAGTATTTTCTTTTGGTAGAGATGGGGTTTTGCCATGTTGCCCAGGCTGATCTTGAACTCCTGGGCTCAAGTGATCCATTCACCTCAGCCTCCCAAAGTTCTGGGATTACAGGTGTGAGCCACCACTCCTGGCCTCCATGTGTTTATTTTGGATATTTTCTGATAACATGTTTTCAAGTGAGCTAATCTTTCCTTCGGCAGTTTCTAATCATTGTTGATCCCATCCATTATATATTCATCTTATCATTTCAGATATTATACTTCTCATTTCTAGAAGATATTTGAATATCTTCCATTTTTCTCTTCACCATGTTCAGTTTTCCTCTATTCTCTGAACATATGGAGTGTATTTATAATACCTGATTTATCACCCTTGCTGATAATTCTATCAGCTTTGTCATTTCTGGGTCTCTTTCTATTAATTTTTTTTCTCCTTGTAATGGATCACATTTACCTCCTTCTTAGCAAGCCTGGCAAGAGATGGGGTCTCACTCTGTTGCATGGGCTGGAGTGCAATGGCAGGATCATAGCTCACTGTAACCTCCATCTCCCTGGCCTCCAACAATTCTCCCACCTCATCCTCCTGAGTAGCTGGGACTACAGGTACATACCACCATGCCTGGCTAATTTTTAAATTTTTTGTAGAGATGGGGTCTTCCTATGTTACCCAGGTTGGTCTCAAACTCTTGGCCTCATGTGATCCTCCCACTTTGGACACTCAGTGCAGTGGGATTACAGACGAGAGCCACCACACCTGGCCTGTGTGACAATTTTTACCTGGATGCCAGACAGCAGAGTGCCAGATATTGTGTTCTTTTAAAAATTGCTGCCGGGGGTGGTAGCTCATGCCTGTAATCCCAGTTTGGGAGGCCGAGGCGGACGGATCACCTGAGGTCAGGAGTTCAAGACCAGCCTGGCCAACATGGTGAAACCCTGTCTCTACTTAAAAAAAAAAAAAAAAAAACATCAGCCAAGCATGGTGGCGGGTGCCTGTAACCCCAGTTACTCAGGAGGCTGAGGCCGGACAGTCACTTGAACCTGTGAGACAGAGGTTTCAGTGAGCTGAGATCCCACCATTGCACTCCAGTCTGGGCAACAAGAGTGAAACTCCATCTCCAAAAATAAATAAATAAATAAATAAATAAATAAATAAATAAATAAATAAAAATTGTCATCTTTTTTTATGGTATGCAGTTACCTGTTATCAGTTTGATCCTTTTGAGGCCTGCTTTTTATCTAGAACTGTGAAGAATCAGAGATTTTATGCTACTTCTGAGCAAACACATTAACCCACCAAGTTTCACAAATATTAGCTAAAGACACAAAACTCCTGGCTCAAAGGCAAATGACATTACTATTTACAGTGTGGCAAGGAACATGAGATTCCTGTTTGCATTGGTTTTTCTTGCCTCCGAAGTCTCAAAGCAGCAATATGGAAAAGGCCAGATGGATGCTGTGCAACCAGTGGGTCTGCATCACAGCTTGAGCAGTTTAATGTCTGTGAACCTCCGTTTCCTTAGGTAAAATCGAAATAATGATGAAACCTAACTTGCTGACTTGGTACAGGAATTAAAGGAGATGACACTTTTGGTATCTTTGATAATTAGGGTAGAAATTTTCTTTTTCTCCTGTTTGCCATCTCCTACACCTTGTCCCCTCAAATAACCTAACTATCACAAAACATTGAGTGAGTCAAATGAAAGGAGACCTTAGGGAATCTCCCTTGAGCTTAGGGAATCTGAATTTTTATAATGTGCTACAAGCAGTACTATATTTTGTCCCAGAAGGACACATGACCTTCATCACACTGGACAATAAACAAATCTGCCCTGTTCCCAGAAGGAGACAGTATTTCTGTATTCTAAGGCTGTTCATTATTCCAATATCCTTGAAAAGACCGTCTGGAACAAAAGGTCAATTAGTGCCTCTGCTTGCAAGACATGTAAAAATGTAAGCAATCCATGGACCCACGCTTCCTACCATATTAAAGCTTTACCAGGGCTTTATACAAGTCTAGAACTAATTTGAACACGCAAGGGAGTGAAAAGTCTTCTCAGAACTTTACTGAAAAATCCCATATACTGAGAACATCTTTCCACTCTGGCAGGTGAAAACACTATTCGTAGCCCTGTGTGAGATCTAGGAGTTGTTCTGCCTACTGCTTTGAAGTGGTTCAGCTCAGAACTCAACCAAAGGCTTGAGAGGATTCCTCTGTAGTTATCTAGAGCTCACTCTTTGTGCATCTCTCTTTTCTCTGGTACTCTAACCCACAAATCTGAGCTGTTTTAGTCTTCTCAAACTCCACACTCTCTCCCCCTGAAGCTCAGTGAAACTTCCAGGCTCTGTTTGGGTTCCCCCTTCCTGCACTGCACCTTGGATAGTCTCCCCACGCATTAAGCAGTGGGAATTGTGGGGCTCGCCTAACTTATTGCCCTCCTCTCAGGAATTGCTGTCTTGTGTTATCTGTTGTCCAATATCAAAAAGCCATTGTTCCATATGTTTTCCCAGTCTGCCAGTTGTTTAAGATAGAAGAATAAATCCAGTCCCAGTTATACCATCATGACTAGAATCTAGAAGTCTCAAAACAGATATTAAACTAGCAGATAAATTTATTGTCTCTATATAAAATCCTAACAAATCTAAAAAGCAACTTCCAGAATAAGTAGCAAGGTAACAGAATACAGTTACAAACACAAAAACCAATTGTGTTTCTACATACTACCAGTAAACATTCATGAAATAAATTTTTCATGATAACCTCATTTACAAAAGCATCAAAAAATAAGGTACTTCAGGACAAATGTAACAAAAGACATGTAAGTCCTCTACACTGAAAACTGTAAAACACTGCTGAAAAAAATTAAGGCTTACATAAATAGAGTTGTACCCTATTTGTCATAGCCCGAGGGGTTCTTCTTGCCTGCCACCCTGAAAAAAACAATGAGAATAGCAGGTGTTGCAGCAAAGAGTTTAATAATTGCAGGGCCAGCCAAGTGAGGAGAACGACAGACACTTTTCAAACCTATCCCCACAAGAGTTCAGAGGTTTGGGTTTTTTAACTACTACTTTGGCAGGCAGGGGGCTGGAGAATTGAAACAACTGATTGGCTGGGGATGAAACTGCAGGGGTGTCTAAAACTGTACTCACACAGGCAAGTCATTTCCTGGGAAGGGGTCTCAGGACCAGGTGGCACCTCTTGGTATCCTGAAATGCTAAATCTGAAAAATGTCTCAAAGACCAGTTCTTTAGGTTTTACAATAGTAATATTACCTACAGGAGTAGTTCGAGAAGCTCTAAATCCTGCGACCCCAGATACATGACTCTGGGGCAGTAAGCAACTTATACAACAAAAACAAGCTAAGCAGTGGCGGGTCATCATTCAACTACGCCTATTCTTTAGCAAAGTTCAAGCCCCTACCATAATTTTAACTTTGTCTTATGAATGTGGCTTTAACTGTAAACTAAATTCCTCTTACAGTTATCTTGGCCCCCACACTAGAATGAACAAAAAAACAATGTAACCTGAGAGGTTAGAAGCAAGATGGAGTCAACCATATTAGACTTCTCTCATTACTTATGGTTCTGCAAAGGTGGTTTCACATTCATGAATTATAAGACTCAACATTAAGATGTCAATTTTCCCCAAATTTATCTACAGATTCATATCAACCCCAATTGTAACCCCAGCAGGATTTTTTTCTTTCTTTTTTTTTTTTTTTATACAGGGTATCACTCTGTTGCCCAGGCTGGAGACCACAGTTCTCTGAAGCCTTGACCTGGGCTCAAGCAATCCTCCCACTTTAGCCTCTCAGGTAGCTGGGACCATAGGCCCGCGCCACCACACTCAGCTAATTTTTAGGTTTTTTTGTAGAGACAGAGTCTCACCATGTTGCCCAAGCTGGTTTGAACTCCTGAGCCCAAGTGATCCTCCCATCTCAACCTCCCAAAGCGCTGAGATTACATGTGTGAGCCACTATGCCTTGCCCCAGGAGGATTTTCTAACAGAAATTAACAGGTTGCTTTTCAAGTGTATATGGAAATGCAAAGGACCTAGAATAGCCAAAACAATCTTGAAAAGACAAGAAAGACTTATAATACCTTTCTTCAAGACTTAATATAAAACTAGAAGAATCAGGAGTGTGTTATTAGCATAATAATAAAGATATCAATTAAACAGAATTAAGTCCAGAAATAGAACTACATTTATACATTCAATTGATTCTCAACAAAGCTCTGAAGCAATTAAGGGAGGAAAAATAGTCAAATAATGTTATAGGAAGTCATTATATATCCATATGGGGAAAAAAAGGAACCTCAGTCCTACCTCAACCATATACAAAAACTAATTCAAAATAGATCATAGGCCAGGCACACTGGTTCATGCTTGTAATCCCAACACTTTGGGAGGCCATGTTGGGAGAATTGCTTGAGGCCAGGAGTTTGAGACCAGCCTGGGCACTATAGCAAAAACAGCCTGTCTCTAAAAATTTTTTTAAATAAATTACAGACATAAACATAAAACTATAAGGCTTCTTAGAAGAAAATACAGATAGAACCTAAATGCCCATCAAAAGAGGAATGAATAAGATGAGAAATACAATAGTTCCCCACCCTTATCTGCAGTTTTGCTTTGTACAACTTCAGTTACCAGTGGTCAGCCAAGGTCTGAAAATACCAGATGAAAAATTTCAGAAATAAACTACTTATAAGTTTTAAATTGCATGTTCTGAGTACTGTGATAAAATCTCGCACTGTCCTGCTCCATCTTACCTGGGACATGAATCACCCCTTCGTCCAGTGGAAACACACTGTGGACACTCCCTGCCCATTATCGTCCCTCTCAGTTATCAGATTGACTGCCACAGTATAGCAGTGCAAGTAACTCTTATTGTACTAAATAATGTCTACAAAGCGCAAGAGTAGTAATGCTGGCTATGCAGACATGCCAAAGAGAAGTGTAAAGTGCTTCCTTTAAATAAAAAGGTGAAGGTTCTTAACTTACTAAAAAAGAGATAAGTATATATATATATATATATATATATACACACACTATGGTAAGAATAAACCCTCTATCTGTTAAATTGTGAAGAAGGGAAAAGAAACATGTGCTAGTTTTGCTGTTGCAACTCAAACTGCAAAAGTTTCTGCCGTGGGCCATGCTAAGTGCTTAGTTAAGATGGAAAAGGCATTAAATTTGTGGGGGGAAGATATGAACAGAAACATATTCTCATTGAAGGCAACTGGGTTAGATGCTGTCCACACCAGGGGCCTTGGAACATGTCCCCTGAGGAGAAGGGAGGGCTATTGTATTCATAAAATGTAATACTACCCCACCAAAACACAAAACAAAACCTACTACTGATACATACAATTTCACAGATACTACAGTGAAAGAAATCTAACAAATGCAAAAAGAACATACTATTGACACAGGATTTTTTGGTGTTGCTCCACAGCCAGAGACCTCCATGGCCAGGGGGCTCCTGCTCAATATCAAGATTCACTCGTATTCACAATAGCAAAGACTTGGAATCAACCCAAATGTCCATCAGTGACAGACTGGATTAAGAAAATGTGGCACATACACACCGTGGAATACTATGCAGCCATAAAAAAGGATGAGTTCGTGTCCTTTGTAGGGACATGGATGCAGCTGGAAACCATCATTCTCAACAAACTATCGCAAGAACAGAAAACCAAATACCACATGTTCTCACTCATAGGTGGGAACTGAACAATGAGATCACTTGGACACAGGAAGAACATCACACACTGGGTCCTATTGTGGGGAGGCGGGAGGGGGGAGGGATAGCATTAGGAGATATACCTAATGTAAATGACGAGTTAATGGGTGCAGCACACCAACATGGCACATGTATACATATGTAACATGTACCCTAGAACTTAAAGTATAATTAAAAAAAAAATTCACTCGTGACCACTGGGCTGGCTCCACCCACTGGGCTTGGCAGGCTGTGCTTGGTTCTTGGCTAGCGCTACTGGCCTAGATCTCACACCTACCAAGGGCAAGCCAGGCATGCTAGCTGCTACAGCAGGGCATCACCTCCAGGCACCAGCTTCATGTGAAGCTGTGGCTGGATCAGGTATACTGCAAGCAGCTTCTACCTTGGGCACTGGCGTATGAACGAAGGGAATGCAGTGGCGCCCAAAAAACTCAGAGACACCAGCAACTGTGGAACCTCAAAGGCCAGGTGCAGTGGCTCATGCCTGAAATCCCCACACTTTGGGAGCCTGAGGTGGGAGAATCACTTGAGGTCAGGAGTTCAAGACCAGCTGGGCCAACATGGCGAAACCCTGTCTCTACTAAAAATACAAAAAATTAGCCAGACGTGGTGGCAGGAACCTGTAATCTCAGTTACTCAGGAGGCTGAGGCAAGAGAATCACTTGAACCTGGGAGGCAGAGGTTGCAGTGAACCACGATCACACCACTGCACTCCAGCCTGGGTGATAGAGTGAGACTCTGTCTCAAAATAAAAAGAAAAAAAAAGTGGTGGGGGGTGTCACAGCATGTTACAGCTCCGGCTCGGGGAATCCCAAGGTCTGCACCCCACAGGAGTCTCAGTTCATTTGTGTGTTACAGTTCATTCATTCCTGCCGTCCACAAGCTTTGCTGAACAGGGGCACGTCCCAGCTTGTTCAGTCCCACCAGCCTGAGGCTCCTGGGCTGGCCTGGCCCCACCACCACTTCCCATAACGTGGGGTGGCCACCTGGTCCCAGGAATGGGCAGGAGGGCTACAGTTTTGCAGCTTCTTTTGCACCCACTGTTCGAAAGGTCCTTGAGTTCTTGTCCTGCGTTCAAGAAGAATGAGGTTACACTGACAACTGCAGAGTGACCAAGGCAGAGAGGACGTTTATTGGGCAACAGAAGAGCTCTCAGCAGAGAGGGGACCCAAAGGTGGGTAGTCCCACTGTGTAGCTGAGTCTGGGAGTTTTTATGGGCTCAGAATAGGGGAGTGTGTGCTGATTGGTCCATAGGCAGCCTGGAAAAAGCACCATTTGACTGGCTAAAAGGCATTGCGGGAGTTCTCACTTGGGTCTTGGATTCTACCCAGAACTGGCAGGTGAGTTTTCAGGTTTCAGGCTGTCTTTGACTCGAAGGTTGGTTTTCACCAGGGACCCACCCAAATCTGCCTAGGAATTTGTCTGCTTTCCACCACTATCAGTATCTGTCCATTTATACTAAGTTCTAAAATAGGCAAAATTAATCTATAATTTAAAAAAAAAAAAAAAAGAAAACTTCAAAAGACCAGGCTTGGTGGCTCATGCCTGTAATCTCAGCACTTCGGGAGGCTGAGATGGAAAGATTACTTGAACCCAGGAATTCAAGACCAGCTTGGGCAAAATAAGGAAACCTCATCTCTACAAAAAATAAAAAAATTATCCTAGCATGGTGGCACACTCCTGTGGTCCCAGCTACTCCACAGGCCAACTGGGAGGATCATTTGAGCCTGGGTGGTCGAGGCTGTAGTGAGCCATGTTTGCACCATCGTACTCCAGCCTGAGTGATAGAGACTCTAGCTCAAAAAAAAAAAAAAAAAAAAAATCAGAGCAATAGTTGCCTCTAGGACTAGGAGAAAATGACTGAAAAGGAGCATGAGGAAATTTTCTTGGATGATGAAAATCTTCTAAATTTTTTTATTACAGAGGGATAACAGTTATGATGCATTTGTAGAAATTAATTGAATTGTATCCTTAAGAGTTGTACATTTCATGATTTATATATTTTGCCTTAACAAGAGAAAACAGAACTTTAAACAAATATGGAACTCTTACTAGTAGGCTTGCTTCACACATCGTATAGTTAAAAAACCACTTATCAGTTAAAAAATCACTTCCTGTGTTTTCTTATATGTGAATAAATGTATACATACAAAAAATATAGTGGGAACTTGGTTCACTCTTGGAAATATACAATTTCCTAGCTCTGTCTACTGACACTGAAGCAGTGACACACAAGTAGCAACAAACACAACTCATAATCACATCTTGGTTTCTCAATACCATTTTCCACTAAAAGAACCAGGACCCCTCGGTGAAATGACTGATTCTAGGATAAGGGTAAGAGAACTATAAAACTTTTCTAAAATATACATTTGAGGCATACAAGATATTTTGATTGATATACATATACATAGTGAAGTGATTACTACAGTCACGCAAAGTAACATATTCATCATCTCATGTAGTTTCCTTTACTTATTTATTTTTGGTGGTAAGAGTACCTAAAATCTACTCTCCTGACAAAGTACCAGTATACAACACAATATTAACTACAGTCCTCATGTTACACATTAGAATCTAACTGCAACTTTGTACCTTTTGACCTATATCTTCCTATTTCCCCTACCCCGCCCCGGTAACCATCCTCTTACTCTGTTTCTATGGTGATTTTTGTTTTTAAGACTCTACATACAACAGATATCATATCGTATTTTTCTTTCTGCGTGTGGCTTATTTCACTCCGCATGATGTCCTCCAGGTCCGTTCATGCTGAATGCTACAAGATAAACATGGAACATCTTATGTGTCTGAAAGTAAAGAATTCCTCAAAAAATGATATGGACATGTCAAAAGCATAAAGGAGCCACCATTAAAAGATTCCCACTGGCTGCTCAACAGAGGCCCACACCCTCCAGCAACTTCTCAGCCTCATCAGTGGGTGGGCTGCATGTTCCTGTGGTAGGAAACACACCCTTGCCTCAGAGATCTGAATCTCTAATCTTGCAGTTGGGGAAGGGAGCATTTCCTTTAACTTAAGTAACTCCTTTATTAACTCTTCTTCATCCCTAGAAATAACAGCTCCTTTTTGTAGCTGATTCTTCTGTATCATAGTTCTCTTTTAGTAACTGATCATCTTTTACTAGAAAACAATTCTTTAAATTTTTCCTGTTAAAATCATGAATATGATATCTGTTTCTGAATGGACCCTGATTGATATAAAAACATATTACTTCTCTTGCATTTCTATCCAAAAAAAATGCACACTTAAATATAATCATTAAGAAATGATAGTGGCAGGAGGCAGACAAAAGGCTAGGCAGATTCCCAGTGAAACCCCATCTCCAAGCTGAAGACAGTTTAAGGCCTGAAAGCCAAGCTACAAGTCAAATCCATGGACCGGATTAAGAACCTGTCTTCCCATTTGGCACGTTTTTCTCTGATTGATCCCCACCTTTCACCCATTTTACACAGACCTACCCTTTCCTAATTGGTTTTCTACACTGTTGTGCCCACCTTTGAGTGGTGTCTTCACTTTAACTTTTTTTATATACTCACAAACCAGCACACACTTCCCATTCTGAATCCATAAAAGCCCAGATCCAGCCACAATGGGTGAGAAATCATCTGACTGCAGGGGTGGGGGACCACCTCCACCTACAGCATCCCCTCTCCACTGAGAGCTGTTCCATTGCTCAATAAAATTCTTCTCCATCCTTCTCATCCTTCAAATTGTCAGCATATCCTCATTCTTCTTGGATGTGGGACAAGAGTTCAGGAACCACCGAACGCAGGTACAAACTGTAACACAGGCAGTGGGTCAAGTGAGGCCTGGGGGTGGGGGGTGGTGTCACTAGCTATGGAGGGGTCCTTGGTTGGCAAAGTGACCAAGAAAAGTCCTACATCAGATATATCAGACAAAACCAAAATGAAAGACATTCTACAAAACAAGTAGCCAGTACCTATCAAAATTTCAAAGTCAAGTAAGATCAATGACAACTAATTACAATGTGTGACTCTGGCTTGGCTCCTGTGATTGTTGGGAAATGGGAAGTAATTATACAGAGCATCTATTTAAACATGTGATAAAATATTGAATACAGACTATAGATTTGATAATATTGTATTAATACTGTAGTTCCTGATTTTGATAAGAGGATGTCCTTGCTTCTAGGAAATACACACTGACATATTTAGCGGTAATGGAAGTTTACTCTCAACTTGTTCAAAATAAACTAATGTATATGGAGGGGAAAGAGATGAATTTACGTAAAGCGTGTAGCAGAGTTCTTTGTACTATCCTTTCATCTTCTCTATAAATGATAAATTATATTAAAATTGAAAGTTACCAAAAACTATATTTAGTCCTTGAAATATGGTAAACATGATCATTTTGAACAGCATCTGAGCCGGGCTCAGTGGCTCACACCTGTAATCCCAGCACTTTGGGAGGCTGAGGAAGGCAGATTGTTTGAGTTTAGGAGTTCAAGACAAGTCTGGGTAAAAATGTGAGACCCAGTCTCTACAAAAAACACAAAAATTAGCTGGGCATGGTGGCTTGCACCTGTGGTTCCAGCTACATGGGAAGCTGAGGTTCTAGGACCATTAGTTACCTTCCTCTCTATGATTATACGGAACAGGAGGCATCCTTCCCATTTGATTCAGGACAACAATCCTAAAACTTCTTTCGAAACAAAGTGAACAATTTACCTTGTGTGGGAGAAGGCAGTGTGGGTGTAGGTTTATTGTGGGGAGTGTGCTGGTTAATAATGAGGCTAGAAAGGAGGCAGGCCAGAAATGCAAACAACAACAACAACAAAAAAAAACCTTGCTCATTTCAATTTTTGTTCCAGCAAGAACCTTGAGCTCAGTTCCCAGGGATGAGAATTCTAACACAGAAAGCACCCAGAAAGGGCGCTGAGGTCTGAGAAGCAAGGAAGTGACCCAGGTTGTTTGCCTGTGGTTGGAAAGGGAAACTACCCCTGCTTCCACTCTGACAGCAGACAAGCTAGTCAACCTACTCAACTGCATTTCTGGCCCATTCCCCATTTCTAACATGAACACTTCCTCCCCTCCAGCCCAATGCTACTCTAGGCAGTCACCAAGAGGCAAGATTTCTGAAATCAAAACTTGAATTAACCAACAAAGGAACATCAGTTCTAGAATGGATTGTAACAGGGATTTTTGTCTTTCTTCTCTGCTGTATCCCCAAGACCTATATTATATATTATGTAGTTTTGGCACATAGTAATTGCGCAGTAAAGCTGTGTTGAGTTACTTGATAAAAGCGAGTCTGTAGAAATAACTTATATGCTCAACATTAATGTCATTGGTTAAGTAGCAATGCAAAGAACTAAATATTATGCTATTAAAAAGTTTATTTGTGAAGTTAAGGATATGGAAAAATATTTGATACATACATATATTTTTGAGATAGGTTCTCACTCTTTCACCAAGGCTGGAGGGTAGTGGCAGGATCATACCTCACTGCAGCCTCCAACTCCCAGGCGCAAGCAATCTTCCAGCCTCAGGCTCCCAAGCAGCTGGGACTACAGCTGTGCACCATCACATCCAGCTAATTTTTTTTTTTAAGAGAAGGGGTCTCACTATGTTGCCCAGGCTAGTCTTGAATTCCTGACCTCAAGTGATCCTCCTGCCTCGGAATCCCAAAGTGCTGGGATTACGGGCATGAGCCACAGTGTGGGACCGATACATTAAATTTTTGAAAAAAGGAAACAACATATATTCATGAAGGAAATACACACCCTCCTGGTGACTTTATGTATTTTTGTTTTATTGTTTTCTGTGTTATCTGATCACAAATTCCTTTTATTTTCAGAAAGAAAAAAAATTTCAATTTTATTTATTGGGGCAACATCCAACCCAGATATGATTACTACCTAGCCTGAACTGAATGTGTTACTAACAAACGAAGAAATGCAGAATGGCATACAGTAGGTACAACGTAGTGCTTGAGAGCATTGACTATGGAGACTATTTAAATACTGGCTCGATAACTTAATAGCTGTGGGACCCACGGTGTTACTTAGCTTCTATCTGCTTTAATTTACTCATCTGTAAACTTGGGATAACATACTTCCTCATAAGGTTGGTGTGAAGACCAAGTGAATTAACTATCGTTTAAAGCACTTACAAAAGTGCCGCGCACCACCGAGATATGCATCCGTTCTCTTTTATTATTATTAGACTCAAAACACTGTAGTAGTTCTAATGAGAGGGGTAAGAATAAAAAATCCAGGCATCCGCGTAGAGCCACACATAAAAGCAACGTAAGAGTGGAAGCGGAATGAAAACATGCTAAAGCCAGCTACAAGCCACAAGCGGGGGTCCACAGGAAGAAATGGTTAATTCTGAAGAGAGTGAATGCAGGAAGTCACAGGAGAAATAACGTTTGAACAGAGTTTAAGAACGAGCAGGACTTCAACAAGTGGCTAATAAGACAAAAGGAACCTGCTAAAGATCTTAGCAAAGGCACAAAGATTACCATCGTGTTGCTCGTTTCTTCCTACTTTGCAGAAGTAACCTCTGGCGAACGGAGGCGGTTGCAGAGCATGCTTATCAAGTAAAATACCACGAGGCAGCAAGGAACGACAGAGGTAACAGTAACAATAATAATTCACCCCAAGGTACTCAACTGGGAAAAGGAAATACATAGGAGTGATGTCGTTAAGAAAGCCAGGACGCACATGGCCCCGTCGCTGCACTACTCTCGTCTAGGAGTCGACAGTGGAGTCTAGACTTGAAGTTTGCACGCGGCGGAACAGCGTCCCTCTCAGGCGGCGAACGGTCTAGGAAACGCTCGGAGGAGACCTAGCGTGAGAACTACAACTCCCGCCGAGCCCGAGGGCGAGCTGCCTGCGTAACTTCCGCTTCCGCCACCTGCCCCTCGCACTCTCTTCACTCGGACCCTACCCGGGAGCGGTCCGGCGCGTGACCCCGCGTGACCGGGACGCGCAAGCCGAGAGGCCCTGGAAGCGGGACTTTGGGACCCCATTGGAAGAAAGGCAACCAGAAAAGGCGAAACTAGACAACCTCGATAGTGATTGGAGCTGATGGAACGAGGGCGGAGCTAAAATCCCAGGGAGACCGGGAAGGGGAAAGGGGCGAAATTGTTCTTTGGTCACATGCTGCGGGGTCTGGTGGGAGGAGCGGTTGCTCAGCGGCCTCTTGGCGCTTCCTGTTTCCGGTTCCCAGAGTGGGGCACATCCAGGCGCTAGGGGGAACGCTGGCCTCTGAAACTAGCTCTGGGACCGGGGTCTGCGGCCGGCCCCTAGCTGGCCCCGTCTCCCATCCCTAGACGGGTATTCACGGGGGATTCTGAGCTTTGGCTGCTCCAGTTCCCCGCGACACGTGAGTGTGAGGGGCGTGGAGGAGGAGGCGGGCTGGGGTGCGCTCGCACTTAAGCGTCTATGACAGGAGCCGGGATCGCAATGGCTCCCTTGACCATGGTTCTAGCCAAAGATCTGGCTGAGGAGCCCTAAGAGTAGAATAGAGGCGGAGGCGTGGGGGCGGAGAGTCACGGAGTTCCGAAAGGTGTGAGGGAGAAAGGACTTCCAAAACCAGAGAGGGGATTTACGGTACTTGGAAAGCAGGGAAAGGAAGATAACCCCAAGTATGGAGTCCGTTGGAGGTGTTCGTGCATTTATTTGTAGGAGGAATTTTGGCCTGCATCACGGTGGGAGGTCAAGTGGCATCATTTGGAGAAGGTATGGCTCCAAGCACTTGGAAAGTCGGGACACTGGACAGAGCGAGAATTTCTAGCACCCTGGGAGAGGTTTGAGGGGGATGCGACTGTGATATGGATAAGAATGGCTGATGGACGGATTATCATGTGTTCCTCGTGGGGAGCTTCCGCTCTTGGGACGAAGCTGCTACTTCTCTGAGGCTCCTTCTCTCTTGAGTTCTTTAAGCATTAGGCCTTTTAGCCAATTGGGGCTGCTTTTCTGAAAATGTAGGCTGCTGGAGAAAAAGGGATAAGGACTGCTACATCAGAAAGGAGCCAGCGGGAAGACAGTAGAAATTCCACTGGAAAAATGGCCATGGCTGTCTTACCAGATGGGGAAGTGAGTGCTACAGGGGCCCAGTGGTGTAAGCTGCTTCCCAATTGCTGGCTTAGTCATTGGCCACCCTAATAAAGGATAATTTTTAGCATTGCCAAATGGAATAGATGTGTCGTTAGAGAATAAGAAAATTGAAAGAGATTTTTCAAGATCATAAAATCCTGCTCCTTATTTCCAAAGTATATAGACAAACTCTTGTACCTTGAGAATCTAATTGTAGCATATTAAAAGGGGACTACCCAACCCTTCTATTTCGTTCTCTGTCTGATTGTTGCACCCCTGTTTGTAAGTTTTCCAGCAGTCATCTTTATGCCACGAATCGTCTAAATTGCCCCATACACATAAAATACCTGTGTAATGTACAGCAAGTAATTTAACTAATTCTGTAAAGCGTCAGTTTTCTCGTTTTAAAGTATGAAAAATGACACCTATTTTTCTGGGTTGTGAAGATTAATGAACATAATCTAAGTAAAACATTTAGCGCATTATGCCACTGAATCAAAGAGAAGCAGCTTAAATTTAAAGCCAAGCCTTAAGCAGGAAAGAAGAATACAGTATCAATTTATTACCCTTTTTTAATAATAAGCAAATAAAAGATAGTTCAACTCAGCTAATGGCTGAGGTGTTTAACTTTTCATTCCTTCCTAATTTTGTGAGATTCCTTGTTCTAGTTTGGGAAAAGAAATCATCAACTGTCAGTTTTTAATTAGGTCCTGAGAAACTGACTGTAAAGGAAAATGGCAGGCTAAGTTAGTCTAGAAAAAGGAGCCTCCAATTTCTTTTTAGTGAGTCAGCTGGTCAAGTTGTGTGTTGAGCAGTGGGTTAACTTAGGGAAGGTGGTGGGAGTTGGAGGTCTAAGTTCTTTATTTCACCACCTATTCAGTCAACTGTGAGGAATCACTTCCCCTTCACTTCTTAGGAGGAAAAAAAAAAAAAAGAACCTACAGTTTTGGTTGCCTACTTTCATCTCCAAAAAATTATTATGTACATAGTGGAAATATACATGTAATGACAGACCATGAATTCTGGAGCCAGACTCTCTGGCTAATTCCACTAGCTGTGTCTCGGTTTTCTTATTGGTAAAATAGCAACAATAATTGTATTTACTCATAAGGTTGTGAGGATTAATTAGTTATTTAATATATGTTAAGTGCTTTGAACAGCACCTGGCCCAAGGCAGTAGTCTATTGTTTCCTGCTGTTGTGTGGTTTCAGTGCATTAAATGTGTTATGAGGGCCTTGGACCTCTTGGCTAGCTATGATTATTCTATGGCAACTACCATAATATTACAGTAGTGAATTGATATTTGGGGTACAGGAAGTCAGGTAGACAATTTCCCAGAATTTGTTGCTTTAGTGGGGTGTGGGAAATAGAAGGTCAGATGTTACTTTGTTTAGGGAAATGGGGAAAGTGCATTCCGGGTCAAGGTTGGAGCTTCCATTTTCCCATCTTCAAACTCATTAGTACCCATGAAAATTCTGCTTGTTTCAAGTTTTATATTTCAAAAATGCGGTGGAGTAAGTGGACCAGCATGAAAAAGAACTAGAGAACTTTAAAGAATATTCATACCAAAGCCCAGATTTGCAGCGTTTTATTGTAAGTGAGAAAAGTTTAGAAGAGTTAAGAAACTGCCCGTGATACTGTTGGAATAAACAAGTAGCGATGGCCTGAGGGATCATTAACAGATATCAGAGTGAAGTGTTTTGCAAGGGTAAATCAGTCTGTCCTGGATATGAGGATGGATTAGAGAAAACAAAATGTTAGGTTTTGGTGGGGTTTTTTTTTTTTTGCCAAAACCACAGTCACCTTTGCACCAACCTAGTAAGTTTGGGAAAGAGAGCTGTGTGTTTTCATTCCTAGAGCAGTAGAAGCAGCAGGTGAATTGAATTTACTCTATTGTAAAATGGCTTGGTGATTCCCAATTTGTTGTCATTGATTTGTAGCGTAAAAGACAACTGTACTTACTGGAAGTCTAGAAACCCTTGAGACTTGTGACCTGTAGAGGCCGAAGAGGTTTCAAAAGACTTCATCAAGCCATCAAACAGTAAAGAGGCAAGGAGGCAAGGATGGCTCCGCCCAAGCTGTCATCATTCTCTTTTAAGTTTTCTTCATTTCCCTCTTCTCAACCTTGTAGTTTGTTCTGAAAGACTCACCTATACATTAGACTAAAAGTTAAATATAAATGAGTTTTCTGCTGCAGGTGCTCTTGTTAGAGATATTAAAATGTACTATGTGTTGCATATGCCAGAGAATCGTGTACTTTCTGGATAGTCAAAATACCATCCATTTATTACACATTCATACGCTTTGTTTCTTTCCCCCTCTCCTGATCCTACCTGCCCTCCCCAACACACACTCTCTCCCAAAGGATGTTCCCTTTCTACAACTGCTGGAGGACTGGACTGCTACTGCTGTTACTTCTGGCTGTGGCAGTGAGAGAATCCTGGCAGGCAGAAGAAAAAACTTGCGACTTAGTAGGAGAAAAGGGTAAAGAGTCAGAGAAAGAATTGGCTCTAGTGAAGAGGCTGAAACCACTGTTTAATAAAAGGTAAATGAGAAGAACCTTAAAGAGCTTGAGAAAATATTTATGTTAAGGTCTTTTCTTACTGATTTTATTTGATAACGTGCTCTCTTTTATGATATAGAGCAAATTCTCAGCCCAGCTTTTAGTTGCCGTGTGCAGTTTTCTCATCTTTCACAGAAGAGTAGCTACTTCCAAGACTGGATCCAAGAGTCTAGCTTGTAGAAATTTAAGCATTATTTGATACCTACATATAATAGGACTTTAGAAATATCAGGTAAACATATTTAGGCTGACACGTCATTGTAAGTGTCAGGGATCTTCAGTTATATAAATCTGAAGTTGGTCCCTAAGAAATGAGACTATCCCATGAACATGGGCCCTTATTCATTGGAACATGGTTACTAACAGGCATTCTAAAAATAACTAGAATACTGAGCTATCTTGGGTGGTGTATTTTAATAATTCATCATCAGCAATAAGGATGGTCCGTCAAGGTTATGAATATCTTAAAATTAAACAAATATTCACTCAGCCATGACCTCAAGTAAATCGAGCGTGTTGTTTGTTTTGTTTTAATTAAAGGAAAAGGATGCTCTTATTCCTGAGGCTGATAGCTGGTAACTCTCCTCTCCTTTCTGCCCACTTCCCTTGACAGCTTTGAGAGCACTGTGGGCCAGGGTTCAGACACATACATCTACATCTTCAGGGTGTGCCGGGAAGCTGGCAACCACACTTCTGGGGCAGGCCTGGTGCAAATCAACAAAAGTAATGGGAAGGAGACAGTAGTAGGGAGACTCAACGAGACTCACATCTTCAACGGAAGTAAGAAAACTCCCCTTCCTACTCTTGATTAACTAATTGATCCCAACCAATCCCTCTGACAATCCTGTATGTCGTGGCCCTTTCCAGTCTCTTCGGTATATCACATGTGTGGTTCGGCACACCTGAGACTATAATATACCACAGGATGCCTAATTCCACAGCTCCTCTGTAAGTCACAGCTCAGGACAATTGTGCATTACAATTAGTGAAAAACTTATGCAAAATGAAGACTCTAGCCAGAATTTTTTGTTGTTGTTTTGAGATGGAGTCTCTGTCACCCAGCCTGGAGTGCAGTGGCACAATCTGCAACCTCAGCCTCTTGGGTTCAAGCAATTCTCCAGCCTCGGCCTCCCGAGTAGCTGGGACTACAGGTGTGTGCCATCACGCCCAGCTAATTTTTGTATATTTAGCAGAGACGGGGTTTCACAATGTTGGCCACGATGGTCTTGATCTCTTGACCTCCTGATCTGCCCACCTCGGCCTCCCAAGGTGCTGGGATTACAGGCATGAACCACCGCTCCCAGCCAACTCTAGCCAGAATTCTATAGCCTAGAGTTCTTTTATTCACCCAAATACTTTTAATGAGTTTCACACTAGACTTAAAAATGCCAGCCACCACCACCACCACTTTTCATCAAATTAATCAAAAGTTGACCAGTTAAATTTTAAGAGCTCAAACTTTTTTTGCAAACTACTCAGTCTGCAAAACTTTACCCACTGACTTTTGTGCTATGGTGGTGGTATTTCTTAAAAGTCGCATTGCTGGAGAGGACCATGTAAGCACCTATGGTCCAATTCCCTCCCATACAGATAAATAACTAAGTTATACAGGGTAGCTATTTACTCCTGGTAAATAATACAATAAAAAAAAAACAAAAGGATTTGGGGCTAGGGGTTATGTGACTAGGTTCTCCTCCTATTTCCTAATCCTGTGACTGGAAAGTCATATCACCTTTTGACTTTATTTTCTCATATGCAAAACGAGGAGCATTCACCTCACAATTATTGAATCAAATGATATTTTGCAAAATAACTGAACACAGTAAATACTAAAGAGGAGATATACATTCCAATCTTAAATATCTGCTTTGAATTTATCTGGGGCTAAGTTGAAATCTTAGATGGGCTTACCCCTGCTGCTCAGCCATTGTATGGAACCTCTTTTTTTGCTTTTAGAAGATATTCAGAAAATGAATCAGTGTTGAGGTATGGATCATAATTGCTTTTGCATTGTCAGCTGCCTACCTTTAATGTTAAAAATTAAGATTATTCTTTTTTTTTTTTTTTTTTTT
>NW_012102576.1:167823-197766 GCF_000951045.1 Mandrillus leucophaeus | reverse complement strand
TTTTTTTTTTTTTTTTTTGAGATGGAGTCTTGCTCTGCCACCCAGGCTGGAGTGCAGTGGCCGGATCTCAGCTACTGCAAGCTCTGCCTCCCGGGTTCCCGCCATTCTTCTGCCTCAGCCTCTCGAGTAGCTGGGACTACAGTCGCCTGCCACCTCGCCCGGCTAGTTTTTTGTATTTTTTAGTAGAGACGGGGTTTCACCGTGTTAGCCAAGATGGTCTCGATCTCCTGACCTCGTGATCCGCCCGTCTCGGCCTAAGATTATTCTTAAATGAATATCTGATTCTTGTCTTAAGGGAACACAAGTCTTTGTAAGCAAACAAGTTTAGCTTGGCATTTCTGGTGTACCGAGTTCATACTGATGAGGCTTGTTTACTTATAACCAATTGCAATGAATTACTCAATTCCACTCTGCCATACCACCCAGATCTGCCTCTGCTTTTCCCCCACGCCATAGCTCCATTTTCCTTGTCCCTCCTCAGGTAATTGGATCATGCTGATCTATAAAGGGGGTGATGAATATGACAACCACTGTGGCAAGGAGCAGCGTCGTGCAGTGGTGATGATCTCCTGCAATCGACACACCCTAGCGGTGAGGCACCCTGGGTTGTATAAGGCGAGGGAGGAGATTGAAAGGACTGACGTGAGGTGGGGGAGAATATCCAGAGGGGACACAATACATTGGAATGGACATTAGAATACTAGCAGCTCAGTTTCTCTCTGTGTCAGACACGCATCTTCCATGGAAAATAGGCTGCTGAACTAGGAAGGAGCAGGTATTTTGGGGGTTTTTTATTTTGTTGCATAGGAGTCAGAACACTTTACCACCTAAATGTGTTATGCTGTCTCATCATCAGGACAATTTTAACCCTGTGTCTGAGGAGCGGGGCAAAGTCCAAGATTGTTTCTACCTCTTTGAGATGGATAGCAGCCTGGCCTGTTCCCCAGAGATCTCCCACCTCAGTGTGGGTTCTATCTTACTTGTCACGTGAGTATGCCTTATCAGAACAGACCTTCTTTCCTTTTGTTTTTAAGATCAGTAACTATATGGTGGTACATAAGCACAAATTGTACATGTGTATATTATACTGTAATTGATGGGGATGACTTTTTAAATCCTCTGGCTATAAAATAATTCTGCCAGGTCACAGTGGCTCACACCTGTAATCCCAGCACTTTGGGAAGCCAAGGCAGGCGGATCACCTAAGGTCAGGAGTTTGAGACCAGCCTGACCTACATGGTGAAACCCTGTCTCTACTAAAAATACAAAATTAGCCAGCACAGTGGCACACGCCTATAATCCCAGCTACTTGGGAGGCTGAGGCAGTAGAATCACTTGAACCTGCGAGGTGGAGGTTGCCGTGAGCTGAGGTCGCACCGTTGTACTCCAGCCTGGGCAACAAGGGCAAAACTGCATCTCAAAAAAAAAAAAAAAAAAACTGACTCTGCAAGTTTTTTTTAAATGAGATTTAATGTTTAGTTGCCGGTATAGATTTGCATTTGGAGGTGCTTTTTTCCCCTGCTGGAGGACTAGGCAATTTTTATATTATTTCATTCGATTATCAGAACTTTTAGAGAAATGGAATCATATACTTAACGGTGATTATTCTTGGCCATAGAATCACACCCTGTCACACTTTGGGCCTTTGTTTCTCTTGGACTGACAGCACTCTAACTGGTTTTCTAAGAGCTACCAGCCCCCTTTTTCATTTAGTGTCACTACTCATTTTTCCTTTTCAGGGAATGTATCTTAGGAAACAGCTAACAATAAATATAGAGGTTTTCCTGAGTTTTACTAGTTCTCAGTTCTTAAGTCTAGACTTCTTTCTCTACAGGTTTGCGTCACTGGTTGCTGTTTATGTTGTTGGGGGGTTCCTATACCAGCGGCTGGTGGTGGGAGCCAAAGGAATGGAGCAGTTTCCTCACTTAGCCTTCTGGCAGGATCTTGGAAATCTGGTAGCAGTAAGTAACAGGGCAGCTGGTTGAATTTGTAGCCTGCAAACAAGGCTGGGTGACCAACCATCCTGGTCTGCTCACACTGAGGGGGTTCCTGGGACACAGGACATGGAGTGCTAAAACCAGAAAAGTCCCAGTAAACAAGACGGTTGCCCTAGTACAAAGTAGTAAGTGGCATAGCATCTGTTTCTGGCCTTGGTAAGAAATTGCTGAAAGAGCAACACTGTTGATGACCAGGTGGGCTCTTCTAAATCTGATTTAGCTTTTAAGTGGGCCTGGGTGGGAAGAAGGGGAGGCCTAAGAAGAAACTTTTTCTCCTGTTGTCCCAAATTGAATTTAGGCTGATTGTCACATCTTTTAGGTTTTCTCATTATCCCTGTAGAAAACCAATTCTTGCCACATTCCTAGACCATAAGTACATTTTTCTCATAACCTAAAGTTGGATGCTCCAAATTATTTTTTTTTTCTCCCCTACAGGATGGCTGTGACTTTGTCTGCCGTTCTAAACCTCGAAATGTGCCTGCAGCATATCGTGGTGTGGGGGATGACCAGCTGGGGGAGGAGTCAGAAGAAAGGGATGACCATTTATTACCAATGTAGATTGCACTTTATATGTCCAGCCTCTTCCTCAGTCCCCCAAACCAAAGCTACGCAGCCAGATTTCTCAAGCAGTCTCAACTCCAGTCTCTCATCTCACCCTTACTATTGCTCTTGCTTTCCAGTTTGCTTTTGATTTGCATCTTCTCACTAGTAAAACTGCCTTCCCTTTGTTCCTTATTTTCTGTTTTTTCTCTAGAGAGGTACAGTTGTAAGTCAGACTTAATATCACAGGCTTTTGCATTGTCTCTTGACATCACAAGGTACAACAGGCATATGGGCAAAATGGTGTGGCAGGCTCACTGGCCCTTTGTTTTTTAAACACATTTTCACAAGTTTTTGAGACACTGGATTTCTTTAATTAAAAAAAAAAAAATGCCAAGAAACATTATTTATACAGGTTTGATTGCTTTCATGTTGTTATTCTGTACCCTATAGTAGTCTCCATGAGAATCTGGTATTTCTTGCTGCTTGGAACTACTTTGCAGTGATTACTTGGTTGCAGTCCAAGTACTCTCGTTTAGTCTGAGCCTGGAGATGTTCTAGACTTGCTTCTCCCACCTCTGGGATTAGGACAGGAAAAATGTGAAATTTCCCTTTACAGGATTATACGGTACCATCACATCATTTGTGGAAATTGGGGTGACTGTATAGCTGGGATTGGGCCATGGATTGTGGTCTTATCTGTCCACATACAGCCAAAATGCCTATCCAGAAATCCAGTCCACTGGAAAGGAAAATTGGAACTCCTGTGCCACAGGGGTTCCAGAAAAGGGAAGTCACTTTACCTTGCGGTGGTGGGATCCTGATGTCTTTCTTCCATTTGTAGTAAAAGCTGGTAAAGCTTTTCTCACTCCTGGTTCCCTATACCAGTATTTCTAAACGTGTCGCACTTTCTCCACAGGCATGTGGTTTTGACCTTTTTTTCAATCTTCTGGAAAGGGAATGGAAGCAGAAGTGGGACATCGAGGGCTCTGCTGTCCTCTGCGCTGGGTGTGGAATGCTGCTGCACCTGTCCCTTCTGCTGGCTCAGGGAAGTGTCTTCTTGCCCACATTTCTGTGGGGAAAGGTTTTTAATCCTCTGATGCTTCCATCTTCCTGTTTAGGCCATGTGCCCAGAAACCTGGACTGATCTTTCTGTAATAGTGAACCCCTGGGCCACTGAAGAGTAACATGGCTCCACTGGACACAAAAGAGGAATGGAATCAATAGGCAGGGGGCCTTTTCTAAGCCTTAGGAAAAGAAAATGAAACTATTTCATCTTTGGACTTTTCAATACTATTGGAGTGATTTTTTCTTTCTAAACAGGGAAAATAATGTTACAAAAGCATCTTTTTTGTTATTTGTTTGCATCCCTCCCCCCACACCCTGGTGTTTTAAAATGAAGAAAAAAAAAATCACTTTTTGTACAAAAACTCGTAATGATTAAAAAAACAAACAAAACATATTGGCCTAGTCATTTGTGTGAACGTGGGCAAAGACTGGAATACAGTAAGACAACTGAAACCGATTTTCATCCTTTTACTGAGGAAAAAAATATTTAATATTTTTGTTGTATAAGGAAGAGTGCCTAAGGCAGGTACTTATACTCCTGACCTTAGCCCCACGCACTCTGGTTTTATACAGCTATAGGACAGAGCAGAGTTGGAACTGAAAAATAGGGTACAAAATAACAAATTGGAGGGGAACAGTGGGATGCAGAAAGAATGAGCAGCCACATATGCCCCAGTCAAATACTTTTAGTCCCTGCAGCATAAGAAAGATGCCAATCAAGTCTCTACACTGGCTGGGGATCCTGCCGGGAGAAAAGATTCAATCACAAGGGAGTAAGTGACAACAAAGAGAAAACTCTGAGCCACAGCTACACTGGCAGGGGGTGTACCAGATTTTGCTACTTGTGTCACACAAGCTAGAAAAACCCTACCTCTCCCATTGGGCAGGCAACCTAACATTCCACCCAGTTCCTTGCCTTACCATACTATGTATTCCTCCTCTTGGAGAATTAAGACCTGGGCTAAATGCTCCATTCCAGGATAAGGCTGAGCAGTCCTAGTTCACTAGACTGCCTCTTTTATAAAGATTGGATTAAGGTAGGTGGAAATGGTGAGAATTGTAAAGATTTTACAAAATAAAGTAGAACCCAGAGAAAATGTCAAAGCTGCCGCCATGTAGCACCAGCAACCAATTCTTGCATTTCTCTTCCCTGTCTCGGTAATCCCCTACAGAAGGTTACATGATTGGAACAGCTCTTTCTTCCCTGCAAAGTCTCTGCTGGTACCAGGTTATAACCTGGACAGTGGGGAGTGTCTGCCTTAGGCTGGTTTGTGCAACAGGGCCACCTTAGGTCTCCTTGAGGACATTTATCTTGGCGCAGATCTTGAGGGCAGGGCCCAGCTTGATGTTCATGGCACTCATAAGATGTTCTTCTTTAAGTAATAAAAGGGCCTGTCCATCAATCTCCTGTGAGCGAAATTCCTCCGCAATCTCTTGGCAGCCTAGAAGAAATGGTGAGAACACGTAGGTAGTGCCGGATGATAGGAGGAGGGAAACTAAATGAAACTGAGGTCTAGCAATGATTAATTCCAAAGTACTTGTCCTAAATTCAGTAATACGAAGTCAGATGGCAAGCTTTAAAAGGAAAATGAAATTAGAAAGAATTGGCTATTTAAAAAATGGCGCCGGGCACGGTGGCTCAAGCCTGTAATCCCAGCACTTTGGGAGGCCGAGATGGGCGGATCACGAGGTCAGGAGATCGAGACCATCCTGGCTAACCCCGTGAAACCCCGTCTCTACTAAAAAATACAAAAAACTAGCCAGGCGAGGTGGCGGGCGCCTGTAGTCCCAGCTACTCGGGAGGCTGAGGCAGGAGAATGGCGTAAACCCGGGAGGCGGAGCTTGCAGTGAGCTGAGATCCGGCCACTGCACTCCAGCCTGGGCGACAGAGCGAGACTCTGTCTCAAAAAAAAATAAAAAAAAATAAAATAAAAAATGGCAGAGGCTCACACCTGTAATCCCAGCATTTTGGGAGACCAGGGTAGGCAGATCCCTTGAGCCCAGGAGTTGACCATCCTGGGCAACATGGCAAAACCTTGACTCTATAAACACAAAAATTAGCTGGGCATGGTGGTGCATGCCTATAGTCCCAGCTACTTGGGAAACTGAAGCAGGAGGATCATTTGAGCCCAGGATGCAGAGGTTGCAGCGTGCCAAAGTTCATGCCACAGCACTCCAGCCTGGGCAGCAGAGTAAGACTGTCTCAAAACGACAACAACAACAAAGCCACGGTCCAAGACCAAGAAAGGAAAAGCAACTAAATTGTTCAACCACAGAAATAACTTCATTCAAATAGCGTGGAGATGGGAGAAAGCGAGAGAACAAAAAAGCATGTTTTCTTTTATACTGGCAAAAAGATTCTTTGTGATCTTTTTGTTTAAGGGCCCAGAATTGAGACAAATAGCAAGAAGGGTAGGGTAATTTTCATTTCTGGACAAAACTCTTTGTCAAGAATAGCATATAGGCTGAGTGCGGTGGCTCACACCTATAATCCCAGCACTTTCGGAGGCCAAGGCAGAAGGATCTCTTGAGCCCAGGACTCCAAGACCAGCCTGGACAACATAGGGAAACCCTGCCTCTGTTTAAAAAACAAACAAACAAAAAAGACTAGCAAACAAGCCCTCTTTGAAGAGTGGGGCAACAATAGCCACTTAGTTTCTAATACCCTGCTCCACTGAAAAAAAAATTTTCTCCATGGTAGGTATCATAATTACACATAAAAAATATTTTATCCAAAAATTTAGTGAGAAATGCAGCTACATCATGAAATATGAGAATCAAACACTGTAAAATTACTGACACTATAGAAGATAATGTCAACCCAGAAAAAAATTAGGAAGTCAACTTGAATAAATACTAGGAGTAGAGCCGCTATATTAGCATTCAAGCTCCCACTGCTTTAAAGTCAATTACTTTCCCTCTTATCAAGGCCCCTGCGGGATGATGTAAGGAAAACAACCTAGGTTCTGTTGAAGAGAGGGTCAGTACCTTGGAGAGAAGCAATAAACTCGTACACCTCCTCTACACTCCAACGGCTGGGATTACTGGACAGGAACACAGGGTTGATGCCATGTAATTCCGGTGTAGGTGGAGCTGTATTGGGATTCCCCAGATCACGTTCTCCATGCGCAGCTCTTACTGATAAAGGCCCAGGAGATGTTGGAGAGAGTGCTTCATCATAACTGGAATTATCTGAACCTCGGCTAGAGTCTTCTTGACCCTATAGGGAAAATAGCAAACCAGTGAGGTCAGTGTCAAAGGTTTATTGCCCTCTCTCTCTTCCCAAACCACCCTGGATTGGGCGTAGAAGAAAAACTAATCTTACCACATATGAAATAAGCAGCACTTTATTTGCAAATGCCCAAAATCTATTCTCAAGTGTCTTTTAAATAGAAACTGTATCACCTCCTTGATTCTCCCCATGACCTAACAATTGATCTATTTTCTCTACTCAAGTACAGTGTAAGGATTAATGGATATATGAACCAGTAGTTAGGTAAGAGGTCCAGACACAAAGGGGGTCAGGGTCTCTTGGAATTTGGAGTAATGCAATCAATGTGAAACCAGAGTTCTCACCTCACGCCCTCTTACCTGGGCAAATGAATTGCCCTGTAGGGAAAGAAAAAAGACCCACTTTAAAGGCATCTGGCTCTGCAACAAGCAGCTCACCCGGTGGCACTTGCCCTGAATCTTGGCACGGGCAATGTCAGAGGAGCTGCGGCGGGGTCCACGCCTGCGAACGCGAGCGTAGTTGGCTTCTTGAAACTCTTTCATTTTTTTCCTCTTCAGCCGGAACTGATGGCTACAGCTCACATTGTACCTACAGGACAGGGCACATACAGGATGTCAATAGTGCCACAGAAGACTACCCTGCTCTAAATGTGAATTGCTACTTATGAGCTGATTTGGGGAAGGGAATAAAAGCAAGGAGGCAGACATAAAATATCAGCTATGAGACGATCCTGGGGAAGGGGTGTAACATTAGATGGAGATATCAGTGCTGAGGGCAAGGAGGAGGGTGCCCAGAGTACCTCTTAGCGCAAGTCATGGAGCAGAACCTCTTAGAGCCACGAAACTGCTCTGCGGGGGCGTACTTCCCACAGTACTCGCACTTCAGGAGATTCGCCTTCTTATCTAACTCTAAAAAACAAGGCATTGCTGGACAGTCACCATGGGTTTCTGCTGCCCCTCAAGCAATCATTAGGCTCAGAGCTGGATTCTAAAATTAGTCTCAGGGTTTACCCCCAAAAACCTACACAACCTAGTTGAGAATCCCTAAAACACAAAGTTCAAAATCTAAAACCATGAAGACGTGTCCCTTAAGAACTTTATGACATCTTCCTAATCTTAAGCCAAACTCTTTCCATTTTAGATGTCTTACTAATTTTATCCTAATTCACACTCTCAGATTTCAGATATGATTCAACTTCTGAGGAAAGAGAAACTAATTACTAATGCCTAGAAAGATATAAGATCCATCTACCACAAGGATTTCTAAAAGCAGGGGGAAAATGTAAATAAGAGTCCTTAAGACAGATTATAAAATCTAGAATAAGGAGAACTGGAAATTAAAGACATAAACGTCCTATTTTAGATCATCTTTTGAAAAAAAAAAAAAAATTTTTTGAAACCGGGTCTCACTTTGTCATCCGGGCTGGACTGCCGTGGCACTATCTTGGATAGTGCTGCAACCTCCACCTCCCAGGCTGAAGCGATCCTCCCACCTTGGCCTCCCAAGTAGCTGGGACTACAGGCACGTGCCACAATGCCCAGTTAATTTTTATATTTTTTTGTAGAGAGAAGGTTTCACTATGTTGCTCAGGCTGGTCTCAAACTCCTGAGCTCAAGAAATCCACTGGTCTTGGCCTCCCAAAGTGCTGGAATTATAGGTGAGAGTCATCACACTCGGCCAAAAAATACATCTATAGAGTAAAGAATAATTCAGGGGCTGGGCACGGTGGCTCACGCCTGCAATCCCAGCACTTCGGGAGGCCGAGGCGGGCAGATCACCTGAGGTGGGGAGTTGGAAACTAGCCTGACCAACACGCAGAAACCCCGTCTCTACTAAAAACACAAAAATTAGTCGGGTGTGGTGGCGCATGCCTGTAATCCCAGTTACTTAGGAGGCTGAGGCAGGAGAATCGCTTGAACCCAGGAGGCGGTGGTTGCAATGAGCCAAGATCACACCATTGCACTCCAGCCTGGGCAACAAGAGCAAAACTCCATCTCAAAAAAAATAGTAACAATTCAAAAGGTTGCTTTAGCTGGATAAATTCCCTAACCTCATATAAGTCCTTTTCTGTGATTCTACATACTCTGATATATAATATGGCTTCTATGTGTAGACGGACTTCATTTTATTCCTACTTTTTTTTTTTTTTTTTTGAGACAGAGTCTCGCTCTGTCGCCCAGGCTGGAGTGCAGTGGCGCGATCTTGGCTCACTTCACTGCAACCTCCACCTCCCAGGTTCAAGTGATTCTCCTGCCTCAGCCTCCCGAGTAGCTGGGACTATAGGCGCATGCTGCCACACCAGGCTAATTTTTGTATTTGTAGTAGAGACAGGGTTTCACTAAGTTGGCCAGGCTGGTCTCGAACTCCTGATCTCAGGTGATGTGCCTGCCTTGGTCTCCCAAAGTGCTGGGATTATAGGCATGAGCCACCATGCCAGGCCTTATTTCTACTTTAAATAAACAGGTAACTACTATTTTACACTGAGTCCTCAAACACATCTCCACAAGCCTCCTTCCCCTAAATGGGTCTCGAAATAAATACTCACCGGCAGAGGGGCTGTCTACTCCCAAAGGGCCACCTGACTGATTCTCAGTCAGCCCTGTCGGAAGGCCAGTCTGTAGTGGCTTCTCAGACTCCTTCAGTAACTGAGAACAACCCACCTGTCCCAGAAAACATTTAGAATTAAGTTCGCCTGATCCCTTTCTGCTTCTCTATAGCTTTCCCCAACATTTCCCAATCAATATTATGTCTTTGCTTGGATCTCTGAGTTAAAGACCAAGTCTGGTTCAGAGAGAATCACTTTCAATATGTTAATCATTAAGAGTGGTAACTGGTCTCTATACAATGTTTGGAAATGAAAAAAAAAAGTAGTAACTGGCTTTTCTTTCCAGATAAGCCAATGGAGAACAGGTTCCTACACTGGCTCCCTATTTTGTCCTCTTCCTTCCTATGGTGCTGAAAATGCACTAGGAGTCAAGACACCTCAGTTCTAGTCCTGGTTCTACAAACCCTAGGAAAGCTCCTTAACTTCACTACTGTTCTATTCATTATAAAACAAACTAGTTAATCTAACTAAACATTACAGTTTTAAAGGTTACTTTCTTCCTTTTTTTCTCCTCTTCCTAACATTTTCATTTTATGCTTCACACACTCCTTTTCCTTTCCTTCTTTATAACTAAATAAACAGCGTAACTGAACCATTCTTTAATTAAATAGTTCTGTGCCTTTTATTTTTACTGGAGTTTGAAAAGACAACAATCAAACCAAGTCCCCACTTCAAAGTCCCACCTTGTGGCCCTGCCCTCACCGGGAAAGGTTCTGCTCCTTCCTGGATAACAAAGCCTTCAATGATGTGGGTGAGAATCTGGGGCTTCACGATGGCCTGTGGGGGTTTTGAGTCACCCATCTGTCTAGATACCATGGCTAGTGTAGGAGGCGGTACTGATGGGGCAGGAGTCAAGGCTACTAGTTCACTGCCTGGGGTATTAGCATTCATATTAGCCACTGATTCAGCTTTTTCTGGAAAATAAACACAGATTAAGCAATAGACATGAGATGAAATATTGATCCATCTATTAGTTGAGCCGGCATGATCTTCCATAATAATCTATGTTTACCCTTGACAATTCACCCTGGATTCCCTGTTTTTGGATCTATTCATTTGTCCACCAACTTCTGGCCCATTTTCTACTCAACCAGATTTATCTTTTAGCTCACTCAGAACATTTCTCTGCTCTGTGTGCACTACAACAGCATTTTAGAAGTCAGTTACTCACCTCCAAGACTGCTCTTCTCATCCATGACTTTTGGGCTCTCTGCTACTGGAGATGCCTTGGCAGGAAGCATTGAACCCAACGTGGAGACATCATCTCTGTCCTCCTCAGAGTCAGCCTTGCGTTTGACAGGCAATGTTTGGGGTTTACCCTATAGAGTAAAGAAGAGGAAAGAAACAAAGATGTACAAATGAAGGATAACAAGGAACCACAATTATTACCATAAATAATCTCTTTCCAAGATAATTTTCTTAGTTCCAGATTTGCCAATTTATCTACTTCCCATGGTACACTAAAATTCCTGGTCATTCCTAATAACTTTACATCAGGACAAAAGAAAATGTAACATGATTTAGTCCTGACCTAGGTCTTGAGACCCTGTATTCATGCAGACCAACCAAGAACTGTTGTTTTTTCAAGGACTGATTTGGTTAAGGCTATCTTGATCTAACTTATTACATACCCAAAACCCAGAATAGTATCAGTAACAAATTTAGGAGTATAAAGTTCAGATATTATACACATTAATGTGTCACTCTCTTACAGAAAAAGCAGATAAATACCAGTATTAACCCTCTTAACTCTTTATTCCCCTATTAAATTAAGCTCTATTTCCACTCAGCCCCAGGTCCACTCTCATGCATAATAGTGCCCTCAAAACCATCAGACATCACTCACCGGCAAGTGCACAGACTGCATATAGAAGGCAGCAGGGACCTGGGCTACAACAGGTGAGGAGGTGGTAGCCCCACCCTTCACCACATGTGCTGTCCCCTGCACAGGAGCAAGGGTCATCCCAGGGGCCAATGTGGGAGGGCACTCCTGCAGTGCACCAGGAGCCTGGGATGAAGGTGGCGAGGAGGCCAAATGGGCCTGACCAGACTGCACTGGACCTGGCATCCCCCGGGAAGTAGGTACAGCAGCTGCCAGCTGTGCCAACCCCAAAGCCTGTGCCTGGGCTGTACCTGGCTGTCGAGTGCCTACAACTTGCACTGGGATATGGGGTGGTGGTTGCTGGGTAGCTGACATCTTAGCAGTCCCTAACTGAGGTGGCTTGATAGGTGCTACAGGTGGTTTGGATTGGATGGGAATTGGTGGCTTAGGGGCTGCATCAGGTGGAAGAGACAAGGGTGAAGACTGAAGCATGGGCTGAACGACCAGGGTTTGGGCTTGCTGCTGGGACTGCGAAGGTGGGACCTGCTGAGTAGGTGGGACCTGTGGTGGCTGAGGGGCAGTGAGAGTGGTGGCTTGCGGCTGCTGCTGTTGCTGCTGCTGCTGTTGTTGCTGCTGCTGCTGCGCCAACTGGAGGTGTGTAGCTGTGTGAAGTAGCTGAGACTGACGATGCTGGAACTGCTGCTGGTGGTGGATGGCAATCTGCTGCTGGATCACCACCTGTTTCTGCTGGAGGTGGATCTGTTGCTGTTGCTGAATCAGTGAATGGGGCTGGATTTGTGTGTAGGTGGCTGTAGGAACAATCCCAGAACAGAATAAAGAGAAAAAAGAGCAGAGAATAATAACCATTCTAAATTAAAAGTAAAATCATTTTTCCAAGGTATACCTAGTTTTGGAATTATGCGGTGAAAATAAATCTAGTCAGTATGAAACTTGGACATCACTTCATCCATACTCTTTCCACTGAATCAGACATTATCAACTACCACTAGTCTTAAAGATCCCAGAGGAAGAACTCCCTTGCTCAATCATTTCAGAGCCTCAGTAATTTCTTGTGTCTCTTATCTTTGCCATACTTAAATATTGTACTCTTTTACTCTGTACTCAGCAAAGAAGAATGGTTAGCCCCTTCTCCATTAGACTTGGAGTTTCTCAAAGGCTGAATCCAATGTTTTATTTATTTTCACATCCCTAATACAGAGCCCAGGGCCTGACACTTCAGAAGCACTTAATATTCACTGAAAAAATAGATACTCACAGAGTTAAAGATACCAACATCTTCCCATGAATGACTTGGATTTTACAAACCATCAGCTTAGATCACTATCTAAGTCTTAAGAGTCAGCACCTGTCAGCTCTGACCTAAGTTTCCTCCACTGTAAACTGGGATTGACAAACTCTACTTCTCCATATTGCACCAGATTGTCCAGAGATCAAAGCATGTGATAAAGCACTTTAGAAATATAACTGCTAGAGTATGTAAATACCAAGTATAATAATAACTAACTTTTAATTTTTTGTGTGAGTAAATTATCTAAGTATATCAACAACTAAGGTGCTAGAAACAAAAAAGGCAAAAATCAACTTGACCAAATAAGACACACACATCTAACTACATCTTACCCGCAGTCTGAAAGCAAGTATAAACTATCGGTCTTGCCCTGTCACCTAGGCTGGAGCGCAGTGGTGCGATCCCAGCTCACTGCAACCTCTGCCGACCGGGTTCAAGCTATTCTCCTGCTTCAGCCTCCAGAGTAGCTGGGACTACAGGCGTACACCACTATGCCCAGCTAATTTTTGTATTTTTAGTAGAGACAGGGTTTCACCATGATGGCCAGGCTAGTCTGAAACTCTGACCTCAAGTGATCCACCTGCCTCGACCTTCCAAAGTGTTGGGATTACAGGAGTGAGCCACCGCACCCCACCTCTCTATTAGTCTTAAGTGCTCTAAGGCATTTGTACTATATCTGCTCTACGCTGGACCAAGTAACCACATTAAACAGTGAGGAGAGAATTCATCCCTTATAGTAAATGCTAAGTTACATGAAGACAAGGAATCTGCTTTTCAAAAATGTATCCCCAGTAATTCCTAGAAAACAGCAAGCAATTCAGTAAGATGTGATGAATGAATAGACAGAGTGATAAACTGAAGAACTAACAGCCTAAAAAAGCGGACAGGGCAACTTGTAAGCTGACTATTGCCTGGTAGAAACAGATAAGATCTGTATCTGTCACTTGTCCTCCGACCCTGAAATAATATGTTCAAGGCTGATATGATTCCCATTCCTTCCTCTATTCAAGGACCAAGAGAAGCGGGGAAAAAACAAAAAGGTGAAGAAAAAAAGGCAAAAAAAGAAAAAAAGGAAAATTTCACATTAATTCTGAGAGAATAATGACATTAGGAGTGACACTTTACCTGAGCTAATAAGTGTCTGGCTGGGCGCAGGTGTGGCTGTCCGTGTCAGGTTCATACCCACATTCTGCTGACCGCTCCCATCTGCTTCTGCCTTCTTGGCTGCTGCACTTTCTGCCTCTGTCTGGCTGCCCTGGCTCACAGTCACTGTTTGGGCTGCAGGCAAGGGCTGCACCACTCCTGTGCCCTTCCTGGGACAGCTCCCACCACCCACTCCTGAGGAAGGCAACTGGCCCAAACCACCATGTGCCTGGCCACCTCCACCTGGACCCATGGACCCTGGGATGCTATTCCCACTGCCTCCACCAGCTTGACTAAGGTTGAGGGACTGGCTTGTGGCCCCAGAGGAAGCCTGTGCCACCGCTAGGGCCTGGCTAGAGGCCTGGGAGAGGCTAGAGACAGGGGAGGCTCCCGGAGGAATGGCCTTCTGAGTGGAGCCTTGCATTGGAGGTCCTTGAGCTGAGGCCTGTTGATTCCTTACTGCCAAGTTCTGCACCTGAAAGACATGAAAAAACAGATTGAGAAAAGGAGGACTGGAGGCATTAAGGTCAAAGATTCAAAAGCAGCCAGGATAGCTATTGTGTCATATTCCACAGAATACCTCAGCTTGTATCTCTGCCTTTACAATATACTTTAAGGCCTTCCTACCTCCTAGGGAGGAACTCTGGAACCATATCTAATTTTTCAGCCACCTTCACTCACTAGCAAGTGTGTCATCAAGTGTGGTCATTTATTCCTTCAAAATCTCTCTTCAGTTACCCCTTTCCTCGCCATTCAATCATTCAGCACCTCCCAAAACCTCGCCATTCAATCATTCAGCACCTCCCAAAACCTCGCCATTCAACCATTCAGCACCTCCCAAAAACCTACTATGCCTCAGGTACTACATTGGATACTGGAAATGCAGAGGAAAGACACAGTCTCTGCTCTTAATGATGACTTTCTACTACAGAAGACAAGAAAATTACCACTTACGATATAAGATGTATAGATATACACCCAGTACCATAGGAGTACAAAGAAGGAAGAGCAACTAAGACTAGGGAGATCAAGAAAGGGCTTCCTAAAACACGTGATGCTGATCTGACACTCAGTAGGCAACGGTGAAGGTGGGGGTTTAAAGATATTGGTAATAGCATTTGCAAGGCCAGAGCCAAAAAAGGATTATTATTTAGACCAGGCGCTGTGACTCACGCCTGTAATCCCAACACTTTGGGAGGCCAAGATGGACAGATTGCTTGAGTTCAGGAGTTCGAGAACAACCTGGGCAACACTGCCTCTACAAAAAACGCAGAAAATTAGCCAGGTATGGTGGCAAACACTTGTAGTCCTGGCTACTCAGGAGGCCAAGGTGAAAGGATCACTTGAGCCTGGGAGGCAGAGATTGCAGTGAGCTGAGATCATGCTACTGCACTCCAGCCTGGGTAACAGAGTGAGACCCTGTCTGTGGGGGGGGAAAAAAAAAAGACGTTATTTTTGAATATTATAGAAAATATGTATAATTTCTAAAAAGACTGTATTTTTAGAAATTATAAATATTATGTTTGGGGTAAATTACAAGGAATGGAAAGAAACGAAGCTAGGAAGGCAGGCTGTGGATAAGGAGGTAGGAAGGTGCTTGGCCATTAAGGGCCTGGTGTGTTGAAATAAGGAATCTGAACTTTAGTTTGGGAACAGCAAGTTTATCTGTCTTATTCACTGTTATATTCCTAGCACCTTCGTAGTTCTGGCACATAGTCAGTACTCTAAAATACGGATAAAGGGAAAGAATGATGCCCGCTTAACAGATTATAGGAAGCCAATAAAGGTTATTAATCAAAATAAACATTCATTTATACATTTATACATTTCTGATTGAAGTATAAATCAATACACTTCCTATTTTAGAAAATATTTGTTATCATATCCTAAAGTTGAACATTCACACACTCTCTAACCCAGAAATTCCACAAGAGAAACTCTTGCCATGTACCACAGGAGGCATGTATAGGAATGTTCATGGTGGCACTATTCATAGCAACCACAACCTGGAATCAACCCAAAGGGCCATCTACAGAAGAGAAGATGAATAAACTATAGTATATTCATACAATGGAACAGTATGTAGAAACTACAATTAATAAACTACAATGACTCCAACAAAACAAATGGATCATGACAACGTTACTAAGAAAGCACTCTCCAAAAGTGTACATACAGCATGAGTACCTTATACATTTCAATACAATTAAAAAATATATATGGTGTCCGGGGTTTGCTTCAAAATACTCCACAGGCGGAGAAGGGCCTGAATGCATTGGCCATGTGTTGATAATTGTTGAAGCTGGATGGTAAGTACATAGGAATTCACACTTTTTCTATTTTTGTATATGTTTAAAATTTTCTATAATAAAAAGGGCATTTTAGAAATACAGAGATGCAATAAAACTATATAAAAAAGGACCCCAGGGAAGAATGGACTTAGAAATCAGAAGGCTCCTTACTATGGGTAAGGGAAGGCAATAGATGGAACTGCACACTGCTTATTACATTATTAAAAGTTACTGAGTAAATAAATTTTAAAAGGTTATGACGAGACCAACAGTGAGAGAGTGTCATGACCCAAGGCTTATAATATTAGCAAATTCTGTGTACCAGAAGTACAATTAAAAAATTAGTAGTAACAACATATATTTTCTTATTTTAAAAAAAGAAGTTAGTAAAAGTTTCCTGATAGTAATGCAGAAAAGAATTACAAGTAGGTAAGACTGAAGTCAAGAAGACCATTTAGAAAACTAGTACAATATGCCGGTGCAGTGGCTCACGCCTGTAATTCCAGCACCCTGGGAGACCAAGGTGGGCAGACTGCCTGAGCTCCGGAGTTCGAGACCAGCAGGAGCAACATGGAGAAACCCCATATTCTAACTAAAAATACAAAACATTAGCCGGGCATAGTGGCACAAGCCTGTAATCCAGCTACTCAGGAGGCTGAGGTACAAGAATCGCTTGAACTCAGGAGGCAGAAGTTGCAGTGAGCCAAATCACACCACAGCACTCCAGCCTGAGCAGCAGAGAGACTGTCTCCAAAAAAAAAAAGAAAGAAAACTAGTACAGAACAGGTTCAAATAATTAAAACCTGAATTCAGGCAGGAGGAGAAGCAGTAGAGAAGAGGTGATGGCTTTTGAGAGATATTAACAAGAATCATCAGGATTGGGTGCTTTAGTATATAATATTATCTGGTAATCATTAATACATAGTTTTTCCAATCAGCTTCATTTCCATAATGGCTATTTCAAACTTTCCCACTCTCTCCCTATACCTCAGGCTACCTTCTGTTTCTCCTCCTCCTCCTCACCTCTTCAAAGAAAACAAAAACCATTATATGAGCATTACTTCATCACTTCCCCCTTCTCTCCCTTCTCTCCTTCCTATCAAAAGGCAATCAATCCTTCTCTGCGCTCTACATCCCATCTCCTCCTGCCATCTCAAGGAGCATACAAGATCCACTGCCTCCTCTTCCACTTCTCCTTCTCCACTTGCTCCCTCATCACCATGTATGAAATGCACATTCCCCTCCCCGGTTCCACCTTCCTTTCCTGGTGCTGATAAACTCTTAATAGCTATTTACAGTCACCGTATTCATTCCCACCAGCCATTCACACCCCTCAAACTCATCATACTACTTTGGATTCACCACCCCCCAAACTCAACTGAAACCACTCTCCCTCTCTATTAATAAAAACCCCCTGCCCATGCACGCACGCATGCACACACGCACATCTTATAACATTTCGTTCCCTTGCCTTCATGACACTACAGTCCAGATTTTCCTATCTGCTGCTCTTTCCCATTCCCTCTGCCAGCCCATTACCCTCTATCCATCTTGAACTGCTTTTCCAAAGTGGGGCTTCATCCTACCTCAGGGCCTCATATTTACCGTTCTTCTCCTCAATCTGTACTATCTCCCCAAACATTTTTTTTTAAAGATGGAGTTTCGCCCTTGTTGCCCAGGCTGGAGCACAATGGCATGATCTCAGCTCACTGCAACCTCCACCTCCCAGGTTCAAGTGATTCTCCTGCCTCAGCCTCCCAAGTAGCTGGGATTACAGGGGTGCACCACCACACCCAGCTAATGTTTGTATTTTTAGTAGAGACAGGGTTTCTTTAGTAGAGACAGGGTTTCACCATGTTGATCAGGTTGGATGGTCTCAAACTCCTGACCTCGGGTGATCCACCCGCCTCGGCCTCCCAAAGTGCTGGGATTACAGGCATGAGCCACAGCGCCGGGCCTTTTTTTTAAGATGGAGCTTCCTCTGTTAACCAGGCTGGGTGCAGTGGACGGTCTTGGCTCACTGCAACCTCCAACTTCCAAATTCAAGTGATTCTCCTGCCTCAGCCTCCCAGTAACTGGGGCTATGGGCACACACCACCATGCCCAGCTAATTTTTTTTGTATGTTTAGTAGAGACTGAGTTTGACTATGTTGCCCAAGTTGGTCTCAAACTCCTGATCTCAGGTGATTCACCCGCCTCAGCCTCCCAAAGTGCTGGGATTATAGGCGTGAGCCACAGAGCCCGGCCTCCCCAGGCAATTTTAAACACTGAGGAGGGTGAACTAATTTAGTAGATGGGGGACTTCAATTATCATCTATATGTCTACTACTCTCAAATGTTTATCTCCAACCCAGACCTCTTCTCTGAGCTCAAGAACCACATAATAAAACTGCAGTCTCAGTATCTCCTCATGGATGGCTCACAAGCACTTCTAAGCCTGTATGTCCAAAACTGAACTTCACTCTAAATACACTTCTACATTCGTCGTCTCATAAACAGCACCACCGGCCACCCCACTGCTATATCAGATCTCATATCTGGCATCTCCCTTAATTCCCCCATCTATTAAATTAGTTTACCCTCTTCAATGATTCTTCCAAGTTATCCTCAAATCTATGCGTTTCTGTCCATCTCCACTGCTACCCCCAATACAAACATCATCTTTCCCTTAAACCGTTAGAACAGTTATTCTCCTGACAGTCACACTCACACCATATCTGTTTCGTCTCCAAAGAGGAAATCAACATGGTATTTAAAAAGCAAAACAAAACAAAAATACATTCAAATCTCTCCATGACACTTCCTTATTTAAAATCCTTCTATAGCTTCCAATTGCTTTTTATAAAAAGCCCAAAATCCTAAACACAGCCCCCAAGGCCCTGCAAGATAAGGTTCCTCCTACCCATCTAGCCCCATTTTGCCAAACTCCAAGAATATAAGACTTTCAAATCCTCAAACAAATCAAGTTCCTGCCCTCCTCAGGGCCTTTGGACACACTCTTCTCCTGCCTCCAACACTCTCCTTTCACATCCTTATCTGGCTAACTTCTGCACACCCCAAGTTAAATGTCACCTCCCTGACTTCTACACCCCATGCCAAAGCTAAATTAAGTCCCTTTCTAAATTCTCAGAACACTTGGTACTTTCTCAATTATTTCCCCATTCAGGTGACTATTAGTTTAATGTCTGGTGTTTCAATGGTCTATGAGCTCCACAAAAGAAGTGATTATGACTTTCTTGGGCACCCAAGGTTAAGGAATGTTTGACACATTAATAATAGCAGTTCTTCCTGGACACTCACTACGTCCAGGCACTCTTCAAGCAGTTAAACACAGCAACTCATTTAGTCCTCACAACACATCCTGAGGTAGGTATATTACAATATCTGTTTTACAGACGAAAAAAACGGTAACAGAAAGATGTCAGATCATTTGCACAGGGTCACACAGTAAGTAGTGGAGCTGGAATCTGACCCATCGGATGCGTATTTTTAACTACTGCCCTCTGTTCCTCCACATATTGACACTCAAATATCTGATGAAGGAATGAGTGGATAAATCAAAGAATTGGATATGGAAATGGAACCAACCTCATTCTTGGCTCCCACTGCTATCACCAAGTCTAAAACAAAGGCTTGCCTTACAGCTAGAGGACCCCAAGAGTTTCTTAGCAGGTTCCCTAACTTCTCTTCTCCAGGAACTATTAGAACAGTATTAGAACAGTTATTCTCCCTACAGTTCTTCCTAAATACTTTCCTCATCCTGTTATTCTGCAATGATCCCTGTGACCTATGAAGTTAACTACAACCTCCTTTACTTGGCTTTTATGCTCCACCCTAGCAATGACCTCTTCTATCATCAGGCCTGTTGATTCTATTTTATTTATTCCCTCATTCCAACGCCCACCACACATACTCATATTTAAATACATGACTATGCTCTTACGCTTGCTGTTCTCTCTCCAGTTTTCTTCTCACTCCAAATCAAATCCACTCACCCTTCAAGACTCTGCTCAAGCATCCCAATAAGGCATTGCAAAGTCATGTAACCAATTCTTTTCCAAACTCATGTTTCACTCAAAGTTAGCACCATTTAGTTTAGCACTTTTTTTTTTTCTTTTTGAGAGGGAGTCTCATTCTGTCGCCCAGGCTGGAGTGCAGTGGCGCGATCTTGGCTCACTGCAACCTCTGCCTCCCGGGTTCAAGCAATTCTCCTGTGTCAACCTCCCAAGTAGCTGGAACTACAGGCACACCACCACTAAGCCCAGCTAATTTTTGTATTTTCAGTAGAGATGGGGTTTCACAATATTGGTTAGGCTGGTCTTGAACTCCTGAACTCAGGTGATCCACTCTCCTCAGCCTCCCAAAGTGCTGAGATTACAAGAGTGAGCTACCACGCCCAGCCTAGTTAGGGCACTTTCATTCTCTAAGCTCTTTGAAGACCTGACTCACATTTCTTTTTCAAACCTGCAAAATTTCTAATACAATTGTTCCTTGGTATCCACAGGGGATTAGTTCCAGGCTCATGGACATCAAAATCTGCAGACATTCAATTCCCTTTTATAAAACAGAACAGTGTTTGCATATCATCTATGCACATAGCAAATCTTCCTGTATACTTTAAATCACCTCTTGATTACTTATAATATCTAATACAATGTAAGTACTATGTAAATAGTTACACTATGCTGTATTTTTGTATTTTTTTATTCTTGTATTGCTATTTTTAATTGGTTTTTTCCCCAAATATCTTCAATCTGCAGTTGGTTGTATCTGCGGACGTGGAAGCCAAAGATGCAGAACCTGCAGGTATGGGACCCACGAACAGGGAGGGCCAAAAGTACACACAGGAAGAACTCAACATTTACCAGCTTACTGATAAATTAAAAGGATGGAGTAATTATCCTAAGATCCTAGGTTGTGTCCTATCCGTAAGAAGCTAAAATTTCAGGCTCAAAAATACATGTATTTTGGGAATAAGTCACAGGAAGTAACGGTGAGGAAGACCTTTACTGGGAAAAACAGTGAACAGGAAGAGAGTGAAAGTTGAGAACTAGAGTAACTTATAAACAGAAGCAACCAAACATTCCTCCAGTAAGGTCATTCCTCAGCCGGGTCAGCTTTAGATCTAAGTAACAGAAGAATTCTCTCAACAATCTCTTCTCTTCTGACAGTACTATGAGAGAATTAAGACTCTCCGAATAAAACAGACTCACAGGAGACTTGAAGGATGGTAAGGAAATTTACCCTATCTTGAAAATAAGATTTCCCAAATCCACAAGACTATTTTCAGGCAAATCTCCTTGTCTTTCTAACTCAAATTAACTCAAAGGTTATACGGGATTCAACTTCTATGGTGATTAAGGGAAGGAAAAACAAAACACAAAAAGTAAGAATTCTGAAAAGTGTAATGAAGCAGAAGGATGGACCCAGGTCCATGGTCATTCCCTGCATCCTACCCAGTGCCCACCCACAGGTAAAGTCATTGCCACTAACCTGATCTGCATCTGCATGAACTCCAGGAGACTGAGCAGATGGCACCTCCTGCTGGACTGCAGCCACTGCCCCATTAGGCATCAGGATGAGTTGGGAAGCTAGAGGCACATTCCGACCCAGGGTTCGGTTTACCTGCAATAGGTTTCCCAGCTGTGGCTGGCAAGGAGAGGAAGACGAAGAGCAAAGAGGACAAGAGGGAAAGAAGAGACAGAAGAGATGGAAAGGAAGGACCACAAGACAAAATAAACAGAAGATATTAAACAGCTGAGCCCTGCCTGTTCCACACCAACCCAGGAGCCTCATACTCTCCACATGTGATGAACCATCCAGAAGAAAACCTAGAATGCACAGAAAACTACAGATTGATGTCAAAGAGTCAGACGTCGAAGAAATAGAGAAAATTAGGATTTTAGAACAAGTACTTAATATATATCGCTCAGTAGGCTGGGCGATAACACAGAATTTGTATACTTGTGCCAAAGGTTTAAAGGTCGACTATATCTAACACTAATTTAGTCAAATGTTAAGCCAGTATTTTCTAGCATAATATCTTAATTTAATCTACAGGCTACCTGTGAACAGAGAGCATCACTTCTAGGTTAAGTAAAGTATGGGAAGTAGGTCCCAGCTTCTCTCAAGATATCAGGGTAACCATGGTTTTAAAAAATGGCTTTTGGCCGGGCGCAGTGGCTCACGCCTGTAATCCTACCACTTTGGGAGGCCGAGGCAGGCGGATCTCCTGAGGTCAGGAGTTCCAGACCAGTATGGCCAACATGGCGAAACCCCGTCTCTACTAAAAATACAAAAATTAACCAAGTGTAGTGGCGCGTGCCTGTAATCCCAGCTACCCGGGAGGCTGAGGCAGGAGAATCACTGGAACTCAGGAGGCAGAGGCTGCAGTGAGCCGAGATTGTGCCACTGCACTCCAGCCTAGGTGACACAGTGAGATTCTGTCTCAAAAAAAAACAAACAAACAAAAAAATAAAACCGGCTTTCACTCAACTATTTGCCAGGGCCAGACAATCATGCCCCTGGGGCAATGGTGGCTGCATCTGTGGCTTACCCGTAGATACATCTGGGCCTGCGACTGGTTGAGGGGTGGGGAGGTGGTGTTCCCCAGTAGCACAGATTGGGTCAAGGTGGTAGCACTGGGAGAGCTCACACTCTGGGATCGGCTGATGAGCTGGGCGGCCGATGTGGTGGCCAGATTGATCTGTGTGGTATAGAAAGGAACCAGGACTAAGGATTTGGGAGAAGTAAAAGGAAATGTACATGACTGACAAAATCAGAGTTACACAGTCAAGAACAGAGTATTTCACTTTCATGGAGCCGGGGGAAATGAATAATGTCTTCCTATCCAAAACTGTCATCCTGGTTACTTTAGGGTATTACCGAAGTGAAAAAAAACCAACAGTCTCTAACCACTAGTGTTAACAGTTGAGAAGACAAAAGATTGAAACAGAACAGATTTTACTTCTCATTGAAGAGTTCAGGGATTAGTCCCTTTCTTTTGTTATTTCCTCTTCTTCCCCAGAATTTTCTTTTCTTTCTTCCTTAGACTTCCTCTTTAGAGACTCCAATATAGATTAATGTTGGTTACTTTCCCCTGTACGACTATTCTCTACTTAAGAGCAGTAACTATCCACTGACGGCTCAATACACACTCTCAGATCAGCGGCACAAAGTAATTTAACCCAGGGACAAAGACCCAGGTAGAGACGCCTCTCAGTGGGAGAGGCAGTACTCACCGAGGCCTGGGTGGTGGTAGTCTGCTGCTGTGTAGTGCTGGTGTTTGGGGAGCTGGCCTGCCGACTAGCAGCAATTGTGGCCTGTCAAAGGGGAAGGGAAACAAGAAGTAGCAAAGACAGTGAAGGAAAAAGCTCTCAGTCTTCTAGTAATAAATCACAAGCACAAAACATAGAGATTTGACTTTATAAACAGGGAGATTCCACTTTAGGGTAAAGAAAAGTATATTCACTAGCCCGATAATCCTCACATTACCACATATGCTAACCAGTTAGTCCCACATAACCCTCCTGGGGCAGAGAGGCAACTTGCCCTCCAGTTCCCACTCTCTTTTAGGTGGAAAAAGATGGGTTTTTTTTGGTTTGTTTTTTTTTTTTAAGAAGGAGTCTCGCCTCTTTCACCCAGGCTGGAGTGCAGTGGCATGATTTCGCCTCACTGCAACCTCCGCCTGCCAGGTTCAAGTGATTCTCCTGCCTCAGCCTCCAGAGTAGCTAGGATTACAGGCGCACACCACCACGCCCAGCTAATTTTTGTATTTTTAGTAGAGGGGGTTTTACCATATTGACCAGGCTGGTCTTGAACTCTTGACTGCAAGTGATCCACCTGCCTCAGCCTCCCAGAGTGCTGGGATTACAGGCGTGAGCCACCGTGGCCAGCCGGAAAAAGATCTTTTGGTCAGGTCATATCATGAGTCAATGCAAGTCTAGTCCAGAGGTATCACATATAAATACAATGTGAACCACACATACAATTTTCTACTATGCAAATTTTTAAAAAGTGAAACAGGAAAAGTTAACTTTCATAATTTATTTTATTTAGCCCAATATAAATATCACTTCACACGCAATTAATATTTTTTAATTGCTGATATTTTACCTTTTTTGTACTAAGTAGTCTAACTCTAAAATCTTATAGGACGTCTCCATTTAGACTAGCCACATTTCAAGCACTCAATAGCGATATGTGGCTAGTGACTATGATATTAGACAGTGTAGGTCTAGATTATAGACAGCGCAGGTCTAGAACATAGCCACTCTACACCTAAAAAGTGATTTTATAGTTCTTACTGCAACCCCAGAAGCTAAGATGCATCCATCCTCCCACAGGAGACAGGAGGCAGAAGAGGCTGCCTGCAGCCTGGCTTAGTATAGGATGCAATATGCCCAAAAAATCTCCCCTACCCACCTGTAGTGCCTGTCCCCTCCCTCTCGGGCCAGCTGGCTGCTGACCTCTCACCTGCTGGACAGCAGCCAGGCTATGCAGCTGGGCATTACTGAGTTGCTGCTGGAGCATGAACTGGTGGAAATACTGAGCTGCATTGGGCTGCCGTTGCAGTGCCTGCAGAGCCTAGGAAAAGACAGAGAGGATAAAATATTTAGAAAGGACTCCTAGCTCCTATTCTATGTAAATCACTATATTTGTGTGGCCATGGGAAGGTCAGAAACCAGAGGAGATGGGAGTTTGGGCTACATCTTCAACAGCTATTTTCCTTTTTTTTTTTTTTGAGACAGAGTTTCGCTGGTTGCCCAGGGCTGGAGTGCAACGGCGCAATCCACCGCAACCACCGCAACCTCCGCCTCCCAGGTTCAAGTGATTCTCCTGCCTCAGCCTCCCAAGTAGCTGGGATTACAGGCATGCGCCACCGTGCCCAGCTTATTTTGGATTTTTAGTAGAGACAGAGTTTTTCCATGTGGGGTCAAGCTGGTCTCGAACTCCTGACCTCAGGTGATCCGCCTGCCTCAGCCTCCCAAAGTGCTGAGATTATAGGCATGAGCCACCGCGCCCAGCCTTTTCCTTCATTTTTTTTAGAGCAAGGTCAACTTGCTCTATCACCCAGGATGGAGCGCAGTGGCGTGATCATAGTCTACTGTAACCTCAAACTCCTAGTTCAAACAATCCTCCTGACTGCCTCAGCCTCCCAAGTAGCTAGGACTACAGGTATGCACCGCCATGTCTAGCGAATTTTTTTTATTTTTAGAGATGGGGTGTTGCTATGTTACCCAGGCTGGTCTTGAACTCCTGGCCTCAAGAGATCCTTCTGAGCCAGGCGCAGTGGCTCATGCCTGTAATCCCAGCATTTTGGGAGGCCTAGGAGGGCGGATCACCTGAGGTCAAGAGTTTCAAGACCAGCCTGGCCAACATGGTGAAAACTCCACCTCTACTAAAAATACAAAAAATTAGCTGAGCATGGTGGCGGGCGACTGTAATCCCAACTACTAGGGAGGCTGAGGCAGAAGAATCGCTTGAACCTGGGAGGCGGAGGTTGTAATGAGCTGAGATCGCGCCACTGCACTCCGGCCTGGGCAACAAGAGCAAAACTCCATCTCAAAAAAAAAAAAAAAAAAAATCCTTCTGCCTCTGCCTCAGTAAGTCTATATGGTCCTTTAAAAACTGGAAGAAACAATCACAGTCATGCACCACATAACCACTATTTGGTCAATGGCAGACCACATATACAAGAGCTATACTATATAACCTAGCAATAGGCTATACTATATAACCTAGGTGTATAGTAGGCTATATAATCTGGGTTTGTGTACGTGCACTCTATGACAGTCACACAATTACAAAATTGCCTAACAATACATTTCTCAGAAGATATTCCTGTCATTAAGTGACGCATGACTGTAATTCTATGGTTTATTCTCCATAGAATGTAAGAAAAGCAAAGCAGTGCAATTTACACAAACTTATTTCTCCAATTGGGAGCTGGAAATACATGCCATAGCAAAGACTAGACAGGGTGAAAATAAACAAGATGCCGATTAATGTAAAGAAAACAAGAAAAAAAGCTGGGCATGGTGGCATGTGCCTATAGTCCCAGCTAGTCAGGAGGATAAGATGAGAGAACTGGGAGTCTGAGGCTGCAGTGAGCCCTGATCGCACCACTGCACTCCAACTTGGGCAGCAGAGCTAGACTCTGTCTCAAGAAAAAAAAAAAAAAGAAAGAAAAGGAGAAAATGTAAAAGTATATTTTAGATAGAGAGTAAAGGTTATAGAGCCCTAATGGGTTGGAAATAATGAAAAAATAAATAGTGGCTTCTAAAAGATTCCATCAGGTAAAATTTTCAACGAATTCAACCAATTGGCATTTTTACATATTTACAGTATGCTAATACAGATTTATAAAATGAACAGTAGTTTGGTTTTAGTGCTAACTGGACTTTACTGAATTCTTATTCTTCAATAATTGGAACTATTTTTATGATATGCATAGTTATTCTAGTAACCAAAATATTTACTAAAAGACCTCATTCCCTAACAGAATTAATACAAACATGGAATTTGCTGTTTGTTTAAAAATAAATCTCTAAAGAGTTTCATGATACTTCTATTACTCAAGGGGATTTACAAGAATGGCCAAAGATTAAAAACCTGGCAATCCAGGATGAGAAAGGGTTAGTTAGAATCTAGCTAGATGGACTGAATGTTGTTTTTTAAATCCTTATTTGAAAGACCGGATTTCACTGTTTGCTTGCCCAAACCTTGTAAACTCCTAAGATTCTCAGGGCTGGAAGACAGCTTAGTCATCATTTAACCCAACTCTCCCCAATTTGTTGAAAAAGAACTGAGCACAATTATTTTCCAGCATCACTGCCTACCACAAGCCAAGACTCACAGACCACGGCCCCTCAGAGCTGAGCCTCACCTGCACTGCTTGTCGCTCATACAGTGACATTTGAGCTATCTGGGGCCGAGAGCTGCCCCCTGAGCTGGAACTCCCATTGGTGGAGTTGGAGTTCTGCTCGCTCTCAGTCTCCATGATAGCGGTCCAGGGTCCCCAAGGCTGGTGCTCTGACTCAAGACCTAGATGGAAGCAGTAAAAGGTTAAAACTTATATCTTGATCCCAAGCTGTTATCTCATGTTATTATTCAAGAACACAAGAAATCCCTAAGTATCTGAGAATCTTCCTCCTCTTCCATAAGCCATGATTTCTCATCTTAAAACTCCCAAATCTTCAGTACACTCTTGCAACCACGTCTTCCCAATATTACCATCTTTTGAAGCTATGCAGTTTCAAAAGAAACAGCCTTTACATATTCCCTCATGGATGTCACTAAGTAAAATGGCCAGAATGTGAGATGGCACCTTACAATACCAAAGCTACCTTACATTCCCATAGCATTTTTTAACAGTTTAAAATCTACCCACTTAAAACTTTTGGCTGTCTCATTTTCGTCTCCATCTGCATCGCATTATCATCCAAATGAGTCACCATATACTGGGGAGCCACTGGTTGCCTCCTTTCACTGGGCTAGGCACTTCACCTATACTCTCTCTCTCACAGTAGTGCTGTTAACACTGTTATCCTTATTTTATAATTTAAGAAATAAGGTTTTCTGAGATTAAAGAAGTTGCCCTAGTAAGTATCAAGTCTTTAGACTAACACATGCTTCTTCAAACCAAACTCTGATTAAGGCAGTGTCATTCACTATGATAGTGAGTACTCGTTATCCTCATTCTATGAAGGAGGACCTTAAGATACAGACACATTTAGTGGGTCATGAAAGGTCATAATACTAGGAGGCAGAAGAGCTCACCTACAGCCCACATAGCCCAAATAGCTGCCTGGTTCCAGCTCCGGCTACTAATAACACCTCAGGCATGTCGCTTTTCCTCCTTATACCTGTGTCCTCACTGCAAAGACGGCTTCATACTGAATGTAATATATCATTTTAAGACATGACTCCGGGGTATGCAACATAGAAATACACACAATGAAAATCTTCAAGAAAGTAAGATGCAACTTTGTAGTCTACTAACGTCAGAATTTACCCACTGGGGACTACACTTAAATTTGCAAAAAGACACATATGAAAACATTGCTAAGAACCAAGCAAAGAGACAGGAGATGAGAAGAAGAAATATTCTTCCAAAGCAGCACTAAATGACAATAAGGTTTTTACTCATTCTTTTTGTTTTTCTCTTTTGTTAAGCTTCACACTATTTTCTCTACTTCTGAGGCACTGGGCCAATATCAGGTCACCAAAATATTATTTGGCTTAGGAATATAAACATCAAACCAGAATTTCTGCTAAGTGTTGTCAACAGTTTTATTAGGGTGACTGGATTGGTCATAGCGATTGCATCCAAAACAAACAAACAAGCAAAGTAAATAAAATCAAACTGCTTGGCCTTGGCAATAAAGCTGAGGATATTTCTTATTATCTCATTCCCAGTACCATCCGATCACACCATTATCCCACCCCCAAATCTTTAGTTTCATTTAGGACTAGCAAATGTCACTGCAAACATGTATATAACCCAAAAAGTACATAGGAAAAATCACATCAGCTTCAACTAGTCTACCTTCTCCCCACATCTTTTGCCAAAATATCAAAGCACTAAACAGATACAGACCCATGAATCCTCATTATCAGCATGTGAAGAAAAAAAGTGGGTAAGGATTAGAGGCAGCACGGCACAGTTTTATAGATTACTGGATTTAGTTCACTGGACTCAGAGACTTGAGACCCCTTTGCTAGGTATAGAGACCATAATTCCTACGTTCACATGTGAAAATACTCACAAACTGTATCACCCCTCGTCTCCCCAAAACTGAATTCTTATTAACAATTTTATTTTGATTGTGAACTAGAAATAAAAATGTAAAGGGACCAACTTAAAAGTCTCAATAAAATCGAGGGAAATTGCCACCAAAACCAGGATTCCTGGATCCCAGGCACATAAATGTATTCATTTGTGATCAACACTATGACTACAAGATTAAATACAAAAAATGGAGACAAGCAGTTTCGGCAGCACCAGGAATCAAAATTTTCAAAATTAAACTGGAAGAGAGTGAGAAGCTGATCCACAGATGTCCCCAAAGTAGCTAAGCCACGATCATCCTAAAAGGTAGCATGTGGGGTATACATGGGGTTGGGTAGGCGCACAGACCTACCGAAGGGAGCTAGAAAGGGACATTGAAGTGGACTTATTGGGTCGAGAGTTGGAGAAAGTCAGTATCCCTAAGCACGAAACTCTTATCATGTAGAAAGGATGGGACATAGGAAGGGGGACGGGAGAAGGGGGTGGTTCAGGGAAGACTGTGCCAAAGACATGGTAATAATCAAGAGAACAGGGAGAGTAGACGCCCAGGGGTCCTGGTTCTATATAGAACCTTGATGAAAATGATGTTTCAAAGAGAAATCAAATACACCGGGGGAAGGGGGTGGATCCAGTGGTGCGCCCAGAGTAAACTGACCCAAGTGAGCAGGGACATGTGCATACAGATAGCAGGGAGACAGGCAGAAGTCAACGAACTGGAGGTTGAAGAACCCAGCGGACCACGAAAGCAGGGAGATAACTAGACAGCATGCTCGGCTGGAAGGACCAAAGTCAGAGAAGGAAAAATGAATAAGAAAATGAGCAGTCAGAGGCAGCTAGGGTGACGGACAGACAGCATGAAGCGCAGCAGAATGAATAGCCAGAAGACTCGGACAGGCAGAGCCGAAGGACCGCAGAGCTCAGCGCCAGAGGTAGGCAGGGAAAGCAACTGGGGGAGGTACCTGGGGCGTTACACAGATGGAGGTGGCTGAGGAAACATCCCCGCGCAGCCAAGCCCCCAAAGGTCCTGCCCCTCCCCGGCCCTCGGTCGCCCGGTTACCTTCTCGCCTGGCTCTGCACCCAAGTCCTCCCCGGGGGCGTCCACCTCATGTGCCGGGGTCCCCAGTCGCCAGGCTGGGCTGGGGG
>NW_012102576.1:159248-167403 GCF_000951045.1 Mandrillus leucophaeus | reverse complement strand
GAGTCCCTCGTTTCCTGCCGGCGCCCGTTGCCATGGCGACGCAGCTCCCGGGCCTCTGCGCTCCAGGCCCCGGGGTTTTTTCCTCTCTCGCTCTCTTTCTCCTCTTTTTTACCCCCTTCTTTCTCTCCGAGTTCTGCTCGCCGGTTGGAGGGAGAACACTAACAAAGTGCTGGCCTCTAGTGGGGAACGCACTTCTCGGAGAGGAGAGGGAGATGGGAGAAGGGAGGGAAGTGACGTGAGAAGGGGAGAAAGAAGGTATTTTCTGGAGCTGCTGGGAATAAGGGATAGAAAGAAAGGATCAAAGAGACCAAGAGGCAGAGAAGGAGAAACAGCAAAGCTACGACCCCTAGAGAAACGATAGACTGGGAAAGGAAATGAGGCAAAGGAAAGGAGAGAAAAGGCCAGAAAAACTTTGAGAATGAGAGAAAGGAGGGAGAAGGTTGATTGTTTAATCCCTCACCTCAACTCCAAGAAGGCGGGAACGAATGCTGCAGAAACAGCTAACCCATTAGGAGTTGACTTCATTTTCAAAGCAGCAACCTAATATAACTTCCTTTGGATAGCACTTAAGTTTGTCATTTCAGAGATTTGTGTGTGCTTCGATTTAAATATGTATATGAGTTCGAATGACAAAAACGGGAAAAGGCCAGAGTATAGAGATGTAGAACAATAGGGCTGTTTCTGGGAACACTAAACATTTGATCGGGGAGCCTTTGTCATTGTATTTATGGTACCAACTTACCGGTTTTTAATTATTCGCTCATCGTTCAGCGTTCAATAAATATTTGTAGAGTGCCTACTATGTGCTAAATCATGGAAGCTTGGATTGCATCAGTGCACAAAACAAAGATAACTGCCTTACTGCCTTCATTAACCTTTACAGAAGGGTCTGGGGGATGCCTCGTGGATTAACAACTGGGACTGATGCTTTTTCTCTTGCTCTCTCAGTCTTCCTAACCTCTATCCTAGACAGTTATTTTCTCTGTCAATCCACTCTTCTTTCTCTCCTTTAAAAGCCCATGCATGGTTTGTTTATAGAGAAAAAAACAGAAGTATTATTTTGCTTATAAATTATATCCATTTAGATTTTTCTTTGAGAGAGGAGTATTTGGACTCCAAGCTCTTTATTTGTGGCAGCCAAATTAAAATCGGAGAACAATCTCTGCAGGCTTCTGGGAACTAGTCAGACAGGTATGTGAGGGAAGAAACCGGAGGGCAGCCAAAGGACTGGGAAAGTGAAGACACGGGGTATGAGGAGGTGAAAGGGTGTGTTGCCAGGCCGTGGATGACAGGCATTGGCTGAGGATGAATTGAAAAGATTCTGACTGGAGAACCAGTGGTGAAAACGAAGTAAAGCATTCGTTGTTTAATTCACACCTGGATTTTTGGCATGTCAAAGGAGTTAAAGCTTTTCTTGCAGAAGTTTAGAAATGGATACTGATTGAGCCTAAGCGGAATTTTCTAGTACCAATGAAAAAAAACAAAGCATCTATAGATAATTTTCAGATTATACAACATCAAAGTCAAGAAACATGACTCATGTGCTTCCTTAGTTTCCCTGGGAGAATTATAACTGTTAAGTGTCTAAAGAAGATTTATAAGCTCTTCTGAGAATAAGGAATGCAGATATAAGAGGGTATACACTTGTTTTTCAATAGCCTATGGAACTTGTGTACCAAGAGGATACATGACCATATCTCATTTCACCCTCCTTACAAATGGAGCAGAATTACTGCTACTGCATATAGTTACATTCCACCTCTAAAGATTCTTTTCGTACTTACTTGATCACTAGCTTCTACAGCTACTAGATAATGTTAGGGGATAAACGATGAATACTTTTGTTGAGTGCCTGTTATAAATTTAGCCAGAGAATAATCTATCATGAGGCAAGCTATATTGATTATGGGCCAGTAGTTTAATTTTTATATGTAAAGGTGTGTGCTCCATATATCACAGGATTCTTTTCAAGTTCATTTTTCTCCAAGTCAGGCCAGTATTCTAAGGTTATAGGTCTAAACAGTTTCCACCAAAAAATATTTAGTATAAAAAAGAAATTTATCAACAGCAAAGTAAAGTTATAGGAAAACCTCCATACATAAGAAATCATTTTCATAGACTAAATCAGCTTGAGAACAGGCTTTGAAGAGCTTGTCTCGGTCTAAACAGCAAAACAATTTGCGTTTCCTCAAGAATACTCAACTTTTTTTTTGAATTTTTCTGAAGTGTCTCATTTTCATTTAATGACTCTGCTGGAATTAGCCTTTTCTTTTTCAAACAGAATGGTTCTTCTGAATGGAGGCTACAGAATTTCTTTACTCTGCATAACACTGAAGGCCATTAGCCTAAACAGGTGAGAAGGAAAAGCATTTAATCTGGTGTATGGAAATTGAAGCCCTCCTGCAAACTTCTCTAAGGAAGGATCCTGATTTGAAAGGCTATCGATGTTTGGCAGCAACTAAAGCAAATAGACTAGAAGGTAAGCTAATAAAACTTTTCATATCAACTGAACATTGCTTAAGCATTCCTCAAGCTTCTCCTGTAAACTCAGCATTCTGCAATAAATTGTGAAGGAAGAGATGTCCTTTACCCCAAAGGTGTTAGTATCATTGGAATGTGTCTTTCTACAAGTAATCAAGTAAGAATGTGTGACCATGTTTTTATGCAAATATGGATAGGAAGAAGTAGAGAAAAAAGGAAATCATAACCTTTACTCTCCCCACCACCAATTGTGGCTGTGAACTACCATATACAGCCCACCTGTATCTCACTGTAATTCTGCATGCCACTTTAGGTCTAGTTGGGAGAAAATGAAGATTGAGTGGATTTATAGGCTCTTAGATATTTAAAGGGGGAAAAAAAAGAACTTTAAAACTAAGCCCCTCAATTTTCAGTGAAGAAAATTGAAGTCTAAATGATAAATGTAGAAGAGGGATATGTCGTAATCCCTGGAAAATAGAAAATGTCCAATAAATATTAGTTAACTGAATTAATGTCCTAGATTCTTGCCCTTCTGTCATAGGAAAAGAATATGAAATTAAAAGATATAAGGATACCTCTCATCTCTCGCTACTAATACCTACCATAGATCCTTTCTTCAAGGAGAAGTTTAAAATTAACATACTAATTGGTTCAGCCCAATATTCCATCCATCATTGCCCGCAGAAGATATAGATGTACCCCCACATCCTTAAGAGCGTAAGACTTGACGATAACATACTCTTCATCAGTTTAGACAGTTATAATGATGGCAAGTTATGCACCTTTCCTTAACTTTGGTTTGCTTTCAGTAAAACAGGGATAACACCTGGTAGTTGGTGGAAATAAATGAGATGTTTGTAAAGCACTTCACATTGGGTCCTGACACATAGCACAAGCTATTATTAATTTTCCTTACTAATATATTTTTGTGATCACCAAATAGAACAAACCACTCTTTATGTTTTATTCAGTTTACATCACAACCTTATTAACTCACAATTTTAGTTGAGTTTATGCATTAATTAGTTTAGTGAACTTACTGTTATTTTATATGACAAAGAGTATTCCCTTCCTTGTAAACTACATTTGCCTCCTTCAGGCTTCAGGTATATCTTCTTGTCTACTATTTGAGTATTTAGGGAGTAAAACCATGTTGGAACCAAGTACTAGATTTATACCCTCTGGGACTATGTGTCCTAGGCCCAGAGAGCCAGGTACCTGGGAAAACATCTCAAGGGAAAAACAATTCAAAATATAGTTAGAGCGTCTGCTCATGGCCTCACATGCATTATTGTATTCAACTCACTCAATAACCTTTTCTGCTAGCTGTTTTTAATCCTTAATTTACAGATGAGGAAATTAAAGCTCTGGAAGATTAGGTAAATTGCTCAAGGTTCATAGGGGTAATAAGTAATGGAGTCGGAATTTAAATTCAGGTCTGTCCATCTTCAAAGCTCATAACTACATTACATCCTTCACAGTGTGAAAATAGAGTGATGCAAAAGGTCTATTTAAAATGCTTAGCACACACATAAACGTTTGCACAAAGAAGCTTGGCATTTGCCGTGGTAAATACCTGAAATGGAAGGCCCAGTCTGCCTTTGTTAACTAGAGAAATAGCTCTAGTTATCAGTCTGTAAAGACACTGTGGAGATGTCTCAGCAGAAAATAGAGATGTATATATGATTTCCCTAAATTCTCTGTTTTCTCTCTCATCTACTGATAAACTGTGGTAAGCAGAACAATGCCCCCCCACCAAGGATGTCCCCATCTGTGAAATCTCTGAATATGTTATGCTCCATGGCAAAAAAAAATTAAAGTTGCAGTTGGAATTGAGGTTGTTAATCAGTTGCCCTTAAAATAAGGAGATTATCATGGATTACCTTGGCAAACCCAGTGTAATCACAAGTGTCCTTAAAAGTGGACAAGGGAGGCAGGAAAGACAGGTTGAGTGATGTGATATGAGAAGTATTTAACCTGTCATTTCTGTCTTTGACACTGGAAGGGGGCCACAAGCCACGTAATGTGGGAAGCCTTCAGAAGCCAGAAAAAGCAAGGAAATGGATCCTCCCCAGAGCTTCCAGAAAAGAACACAGACAGCCCTGCTGACACCTTGATTTTCACCCAGTGAGAGGCATGTCAGACTTCTTTCTTTTTTTTCTTATTTATTTATTTATTTTAATTTTTACTATGTTCTTTTTGAGACTCTTTTTGAGTCTCACTCTGTCACCCAGGCTGGAGTGCCGTGGTGTGACCTCAGCTCACTGCAGCCTTGACCTCCCAGATTCAAGCAATTCTCATGCCTCACTTTCCCAAGTAGCTGGGATTACAGGTGCCTGCCACCATGCCCCACCCAGCCTAGTTTTGTATTTTCAGTAGAGGTGTTTTTTTTTTTTTTTTTTGGAAACAGAGTCTCACTCTGTAGCCCAGGCTGGAGTGCAGTGGCACGATCTCGGCTCACTGCAACCTCCACTTCCCGGGTTCAAGAGATTCTCCTGCCTCAGCCTCCAGAGTTCAGACAATCCGCCTACCTCAGCCTCCCAAAGTGCTATGATTACAGGCCTGAGCCACCGCGCCTGGCCTTTTTTCTTTTTCTTTTTTCTTTTCTTTTTTTTTTTTTTTGAGACAGAGTTTCCCTCTTGTTGTCCAGGCTGGAGTGCAATGGCACGATCTCAGCTCACCGCAACCTCCGCCTCCTGGGTTCAAGCGATTCTCCTGCCTCAGTCTCCCGAGTAGCTGGCATTACAGGTATGCGCCACCAGGCCCAGCTTATCTTGTATTTTTAGTAGAAACTGGGTTTCTCCATGTTGATCAGACTGGTTTCAAAATCCTAACCTCAGGTGATCCGCCTGCCTCTACCTCCCAAAGTGTTGGGATTTGGGAGGAATTAGCCGCCGCCACATGTCAGACTTCTGACCTACAGAACTGTAAGATAATACATTTGTGTTGTTTTAAACCACTAAATTTGTGGCTTATCGTTGTGTCTCAAATCACTACCAGTGACAACAGAAAATTGACATACACCTAGTACAGGAAAGGAAAACTTCCTTCTACTCTCTTAGGTTCTGCAGCTGGTTTAAGAATTAAACTGACAAATTAGCTAATCCCAGCTACTCGGGAGGCAGAGAACCCGAGAGGCAGCAGAGGTTGCAATGAACCAGAATCACGATAATATAGATTAAGGCTGGGCGCAGTGGGTTATGTCTGTAATCCCAGCACTTTGGGAAGCCGAGGCGGGTGGATCACCTGAGGTCAGGAGTTCAAGACCAGCCTGGGCAACATGGTGAAACCCTGTCTCTACTAAAAATACAAAAATTAGCTGGGCGTGGTTGTTCACGCCTGTGATCCAGGTTAGTCAGGAGGCTGAGGCAGGAGAATCACCTGAACCTGGGCAATGGAGGTTGCAGTGAGCTGAGATTGTACAGAGGCAGGAAAATAGCGTCTGGAGGCAGGGGGCATAAGGCTGATTCACACTTAAGCTATAACAGGAAATATCCTCTCCATAGGGCATATGCCATAAATGACTTTGTCCTCTTCATTTACTTTATCCTCTTCATTTACATAGGGCATACCCCAAGTAGAGGGTATTTAAACTCACAAAAGCTCTGTAACAGTGCCTGACTCCCTCTGCTCAGGCCCTGTCCCACACTGTGGAGTGTACTTTCATTTTCAATAAAACCCTTCATTCCTTCCTTGGTTTGTTTGTGCATTTTGTCCAATTCTTTGTTCAAGACGCGAAGAACTTGGATATCCTCCACCGTTGACATGTTTTGGCAAACCAGCCAGGAGGGAGAGGTAAGCCCAAAGTTTGGGATTCATTTTTCTCCCTTTCCTTCCTGCTCCATCCATGGAGCAGATTTGGGACTTTCCAACTTGGGACCCTTGGTGGGCAGTGCCTAAACCTGGAAGCAACTGCAGGTTTCTGGCCGTGGCCAGTGAAACTAAGGGGTTTCCTAGTGGAGAAGCCTAACCACCATTGCCCAGATCACTTACGGAATCTGGGTCTTTATTTATTTATGTTTTTTTCTTCTCTTTCTTTTTCAGTCTTACAGTGGCTGTTTCTTAGTAGCTCCTTGAAATTGAGGGCAATTGGCTGGGGTCACTCCCTGGTACTGCCTGAAGGCCGAGGAGGGAATGGGAAGAATTGCCCCGCCCCAAAGCGGGAAGACTTTTTTTTTAAAATATTTTCCACGCATGGCCCATGATCTCTACCCGCTGCGCAGTTCAGAGCAAACTTGCACATATTTCAGGCAACGTAAACCTTCTTTTCCTATGCTAAATTCTTCCCATGTCGTACTCTACTGGCTAAGGAACAAAAGGCTCACCCGGCATCCAGTTCTCATTACAGTTCTTGGCTATTCTTATAAATCTCATAGTATGCTTTGGAGGGGAAACCTGCATTTGATGCACCCACCTAAGGCCAGAGACGTCTGGAACTCTAAGATTGGACCCTACAGGAGGATGCTCTGTGGGTTCTGCGGACCTCAAACTCTCCAAAGAGGACGCTCTTGGCAGAGGTTCTAAGGTCTAGTATTAAACCCTCCTTAGAATTTTCTCTTGGAGACCGAGCACGCTGGCTCATGCCTGTAATCCCAGCACTTTGGGAGGCCAAGGCAGGCGGGTCATTTGATGTCAGGTGTTTGAGATCAGACTGACCAACATGGTGAAACCCCATCTCTACTAAAAATACAAAAAAATCAGCCAGGCGTAGGGGCGCATGCCTGTAGTCCCAGCTACTCAGGAGACTGAGGCAAGAGAATCACTCGAACCTGGGAGGCAGAGGTTGCAGTGAGCTGAGATCATGCCACTGTACTCCAGCCTGGGCGAAAGAGCCAAACTCCGTCTCAAAAAAAAAAAAAAATTATCTCACAGTTGCAATGCTGCTTGGCCCCAAAATTGTTTAGAATCTGAAATTCACTGTCTAATAGGAAAGTGTGATGGCATTGCAGGTATCCAGGCTTTTGTGCTGCTGTTCTAAGCAGGGGGCCTGGTTAACATGTTACGCCCTCCTTTGGTACTGTTTGGCCCCAGTGCTCCTGGAAGTCTAGGGAGGCTGGGAGGCTTAGCCTTTCAATATCAAACTGCCATGGAGACTGCTTTACCTGAAATTTTGGTTCAGAGCCTTCCTTGTATTTTCTATTAGGTTGAAGTAAAACCACAAGCTTGTATTGCTATCTCATGGCTGAGGTTCCAAAGTATTGGATCTTTGTTGATGTGTGTGTATACATGTCTAGATGTGTTTATCTGTATGTACACTTACTGTTTTATGTTGTGTCTACCGAATTGGCTTGTAAGTAAAAGTGTGCTCATAAATTAAGTAAGTCAGTCTAAGCAATTTTCAAGTTCACGTGACTTAAAGTGTAACTTAATAAGCTAGCTTTAAAATTATTGGCGGAATAAAAATAGAAATGCCTTCAGAATTGTCAGCATACCTTCCACCGTTAACAGCGCCACTGCATTCCAGCCTGGGTGACAGAGAGAGACTCTGCCTCAAGAAAAAAAATGAAAAGACCCAAAGAGGCAATCGGCCCTCCATATCTGCAGGTTCCACATCCATAGATTAAGCAAACCTCAGATGAAAAATATTTAGAAATGAATAAAAAATAGGCCGGGCGCAGTGGCTCACGCCTGTAATCCCAGCAGTTTGGGAGGCCAAGGCAGGCGGATCACCTGA
>NW_012102576.1:153564-156551 GCF_000951045.1 Mandrillus leucophaeus | reverse complement strand
CCAGGATGGTCTCGATCTCCTGACCTCGTGATCCGCCCGTCTCGGCCTCCCAAAGTGCTGGGATTACAGGCTTGAGCCACCGCGCCCGGCCAGTATAACAACAACTTACACAGCATTTATATTATATTAGGTATAAGTGATCTAGAGATGATTTGAAGTATACAGGAGGGCCAGGTGCAGTGACTCATGCCTATAATCCCAGCGCTTTGGGAGGCCAAGGCAGGCGGATTGCTTAAGGCCAGGAGTTCAAGACTAGACTGTCCAACTGGTGAAACCCCACATCTACTAAAAATAGAAAAATTAGCTAGGTGTGGTAGTGCATGCCTGCAATCCCAGTTACAGGCTGAGGCACAAGAACCGCTGGAACCCAGGAGACAGAAGTTGCAGTGAGCCAAGATCACACCACTGCATCCCAGCCTGAGTGACAGCAAGACCCTCTCTCAAAAAAATAAAAAAAAAGTATACAGGAAGACGTGCATAGCTTGTATGCAAATACTATGCCGTTTTATAAAAGAGACTTGAACATCCTCAGATTTTTGCATATGCAAGGGGTGGCAACTAGAACCAATACCCTGTACATACCAAGGAACTACTGTATACCTTTTTACACAAAGAATTATAAATTATGGGGGTGTGACAAGACAAAGGGGCTTTTCGTGTAATGGCAGTAAATTGTGGGACAGTGACTAGGAAATATAAAGGGGGAACCCGTGGAAGTTAAAGGTTATTTTAGTAAGACTGTTTGCATAGGTCTATTTCAGTGTCAATTCCCTTTCTGTGGTGATAAGAATGTTCTCTTCCTTGTACACAGAGGACACGTTTCTCATGGAAAATTGTATGACCTGCTTTCAGGTAGAAAGGGAGAATCAGAGAGCTTTTCCTGCATCTGCTGTTTCTCCAGTGCCTTCAGCTCAAATGAATATGCCAAAACAACATATTTTGGGGTGGCATATTATGAAGCCCTTTATTTTAAATTTTTCAAAAAGCAGCAAGCACTAAACATTCTCTGCTGCCTGAAGTTTAGCCAGTTGCCAGCTGCATTAGTGCACTGGCAACAGAGAAATTCATGTTGTCACAAGGTTGAACTAATCAATGAGTAAGTGCTCAGGTATCATTTTGAGTGGCAGCATTTTAGTTCTGTAAAAGTAATATTAAAATATAATTTTCAAAAAGCTAGAATCATAACTCATGCAAATATAAAATGAATACATGTCAAAGATTTTATACAACTTATTAATTAATGAAAGAATCTAGGCCGGGCGCGGTGGCTCAGGCCTGTAATCCCAGCACTTTGGGAGGCCGAGGCGGGTGGATCACGAGGTCAGGAGATCGAGACCATCCTGGCTAACATGATGAAATCCCGTCTCTACTAAAAATACAAAAAACTAGCCGGGCGTGGTGGCGGGGGCCTGTAGTCCCAGCTACTCGGAGGCTGAGGCAGGAGAATGGCATGAACCTGGGAGGCGGAGCTTGCAGTGAGCCGAGATCGCGCCACTGCACTCCAGCCTGGGTGACACAGCGCGAGACTCCGTCTCAAAAAAAAAAAAAAAAAAAAAAGAATCTATAAGATATCAAAATCAGTTCAAAGTGCATTTGAGAAGCATGGGTGTTTCTAGGCAATTTAACAAAGGAATGTTAGTAAGATTGCTGTGTTGGATACAAAAATGGTTAATGTCCTATAGGACCATGAACCATAACCTTCAGGATTATCCTTTTCATCACCAGACAGCAGCCAGTTCCAGCTAAGAGTTAATCTCTGCCTCTTCTGACTTGTGAAGTAACTGAATTGATGGGAATCAATCAAAGACACAAGCCCAGTATTGAACTGAAAGAAGACCTAGTAACCTCTTCCTTTTCCAACTTTCAGAGAATATTTGTGGCAAATATAAATCTGACTAAGGAAACTGTTAGAGTTCCCAGAGTCCGAGAGAATGGATTGCCCCATCAGTGCACTCTGCCTCAGTTCTTTTTCTTGACGACCCCGGAGATAGCCGGTCATCACACATTCAGCAAACCTGCTCCTCCCTTAGACTTCCCTGATGTGGAAAGTGGCAATCCCAATGGCCCAAGCAGAAAACATTGAAGTCATTCTTGACTCTTCTCTTTAGATCACCCCCTACATCTGAGTCATCCATTTATTCAATATTCAACGAAAATACATTGAGGGCCTCCCAAGACAGTCACTTTTTTTTCTGTCACGAGTGGCCATCTGTAGACAAAACAGACAACATGTTTACCCTCATGGAGTTCACATTGTAGTAGAAAACAAACAAATCAGTGAAATCTAAAATCCACAGGAATTCAGATGATGAGAACTGCTATGGGAAAATTTTTTTAATGGAAAAATATCAGGAGAATTGGGAGATGGGGCTTAGAATTTTAACAGGGTGGTCAGGAAGACTTCACAGAGTAAGTGGCATTTATGAAAAGATGTAAAGGAAACGAGAGGAGGCACGTACGTATCTGCTTCAGGCGGAGGATTGTGTGCCCAGCGTGTCAGAACAGCAAGCAGAGTGTGCCTGGACCAGAGTGAGTGAGATGGTTTAGCTGTGTCCCCACCCAAATCTCAACTTGCATTGTATCTTCCAGAATTCCCACATGTGGGCTGGGCGTGGTGGCTCACGCCTGTAATCCCAACACTTTGGGAGGTCAAAGCGGGTGGCTCAACTGAGGTCAGAAGTTTGAGACCAGCCTGGCCAACATGATGAAACCCCGTCTCTACTAAAAATACAAAAATTAACTGGGTGTGGTGGCACGTGCCTGTAGTGCCAGCTGCTCGGGAGGCTGAGACAGAAGAATCACTTGAACCCAGGAGGCGGAGGTTGCACTGAGCTGAGATCGTACCACTGCACTCCAGCCTGGGCGACAGAGCAGACTCCATCTCAAAAAAAAAAAAAAAAATTGAGGTTTGGGAATCTCCGCCTAGATTTCAGAAGATGTATGGAAATGCCTGGATGTCCAGGCAAAAGTTTGCTGCAGGGGCAGAG
>NW_012102576.1:150479-150964 GCF_000951045.1 Mandrillus leucophaeus | reverse complement strand
CAGCATCTCAAATACAGAACAAAATGGAGTCTCTTATGTCTACTTCTTTCTATATAGACACAGTAACAGTCTGATCTCTCTTTCTTTTCCTCACAAGACTTTGGACTGTAGACTTTGGGGTTAATACTGAAATGAGTTAAGACTCTGAGGGACTGTTGGGAAGGCATGATTGGTTTTGAAATGTGAGGACATGAGATTTGGAGGGGCTGGGGCAGGATGATACGGGGTTTTGCTGTGTCCCCACCCAAATCTCAACTTGAATTGTATCTCCCAGAATTCCCATGTGTTGTGGGAGGGACCCAGGGGGAGGTAATTGAATCATGGGGACCCATCTTTCCCGTGCTATTCTGGTGATAGTGAATAAGTCTCATGAGATCTGATGGGTTTATCAAGGGGTTCTGCTTTTGCTTATTCCTCATTTTTCTCTTCCGCTGCCATGTACAAAGTGCCTTTTGCCTCTCGCCATGATTCTGAGGCCTCCCCAG
>NW_012102576.1:149758-150429 GCF_000951045.1 Mandrillus leucophaeus | reverse complement strand
CCTAGATTTCAGAAGATGTATGGAAATGCCTGGATGTCCAGGCAAAAGTTTGCTGCAGGGGCAGAGCCCTCATGGAGAACCTCTGCTAGGGCAGTGCAGAAGGGAAATGTGAGGTTGGAGCCCCCAACAGAGTCCCTCCTGGGGTACCACCTAGTGGAGCTATGAGAAGAGGACCACCGTCCTCCAGACCCCAGAATGGTCGTTCCACTGACAGCTTGCGCCATGCGCATGGAAAAGTTGCAGACACTCAATGCCAGCTTGTGAGAGCAGCCAGGAGGGAGGCTGTACCCTGCAAAGCCACAGGGGTGGAGCTGCCCAAGACCATGAGAACCCACCTCTTGCATCAGCATGACCTGGATGTGAGACCTGGAGTCAAAGGAGACCATTTTGGAGCTTTAAAATTTGACTGCTCCACTGGATTTCGGACTTGCGTGGGCCCTGTAAGTCCTTTGTTTTGGCCAATTTCTCTCATTTGGAATGGCTGTATTTACCCAATACCTGTATCCCAGTTGTATCTAGAAAGTAACTAGTTCGCTTTTGATTTTACAGGCTCATAGGCAGAAGGGACTTGCCTTGTCTCAAATGAGACTTTGAAGGGGTGACCTGCCCCTCCACACCTGTGAGCGTTTCTTGTTAGGTGGAACGAGAGACTTGAGAAAAGAAATGAGACA
>NW_012102576.1:142530-148233 GCF_000951045.1 Mandrillus leucophaeus | reverse complement strand
TTCACTGTGTTAGCCAGGATAGTCTCGATCTCCTGACCTCGTCATCCGCCTGCCTTGGCCTCCCAAAGTGCTGGGATTACAGGCGTGAACCACCGTGCCCGGCCTGTAAGTCCAATTAAACCTCTTTTTCTTCCCAGTCTCAGGTATGTCTTTATTAGCAGTGTGGAAATGGGCGAATACAGTAAGCCAGAAAGAGAGGAGCTGGAAGTAAGGTCAGAGTTGTAACAAAGTGTGGGGAGTGCAAGGGGAGAGGAGAAGGGGGAGGAAGAGAGCAAATAACAATAATAAAAAGTGACTTTAGCTTTGCTGGAGCTCAGAAAATGATACCCCAAAGGATGGCACTTTGGCATGCTGAGTACTTCAGAGACTAAAAAGCCTCTAAGCAAAGTCTCTCTGACCTCCTGCCCTCCTGTCTCTCGCCTTCCTTTGTCCCCTAAGAGTCACAGAAACCGTATTTCCTCTTTCCCAAGGTTTATCTCAGAAACTAGAACTTCTCTCCCCACGAACAAGCCATAAAACCTAGAAAGGGCACTCTCTATGTTCTCCGTTGAAGACCCTCATTCCAAAAGGGTCCTGCCCCAAACCTAGGAGGAAAGAATGCTGCATAGAGAGGCCAGGAAGGATCTGAACAGACAGGCCTTGCTGGGTTTCCCCGCTTGGTCCGTTACCATTAGATCATACCCTTTTGTCCAATCACATTCCTACACCGCTGCCTGTTCTTCATCAGACCCAAGCCCAGAAACACAGTTTTCTCTGGGCCTTTGGGTTTCATTTCTGAAGACTCTGGCATCACCTAAAACTTTGATGAAGTACATTTGTTATGCTTTTCTCTTATTCACCTTTCTTTTATTATGGGAGTGCCAGCCATGACCCTTATGATGGGTGAGGAAACATATCACACTTTTTTACCGTTACAGCTTTTATTGTGACTGGGAACTGTTGGAAGGATTTGAATAGAGTAGTAGTAATGTGATTTGACTTAACATTTTAGCATCATCACTGTGGTTGCTGTGTTAAGAATAGGCCTGAGAGACAAGGATGGAAACAAGTAAATGTTAGGAGGCTGTTGCAGTAGACCAGAGGAGTAACAATAGAGGTGGTGAGAAGTAGTTGGATTCTGAATATATTTTGAAGCTAGAGTCAACCGGATTTAGAGACACAGTGGATGTGGGATGTGAGAAAAAGAGAAAAAACAGAGGAGCCTCCACAGTTTTTGGCCTAAGAATAAACTTTGGAGATTATCCTATAAGAGGATATCTAGAGCTATCATATTCTTATTTTGCTGTTGAGATGGAATTTCACTCTTGTTGCCCAGGCTGAAGTGCAATGGCGCGATCTAGGCTCACCGCAACCCCTGCCTCCCAGGTTCAAGTGATTCTCCTGCCTCAGCCTACTGAGTAGCTGGGATTACAGGCATGCACCACCACGCCTGGCTAATTTTGTATTTTTAGTAGAGACAGGGTTTCACCATATTGGCCAGGATGGTCAAAATCTCTGGTCTCGTGGCCTGCCCACCTCGGTTTCCCAAAGTGCTGGGATTACAGGCGTGAGCTACCACACCCGGTGAGGCGGAGTCTTACTCTGTCGCCCAGGCTGGAATGCCATGGCACAATCTCGGCACACTGCAACCTCCACCTCCTGGGTTCAAGCGATTCCACTGCCTCCATCTCCCGAGTAGCTGGGATTATAGGCATGCGCCAGCCACCGTGCCCAACTAATTTTGTATTTTTAGTAGAGACGGGGTTTCACCACGTTGGCCAGGGTGGTCTCAAACTCCTGAACTCAGTAGTAGAATAGGAGGCATATGGCCTCCCAAAGTGCTGGGATTACAGGCATGAGCCACTGTACCCAGCCTGTGTTAGATGACTTATTGTCTAACCCTTAAAATTTTTATAATTGTCTTTTTCTTTTAAAATTCTTATTTTTAAAAAATTGGTTTGGTTTTGTTTTTGAAACAGGGTCTCACCCTATTGTCCAGGGCATGATCTCAGCTCACTGCAGCCTCTATCTCCCAAGTTCAAGCAATCCTTCCACCTCAGCATCCCTAGTAGTTGGGGTACAGGCATGCACCACCTGGCTAATCTTTTTGTATTTTTTGTGGGGATGGGGTTTCGCTATGTTGCCCAGGCTGGTCTTGAACTCCTGGGCTCAAGGGATCTTCCCAGGTTGGTCTCCCAAAGTGCTGGAATTACAGATGTGAGCCACCATGCCCAGTCTCCATCTTGGTTCTAACCTCCAAGCTGCCCTTCTTAATCCCTGAGTGTAGGTTGAGCTAACTTTGAGAGGAACTTAGTTTATAGTTTAACTTTGTATGACCCTTTGAGACTGAAAAATGACTCCCAAGCACTTAGTCTACTACAGGCAATGAACAAGTTGTCAAACCTGCTCAGTAGTTCAGTTTCCTGCAGGAAAGTATATGTCACTCTGGCATAAGAATGATTTTGAGCTGAAAGCAATTGAGAAAAACCAAACACAGGGCAAGCTCCCTGCCCTCCCTATATGAAAACAGGGCATATATTCTCCTTGTGCAGGCGACCGCCGCCTTTCCCATATCAGGAAGGGAAGAACAGCTCTTATCCCCAGAGATGGAAATGGCAAGAGAGAGATGACGTGTCTACATGAATAAACCTTACTAACTAGCCCTAATCTCCCATTAGTATTTCCCATATATTTACCTCCCCACAATTTACTACCTTCTAGAACCAGAAAGTCAGAAACCCCTTTCCTTTGCCTTGTGACTTCTCTATACATTTATTGTCCTTCCTCTAAATGGCATAAAAACCCCCAAGTCTCGCTGCCTCTTCTCTTCTCTATGGATCACCCCCACCTTTTGCCACATTAAACTTATAAAATAAAACCTGGGGCCAGGCGTGGTGGCTCACGCCTATAATCCCAGCTCTTTGGGGGGGCCAAGGCGAGTGGATCATCTGAGGTCAGGGGTTAGAGACCAGCCTGGCCAACACAGCAAAACCCTGATAGAGCAAAGGAAAAACCTTTTCCTCCTCGGCAACCCTCTTTAGATATGACCAAGGAAGATCTCCCAGAGGGTGGAGCGATAGGCACAGAGAACACCAACTGGTGAGCCCTTCCTGGGGGACAAATTGGAACCTGATTAGGAAATTCCTCATTCCTAGGGTAAGAAACCATCTGCTCATTTGTCTAGAATTTCTACAGAATGCTTTGTATTTCCCTTTCCTAATGGGAGGGTTTTCCTGGCCCCATTCAACCATTGTACATTGGTGGGAGATGGGGCACAGACACTTTGTCTTTTTAGTTCGTACGTCTCTGGATCAAAAACAGCCACGTCTGAACGTGGTGTAAGCACTGCCTCGCATCATTCCCAAATATAAGGCTATCACGTCACCTAAAGATTCTGAACTTTGAGCTTAATCCTGTAACTGGACAAGATTTGGAGGTTGTCTCTCTTTGTGGGGTATTTTGCATATGGAAAGGAGAGAGAAACTAATATGTATGGTGATAAATAGATAAAAGTGGGCTGGGCATGGTGGCTTACATCTGTAATCCCAGCACTTTCTGAGACTGAGATGGGCGGATCACCTGAAGTCAGGAGTTCGAGACCAGCCTGGCCAACATGGTGAAACCTCATCTCTACTAAAAGTACAATAACTAGCTGGGCATGGTGGCGGGCACCTGTAATCCCAGCTACTCTAGAGGCCGAGGCAGGAGAATCAGTTGGACCCAGGAGGCAGAGATTGCAGTGAGCCAAGATCGTGCCATTGCACTCCAGCCTGGGCGAAAAGAGCAAAACTCAGGCTCAAAAAAAAAAAAAAAAGAAAAGATAAAAGTGATATTATAGATATCAGATAGATATTTATTAGATTGATAAAAGTGATTAAACAGGCCAGGCGCAGTGGCTCATGCCTATAATTCCAGCACTTTGGGAGGCCAAGGTGGGTGGATCACTTGAGCTCAGGAGTTCAAGACCAGCCTGGTCAACATGGTGAAACCCCGTCTCTACTAAAAACTAAAAAAAAAAAAAAAAAAAAAAAAAAAAAAATTAGCTGGGCATGGTGGCCTGCACCTGTAGTCCCAGCTAGTCGGGAGGCTGAGGCACAAGAATCACTTGAACCCAGGAGGCATAGGTTGCTGTGAGCCAAGATTGTGCCACTAGACTCCAGCCTGGATGACAGAACAAGAATCTGTGTAAATAAATAAATAAAGCCTCTGAAAGATAATACAGAAAACTATCTTCATAACCTTGGAGTAAGGAAGTTCTTAAGTCATTAAATATACTAACAATAAAGGAAAAGATTGTTGTATTGAGCGTTAAAGTTGAAAGCATTTAATTATTAAGGCACCATTAAGGCAAGCCACAAATGTCAATCAAAACCACAATGAGATACCACCTTACACCAACTAGGATGTCTAGAATCAAAAAGACAAACAATAACAAGTGTTGGTGAGGATGTGGAGAAATCAGGACTGTCACATACTGCTGGTAGGAATTTAAATCGGAAGAGTGGCTGTGGAAAACATTTTGAGTTTTGCTTTGTGGCAAGCCACAAATATTTAAGAATATATAAGAACTCCTAGGCCAGGTGCAATGGCTCATGCCTGTAATCCCAGCATTTTGGGAGGCCAAGGTGGGCAGATCACCTGAGGTCAGGAGTTCGAGACCAGCCTGGCCAACATGGTGAAACCCCGTCTCTACTAAAAATGCAAAAATTAGCCAGACGTGGTGCTGCATGCCTGTAATCCCAGCTACAGGCTGAGGCATGAGAATCACTTGAACCCAAAGGTTGCAGTGAGCTGAGATCACGCCACTGCACTCCAGCCTGGGCAACAGAGTGAGACTCTGTCTCAAAAAAAAAAAAAAAAAAGAAAAGAAAAGAAAAGAAAAAAGTCAGAGAACTCAAAAGAAAAACGGGCAAAGGATTCAAGCAAAATATGATATCCAAATAGTCAAAAATGTAGAAAAATTCCTCAACCTCATTAGTAATCAAATTAGGTAGAAGTACAAATAAAAACATAATGAAATATAATATCATTACACATGTTCTAAATTAGCTGAAATTTAAGATTCAACTATTTGTGACCCAGTCATCTCACTCTTATGAACCTGTGCTTGTGTCCACTTGGAGTCATGTACAAGGAGGTTCGCAACAGCAACTGTTTATCAGCAATTAAATGGCTACATTGTCATCTGTTCATACAATGGTAAAAATTTGACACTACAGTGAAAATGAATGAAGTATAGCTACAGGCAACAATATATATGAATCTTGAAAACCTAATATTAAGTAATGGAAGCCCAGACAAAAGAATACATGCTGTCTGAAATACTTGTTCATTTATATCAAGTTCAAAGCCAGGCAGAACTAAACTTCAACGTTTGGAAAGGCATACATGGGTATTATAACCAGAAAGTAAAGCAAGGAAATTATTACTGCTAATGTCAATGTAGTAGTTTCCTCTGGGGGCTGGGAAGGGGATTTAATGGCGAATAGGTACATATGAACCCTGGGTTACTGGCAATCTATTCCTAGATCTAGGGAGTGGCTACACTCTTTATGTTAACCTAAATTAATGTTTAAACACTCTTCCTTTAATAAATGGTTTTCTAAAGTAATCTAAAAAACCCAAAACAGGCCAGGCGCGGTGGCTCAAGCCTGTAATCCCAGCACTTTGGGAGGCCGAGACGGGCGGATTACGAGGTCAGGAGATCGAGACCATCCTGGCTAA
>NW_012102576.1:139560-142480 GCF_000951045.1 Mandrillus leucophaeus | reverse complement strand
AAAAAATGTATACATGTATAATTGAATAAGCACAGAATATCTCTGAAAAGATATACCAGAAACTGAGAATTAGCCAAGCCACACCCACACACTTTACTGTCTACATTAACTTGACTTTGCTATTCCACTGTCTTTACCAACAATACTTTAGTATTTCAGGAAGCTCATACCCCAAAAATAAAAACTGTAGCGGGAATGGTTAATGGATACAAAAAAATAGAATGAATAAAATGTAGTATTTGATAGCACAACACGGTGACTCTAAACAATAATAATTTAGTGTGCATTTAAAAATAACTAAAAGTACTAAAAGTACAATAGTATCATTATTATTTTTTCTTGAAACAGAGTCTTACTCTGCCACCGTGTTGGCCAGGCTGTCTCAAACTCCTGACCTTAAATGATCCACCCACCTCAGCCTCCCAAAGTCCTGGGATTACAGGCGTGAGCCACTGTGCCTGGCCTAATTGTATTGTTTGTAACACAAAGGATAAATGCTTGAGGTCATGGATATCCCATTTACCCTGATGTGATTATTACACATTGCATGCCTGTATCAAAATATCTCGTGTATCCCATATACCCTGCACTCACAAAATAAAATTTTTTAAAAAACTTTTTATTTCTATAGGTTTTTGGGGAACAGGTGGTATTTGGTTACACGAGTAAGTTCTTTAGTGGTGATTTGTGAGATTTTGGTGCACCCATCACCCGAGCAGTATACACTGAACCCAATTTGTGGTTTGTTATTCCTCTCTCCCTTCCCACCCTCTCCCCTCAATCTCCAAAGTCCATTGTATCATTCTTATGCTTTTTTTTTTTCTTTTTTGAGACGAAGTTTCGTTCTTGTTGCCCAGGCCAGAGTGCAATGGCATGATCTTGGCTCAGCACAACCTCCGCCTCCCGGGTTCAAGCCATTCTCCTGCCTCAGCTTCCCTAGTAGCTGGGATTACAGGCGTGTGCCACCACACCCGGCTAATTTTAGTAGAGACGGGGTTTCTCCATATTGGTCAAGCTGGTCTCCAACTCCCGATCTCAGGTAATCCGCCCACCCCGGCCTCCCAAGTCCTGAGATTACAGGCATGAGCCACAGCGCCCGGCCCTTTGTATATATATATTTTTTAATTTAAAACACTTTTTAAAATAAAACTTTTAAATAATGTTATTGTTCATTTCAGGAATACCCAGACAACGTATTTTAAACTGCTTAGCTTTCCAGTACAGAGTTATCAAATGATTATTCATGTTAAAAAAAACCTTTATAAACCCTCACCTTGCTAAATCATGATCCGTACCCAAACTTAATCTGAACCCTTCACTGAAAGACCCACCTTAATCCAGCCTAGAACCTCATAAATACCCTCCCTTTGCCCTCTCCTCCCAGATGCAGCTAAAGTTCCGCAAGGCAGTGTGCTCCCTCGCTATGACATGAATAAACTCAGCTTTGCCTATCTGTGAGATTTCGGGTGGTATTTCAGGGCGCTGACATTTGGCAAAACTAATAGTATAGGTTACATCGGAGGAGGGAACGGAGAGAAGAAATGTGGAAGGTGTCTTTTTGGACCTTTGAATTTTTACGTGGGCACGTATTGTCTATTCGAAAATAAATGCTAAAACAACAAAAAGTTTAAATGCAGGACACCATTGTGTAATCTCCTCTCTGACCGGAAGGTGTCGCCTCCACCTTTCCTGGGGCTGGGGAAGGGGAAAGCTGTAGAGAGGAAAGGCCCCGGGGAAACAGCGGGGACCTAGATTGAGACTGGAAATTTTAACTCCTGGCAAGAAGGGTCCAGAATCTCTCTTCACAATAATAGCTAATATTTACTGAATACATATTAAATGCCAATGAAGATTTTTAAAACAGGCCGGGCACAGTGGCTCAGGAGGCTGTGGCCAGTGGACCCGTCAAGTCCAGGAGTCAGAGAAAAGTCTGGGCAACATGGTGAAACCCTGTCCCTATTTTTTAAAAATAAAAAATGAAAGATTTTTAAAACAGCATTCTTCTTTTCTTTTTTTGAGATGGAGTCTCGCTTTTTCACCCAGGCTGGAGTGCAGTGGTGTGATCTTGGCTCACTGCACCCCCACCTCCCAGGTTCAAGCAAATCTCTGGCCTCCCAAGCAGCTGAGATTACAAGCGTGCGCCACCATGCTAGGCTAATTTTTATATTTTTAGTAGGGGTTTCACTATGTTCGCCAGGCTGGTCTCGAACTCCTGACCTCAAAGTGATCCGCCTGCCTCAGCCTCCCAAAGTGCTGGGATTACAGGCGTGAGCCACCGCGCCCAGTTTTAAAACAGCATTCCTAAGGTAAAATTGGTATACAATTAACAGCACATATTTAGTGTACAATTTGATGAATATTAACGTATGCAACCATGAAACTATCATCATAATCAAGATAATGGAACATATCACCCCCAAAGCTTTCTTGTGCTAATTTGCAATCCCTCCCTTCCTCCCTATCAGTTTTAAGTACTTTACGGTAGATAATTTTGTCTTTACTACCACTCTTTGAGATATTATCTCTCACATTTTACCAAGGAGGAAACTGAGGTATGGTTAGATTAAATAAATTACCCAAAGTCATTCAGCTAGCAAGATGTAGAGCTGTTATTTGAACACAGGCTGATTGACACCAGATATATACTACATCAGCAATTTTCAAACTGGAGTACATGTATCTCTGGGGTGTACACAGCCTTTCCAACAGGGATCGGGCTGAAATTTCCAGATTTTTGACTTCCACATGCAGTCTCCATCTTGACACTTCGCCAAGAATGTTCTCTACGTGTCAAAGCATCTTCTTTCCCCTCTCCCTGCTCACTTTACAGAAGGTTACTGCCACTCTCATTCATTCCATGGTATGTTGTTCTAGGGTAAACACACGCACACACATACACACACACACACACACACACACA
>NW_012102576.1:138746-139510 GCF_000951045.1 Mandrillus leucophaeus | reverse complement strand
CCTTTGGAAGTTGAGTTTATGAATTGTTTTCCTTGAAATTATCCATGCCAGGCCAGGCGCGGTGGCTCATGCCTGTAATCCCAGCACTTGGGGAGGCCGAGGAAGGCGATCATTTGAGGTCAGGAATTTGAGACCAGCCTGGCCAACATCGTGAAACACATCTCTACCAAAAATACAAAAATTACCCTGGCATGGTGGTGAGCACCTGTAATCCCAGCTACTTGGGAGACTGAGACAGGAGAATCCCTTGAACCTGGGAGGTGGAGTGTGCAGTGAGCTGAGATCTTGCCACTGCACTCCAGCCAAGGCAGCAGAGTGCGACTATCTCAAAGAAAGAAAAAAAAAAATCCATGACATCATGGTAGGCTGAATAATCATCCCCATATTGTCCACATCCTAATCCCATTAATGTTACTTTATGTGGCAGAAGAAACTTTGCATACATGATTAAATTCAGGATCTTGAGATGGGTAGGAGATTATCCTGCATTGTCTGCATGGGCTCAGTGTAATCATGGAATCCTTGTAAGAGGGAGGCAGGAGATCAGAGGGACACAATGTGATGTACTGATGCAGGCATCGAAATTCACAGATGCTCTGCTGTGGCCTTCAAAGAGGAAAGAGGAGGCCATGAGCCAAGGAAAGCAAGGAATGCAGCTCTGAAAACTAGAAAAGACAGGAACAGAATTCTTCCCTAAGCTTCCAGAGGCAGCATGGGCGTGCCAGCACCCTGGCTGCTGCCCTGTGAAACCTATTTCAGACTTC
>NW_012102576.1:134095-136671 GCF_000951045.1 Mandrillus leucophaeus | reverse complement strand
CCGGGCAAGGTGGCGGGCGCCTGTAGTCCCAGCTACTCGGGAGGCTGAGGCAGGAGAATGGCGTAAACCCGGGAGGCAGAGCTTGCAGTGAGCTGAGATCTGGCCACTGCACTCCAGCCTGGGGGACAGAGCGAGACTCCGTCTCAAAAAAAAAAACAAAAACAAAAAACAAAAACCCAAAACAACAAAAAACTTCCCAGTTAGAAATTATAGCTGTGAGTGATCAATCTGCTGCTTATCATAGACATTTGTATAGCTCTTTTGTCTATTTGTTGACATTTTTGTGGTCACAATGGGAAAGAGAGAGAGCTAAGTAAATGTCATCCATTTCTACAGCATCTCTATGTTTTAAGATGAAGCTCTGTGGTTTGTAATGTATTTCCCCTAAAGGAAATAAAATTTTAAAGAGTTAACATGAGAATTCAGAGAATCACCATTTGCAAAATTAATTTTTTAATATTAAAGTGTTTATCAAAATAAAATACTTTAAATGTGCCCCTTATACATTTTTAAGTTGACATCTAAAATTTGACATCACAAATGTAAATAGTTACAAAACATGTAATTACTGGCAGATTTGTAAAAATTGTAAATGAAACATCATTCTTATAAATATATTCAGTAGAATACATGTAAAAGACAGAGGCCAGAGGCTATCACCTAATTTAAAAATACATGAAAAAGTACTTATTTACTTGTTTGTTTTTGTAGGTTGGGCAGTGGCTCGCCATGTTGTCCAGGCTGGTCTTGAACTCCGGGGCTCAAGCAATCCTCCCACCTCAAGACTCCCAAAGTTCTGGGACTACAGTCACAAGACACCACAGCAGCTAAAAAGGTCTTTATTTTCATCAAAGTGTTATTTTTAGCATTAAAATTTTGTCATTTTTTCCTCCTTGATCTAGTATTCACATTCCATTTTTCTCACAGATTTTATCATGATCTATTTTATGCTTGGATTGATCGCCCTTTCCCCTAGAGCCTAAGGAGGGTGTAGCCCTGCCAACAACTTGTTTTCAGCCCAGTGAAACCCATTTCAGACTTCTGACCTGCAGAACTAGAAACTAAACTGAAACTACATCCATAACATTTTTTTTTTCCAGGAGAAATAACTTTATTTGGACTGAGAGCTGAAGAATGAGAATAGGACCTGAGACAGCATACTGGGCGAAGGAGGAGAGGTGAGGTTCCCAAACGGCAGTCAAAGCTCATGGACCAAACGAATTCTACTTCCCAGCAACCTTGCAGTTAGTGCAACCAACAAAAGGCCTGCTGGGGAATGTATTTGCCGCTAAATTCCCCAAGTATGCCAACATTACAAAAAAGATAGAGGTTTTTCATCATAATTAAATTTCCACAAACCTCCCCAATCACAAGTATTATAAGCAGAAGTAAAAAACCACGTTTTACAGATCTCAAACTTGTCTTCAATATTTAGCTCATCACCTTCAAAAACTAGTTCCCTTGCTAAACTCATTAGCTATATGATCTATCCAAGCAGCAAGAAGATGGCCAGGCCATGGCAATCCTCTTCCCATTTTCCCTAGCCGCTCAGGGCTGAACAGCAGGGTGGGGCTCAGGTGGGGGTAGGGGTGGAGAGCACAAGGGCTACTTTTCCCAGTACAACATGGCATCTGAAGCTTGATGGGAGAGCAGAACTGGTGAGACTTGAGAGAAGGGTCCAGGGCCTGTATTCAGTCAGAATCACTGATGGAAGAAGAGAGGGAAGAGGAGGAATGTTTGCCATGCTCGTGGTGCTTATGCATCTTTTTATGGGCTTTCTTCATTTTCTTCTGCATCTTGTCAACTATCACTGCTGGTCCGGCCATGCCAGGAGCCAAGGGATTCACAGGAGGCATTCCAGGGGCAGGCGGTGGGTATGGAGAAGGTAGGGACCCGAGGGTTGGCATCCTGGATACCCTGGCTGCGGCACAGGATGAGGGGCCTACCTGGGGGGAAAGCTGGATTGCCCTGAGGAGGTCCTGGGGGAGGAGGACGGGGGCCTGGGGGAAAGGGTGGGTTGATAGGTGGCGGGATTGGAACCTCCAAGGTACTCGATGTTGGGGGGATATGGATTTGGCCCTGGCTGCCCGGCATTGAAATTCCATGTTTAGGTGTGTCCTCCAGCCTGGAGAACTACCAGGACTTCCACATAAGAAATGTCTCTTTTCTGGCCGGGTGCAGGGGCTCATGCCTGTAATCCCAGCACTTTGGGAGGCCGAGGCGGGTGGATCACGAGGTCAGGAGTTCGCGACCAGCCTGGCCAAGATAGTGAAACCCTGTCTTTTTCCACCACCGCCTGGGCTTGATGAGTTCTCCCCATAAAATATGTTTTTTAAAAAAGAAATCATGGCCGTGCACGGTGATTCACACCTGTAATCCCAGCACTTTCTGAGGCTGAGGTGGGTGGATCACTTGAGGTCAGGAGTTCGAGACCATCCTGACCAATATGGTGAAACCCCATCTCTACTAAAAATATGAAAATTAGCCGGTTGTGGCCAGGCGTGGTGGCTCACGCCTGTAATCCCAGCACTTTGGGAAGCTGAGGTGGGCAGATCACGAGGTCAGGAGATCGAGAC
>NW_012102576.1:131855-134045 GCF_000951045.1 Mandrillus leucophaeus | reverse complement strand
GGGAAACAGCGGGGACCTAGATTGAGACTGGAAATTTTAACTCCTGGCAAGAAGGGTCCAGAATCTCTCTTCACAATAATAGCTAATATTTACTGAATACATATTAAATGCCAATGAAGATTTTTAAAACAGGCCGGGCACAGTGGCTCAGGAGGCTGTGGCCAGTGGACCCGTCAAGTCCAGGAGTCAGAGAAAAGTCTGGGCAACATGGTGAAACCCTGTCCCTATTTTTTAAAAATAAAAAATGAAAGATTTTTAAAACAGCATTCTTCTTTTCTTTTTTTGAGATGGAGTCTCGCTTTTTCACCCAGGCTGGAGTGCAGTGGTGTGATCTTGGCTCACTGCACCCCCACCTCCCAGGTTCAAGCAAATCTCTGGCCTCCCAAGCAGCTGAGATTACAAGCGTGCGCCACCATGCTAGGCTAATTTTTATATTTTTAGTAGGGGTTTCACTATGTTCGCCAGGCTGGTCTCGAACTCCTGACCTCAAAGTGATCCGCCTGCCTCAGCCTCCCAAAGTGCTGGGATTACAGGCGTGAGCCACCGCGCCCAGTTTTAAAACAGCATTCCTAAGGTAAAATTGGTATACAATTAACAGCACATATTTAGTGTACAATTTGATGAATATTAACGTATGCAACCATGAAACTATCATCATAATCAAGATAATGGAACATATCACCCCCAAAGCTTTCTTGTGCTAATTTGCAATCCCTCCCTTCCTCCCTATCAGTTTTAAGTACTTTACGGTAGATAATTTTGTCTTTACTACCACTCTTTGAGATATTATCTCTCACATTTTACCAAGGAGGAAACTGAGGTATGGTTAGATTAAATAAATTACCCAAAGTCATTCAGCTAGCAAGATGTAGAGCTGTTATTTGAACACAGGCTGATTGACACCAGATATATACTACATCAGCAATTTTCAAACTGGAGTACATGTATCTCTGGGGTGTACACAGCCTTTCCAACAGGGATCGGGCTGAAATTTCCAGATTTTTGACTTCCACATGCAGTCTCCATCTTGACACTTCGCCAAGAATGTTCTCTACGTGTCAAAGCATCTTCTTTCCCCTCTCCCTGCTCACTTTACAGAAGGTTACTGCCACTCTCATTCATTCCATGGTATGTTGTTCTAGGGTAAACACACGCACACACATACACACACACACACACACACACACACACACAACCTCTTGACCACCAAAGATAATTGGAAATATTGTCACTTTGTGTAGATAAAGTACGTTAATGAAAAATCTTTTTGGAAATCAAGATTTATAATTCTTTTAACCAAATTAAAGGCGCATCTAATCAAGTTGAGTGCTGATAAATCAGTTTTTGATGAAAGATTATCATAAGGTTTTGGTATATAACTTGAAAGAGTTCACAAAATTCACTGGCATTGCTAAAGCTAAATGCCTTCTATTCCTATTTATATGAGTGAGATTTCTCAAATAAGATACCTAAAGAAATTAAAAATTGGAATACAATTAATCTTGATTCTTGTTTCATTCTAGAAATAAGCAAATTATCGGCCAGGCATGGTGGCTGACACCTGTAATCCCAGCACTTTGGTGGGTGGATCACTTGAGATCAGGAGTTCAAGATCAGCCTGCCCAACATGGTGAAACCCCATCTCTACTAAAAACACAAAAATTAGCCAGGCGTGGTGACAGGCGCCTGTAGTCCCGGCTATTAGGGAGGCTGAGGCAGGAGAATCACTTGAACCCAGGAGGTGGAGATTGCAGTGAGCTGAGATTGTGCCACTGTACTCCAGCCTGGGGGACGGAGCGAGACTCTGTGTCAAAAAAAGAAAAAAAGAAATAAGCAATAGTCATCTGTGAAGGTATTCACTAATATATTATTGGATAATTGGAAAAAATCCCAACCACATTCATGTAATTAGCAAATGTGTTTCTAATTTTTACTTTTTGTTATGTCTAATATTTACCAAAATATGTAATATTTTTTGGCCAGGCTCAGTGGCTCATGCCTGCAATCCCAGCACTTTAGAAGGCAAGGAGGGATGATCACTTGAGGTCAGGAGTTTGAGACCAGCCTGGCCAATGTAGTGAAACGCCCTCTCTACTAAAAGTACAAAAAATTAACTGGGTGTGGTGGCGCGTACCTGTAATCCCAACTACTAGAGAGGCTGAGGCAGGAGAATTGCTTGAACCCGGGAGG
>NW_012102576.1:130881-131805 GCF_000951045.1 Mandrillus leucophaeus | reverse complement strand
AAAAGACAGGAACAGAATTCTTCCCTAAGCTTCCAGAGGCAGCATGGGCGTGCCAGCACCCTGGCTGCTGCCCTGTGAAACCTATTTCAGACTTCCAACCTCCAGAACCATAAGGTCATAAATGTGTGCTGTTTAAAGCTACTCAGATTGTTGTAATGTGTTACAGCAAAAATAAGAATTTAATACTCCCATTTCTCTCTTGGGAAGTCTTTTTGTACTTATGTTAATATAGACAATAACACCTCTGTTAATATAGACAATATGGAACCTACTGTTCTGTTTGTAAAGTGACCATTTTTCCAGTTTAAAAAAAAAAAAATGTCTAGGATACCTTATCTTTTTTTTTTTTTTCTTTTTTTGAGACAGAGTCTTGCTCTGTCACCCAGGCTGGAGAGTAGTAGCTCCATCACGGCTCATTGCAGCCTTATCCTCTCCAAACTCAGGTGATTCTCCCACCATAGCCTCCCAAGTAGCTGGGATTATGGGCATGAACCACCATGCCTGGTTACTTTTTTTTGAGACAGAGTTTTGCTGTTGTCACCCAGGCTGGAGTGCAAAGGCGCGATCTCGGCTCACTGCAACCTCCACCTCCTGGGTTCAAGCGATTCTCCTGCCTCAGCCTCCCGAGCAGCTGGGATTACAGGCAATTTTTGTATTTTTTGTAGAGACAGCGTTTCACCATGTTAGTCAGGATGGTCTGGAACTCCTGGGCTCAAGCAATCCGCCCACCTCAGCCTCCCAAAATGCTGGCCTTACAGGCGCAAGCTGCTGCACCCAGCTACCTTATCCTTTCTTTCAAATTGCCCCCACCTCCCACACATCCCCGAAGGCTAATGAGGAGAGAGACATTTGATCAGCACATCTGATTTTCTGCAAGATTACAACCTGTTCAGTTGCTGTAGCCCTCGGGTCTCCTGGATATTA
>NW_012102576.1:127045-129786 GCF_000951045.1 Mandrillus leucophaeus | reverse complement strand
TGGAGTGCAGTGGCACGATCTCGGCTCATTGCAACCTCCGCCTCCCGGATTCAAGCAATTCTCCTGTCTCAGCCTCCCTAGTAGCTGGTACTACAGGTGCAGGCCACCACACCTGGCTAATTTTTGTATTTTTATTAGAGACAGGGTTTCACCATGTTGGCCAGGATGGTCTCAATCGCTTCACCTCGTGATCCGCCCACCTCGGCCTCCCAAAGTGCTGGGATTACAGGGGTGAGCCACCGCGCCCGGCCCTGATTACATGATTTCTAAAGATACTTCCAATTCTAAGAAATTATAATTCTATTTTCTGCCAGTGATGGGCATTTCTTGAACTTTATCAAGAATGCAGAAAATAGTCTTCACTCCATCTGCTGAGAACTAAAAAATGTACAGGGTCCTGTCTCCCTAGGACCACTAACATGACAGGCTCTCGCTGAGGAGGGACTTTAGTACAGGATGGATTCTTTTGTATTTAGGATGGTGACTTCCTCACTTGGAAATTCTCTGTGTACATTTAGAATTATCTGGAAAGCAGACCACAAGATGTACAGAACGAATGGCTGAACACAGAAGCCAGAAAAATGGAGAAAAGTCATCTCAGTTCCAGAGAAGGTTTCATAGGCTGTCTCCCCTTACTAGAACAATCCTCCCACATCCCACCCCTCACCTGTCTCATTCCTGCTGATTCTTCAGCTTGCAACTCAAGTGTCATTTCTGGGAATTCTTACTTCAGCCAAAGATAGGTTAGGTTCCCACAACCTGACTGTGCTTTGTCACATCCATCCCCCTCATGAAGGCCAAGCAGTATTGCTCTCCCTCACTAAGCTGCGAGCCTGGGAAGGGCAGGGAGTGTGGCTGTCACACTCATCCTGTTCCCAGCGCAGTGCCTGCCACTTAGTGGGTGCCCAACAGATTTGCATTTAATGACGGCCCCTCTGCTGGCCTTCAGATTTCAGTGCTTATGGAATAATTATTTCTGTCCCCTGCCACTCAGCCCTGTACTCTGCTTTGTGATGGAAAAGAGGAAACCAGGAATAAGAAAATGTGCCCCACAGATTTTGCCAAAACCATAATCTGTTAGATAAATTGCTGAGAGGGAAAACACTAGAATACTTCAAACACTCATTCCATTCAACACAAAATACTTAAATATACATACTTTGGGAAAGTACATCACGTATCACCACAGAGCAAATGCTGTTGGATTGCCATTATATAAGGAATATCTCATACTCAGTTTCTGGATTTCTGCAACAGCTGGTAAAAGGAAAAATATCACATTTCTTAAATTTATATATGTGTAGGCTGGGTGCAGTGGCTCACGCCTGTAATTCCAGCACTTTGGGAGGCCAAGAGGGGAGGATCACTTGAGGTCAGAAGTTTCAGACCAGGCTGGCCAACATGGTGAAACCCCGTCTCTACTAAAAATACAAAAAAATTAGCCAGGTGTGGTGGCGGACGCCTGTAATCCCACCTACTTGGGAGGCTGAGGCAGGAGAATCACTTGAACCTGGAAGGCGGAGGTTGCAGTGAGCTGAGATCTCGCCACTGCACTCCAGCCTGGGTGACAGAGCAAGACTCTGTCTCAAAAAAAATAAAAAGATTTTTTAAAAAATGTATACATGTATAATTGAATAAGCACAGAATATCTCTGAAAAGATATACCAGAAACTGAGAATTAGCCAAGCCACACCCACACACTTTACTGTCTACATTAACTTGACTTTGCTATTCCACTGTCTTTACCAACAATACTTTAGTATTTCAGGAAGCTCATACCCCAAAAATAAAAACTGTAGCGGGAATGGTTAATGGATACAAAAAAATAGAATGAATAAAATGTAGTATTTGATAGCACAACACGGTGACTCTAAACAATAATAATTTAGTGTGCATTTAAAAATAACTAAAAGTACTAAAAGTACAATAGTATCATTATTATTTTTTCTTGAAACAGAGTCTTACTCTGCCACCGTGTTGGCCAGGCTGTCTCAAACTCCTGACCTTAAATGATCCACCCACCTCAGCCTCCCAAAGTCCTGGGATTACAGGCGTGAGCCACTGTGCCTGGCCTAATTGTATTGTTTGTAACACAAAGGATAAATGCTTGAGGTCATGGATATCCCATTTACCCTGATGTGATTATTACACATTGCATGCCTGTATCAAAATATCTCGTGTATCCCATATACCCTGCACTCACAAAATAAAATTTTTTAAAAAACTTTTTATTTCTATAGGTTTTTGGGGAACAGGTGGTATTTGGTTACACGAGTAAGTTCTTTAGTGGTGATTTGTGAGATTTTGGTGCACCCATCACCCGAGCAGTATACACTGAACCCAATTTGTGGTTTGTTATTCCTCTCTCCCTTCCCACCCTCTCCCCTCAATCTCCAAAGTCCATTGTATCATTCTTATGCTTTTTTTTTTTCTTTTTTGAGACGAAGTTTCGTTCTTGTTGCCCAGGCCAGAGTGCAATGGCATGATCTTGGCTCAGCACAACCTCCGCCTCCCGGGTTCAAGCCATTCTCCTGCCTCAGCTTCCCTAGTAGCTGGGATTACAGGCGTGTGCCACCACACCCGGCTAATTTTAGTAGAGACGGGGTTTCTCCATATTGGTCAAGCTGGTCTCCAACTCCCGATCTCAGGTAATCCGCCCACCCCGGCCTCCCAAGTCCTGAGATTACAGGCATGAGCCACAGCGCCCGGCCCTTTGTATATATATATTTTTTAATTTAAAA
>NW_012102576.1:120215-121975 GCF_000951045.1 Mandrillus leucophaeus | reverse complement strand
GGAGGTTGCAGTGAGCAGAGATCACACCACTGCACTCCAGCCTGGGCAACAGAGCAAGACTCCATCTCAAAACAAAAGAAGTGATCTTTTTTAACTTCTTATTTTAAAAATGCATGCTGTTTTGATCCAATATGTCTAATTATGATGTTACCTCAATCCGCAAGAAGCCTTGAATATATTTGAGCCTTATACAATAAAAATGCTTTGATACCTGAAGTTAAATACATATTTTTATGGCAGAACTTTTGATAAGATGACCAATAAAACTTTTAAGCATGTAAACATATTAAATAAAATTCTCTGATAAAAGTGGATGAAGGCTAGGCACAGTGGTTCACACCAGTAATTCCAGCAATTTGGGAGGCTGACATGGGATGACTGCTTGAACCCAGGAGTTTGAGACCAGCCTGGGCAACATGGCGAAAGCTCGTCTCTACAAAAAATACAAAAATTAGCCTGATGTGGTGGCAAACACCTGTAGTCTCAGGTACTCAGGGGGCTGAGGCAGGAGGATTGCTTGAGCCTGGGATGTTGAAACTGCAGTGAGCCATGATTGCACCACTGCACTCCAGCATGGGTGACAGAGACCCTGTCTTAAAAAAAAAAAAAAATTAGATGTTGACTGAAAATATGCAAAATAATGTATGCTTTTAAAAAATTATTTAAAAAATTATTTTAGGAGGTAGGTAATAAAAAATGTTTGAGTCCATATGTTTCCTCATGTCTGCATCACAGAAAACAGAATTATTATTTTTGATTGCTCAAACCAAAATCTCTTCAGGGATGTGTTACTGTAGTGGGAAATCAGAGGCTGGAGAGGCTAAGTGGAGTTCAGGGGGGAATATTTTAAGTGTACACTGGCTCAGCAGACATGCATCTTGAAAGTCTGAGCAGCAAAGAAAGAAAACGAATGTCTTTTATGCACTTTGAGGCGGGAATTATATGATGCAGGAAGCTGGCTTACAAAAGCGAGAACAAAGCAGTTAATTATCAGGTGACATTCTTAGGACTCAGCTTACATCTTGGTAAAACATGTCTCGCAACTGCTGCTTATCTATCTTGTGACTTTGCAGCTGCACAGCAAGAAAAACAGGAGCTTACAGAACTTACAAAATATGTTGGGGAGAGAGATGGTTAATGCTTTACAGACCTTACAGAGGAGCAGTTAATATTCTTTCTTAACTCTTTTTTCGGGGGGGCTACTTCACACCAATTCTAGCCTAATTTTAAACTGTAAATTTAATTTCTTTTGATTTTTCCATTTTATTATGAACTGAAATGTGTTCCCCAAAATGTATATGGGTTCTTTTGTTTTGTTTTTTTGTTTCATTTTGTTTTGTTTGAGACAGGGTCTCGCTCTGCTGCCCAGGCTTGAGTGCTGCAGTAGCGTGATCTCGGCTCGACCTCCTGAGCTTAAGTGATCCTCCCACTTCAGCCCCCAAGTTTCTGAGACTGCAAGTATGTACCACCACACCCAGTTAATTTTTTTTTGTTGTTTATTTATTTTTATTTTTTTGTAGAGGTGAGTCTCCCTGTGTTGCCCAGGCTGATCTCTAGCTCCTGGGCTCAAGCAATCCTCCTGCCTTGGCCTCCCAAAGTGCTAGGATTACAGGTGTGAGCCACCACACCTGCCCTCCAAATGTATATGTTATAGCCATAACCCCCAATGTGACTATATTTGGAGACAGAGCCTTTAAAGAGGTAATCAAGGTGAAATGCGGCCATAAGGGTGGCTAATCCAATGTGACTGATGTCTTTTT
>NW_012102576.1:116802-119055 GCF_000951045.1 Mandrillus leucophaeus | reverse complement strand
GTGTGTGTGTGTGTGAGATATTGTTGCAAGGATAGGCAAAGTAAACAATGATACAAAACAGAATCCAGAAATAAACTCTCCCATGTATGGCTACCTTATTTCTGATAAAAGCAACATGCTATAATGTAGTGGGAAAAGGATGGTCTTTCAATAGATGATCTGAGCCATATTAATAACATCCATGTAGGAAAACAAGGTCTCTTGACCTAGCTCATACTATGTGCAAAAAGCAATATCAGATAAAATTAAAACAGCTTTCAGCTGGGTGCAGTGTGATGTCAGCACTTTGGGCGGCCGAGGCAGGCAGATTGCTTGAGCTCGGGAGTTCGAGACCAGTCTGGGCAACAATCTATCAAACTCTATCAAAACAATAGAAAAAATTAGCGGGGCGAGGTGGCATGTGCCTCCTGTGGTCCCAGCTATTCAGGAGGCTGAGGTGGGAGGATTGCTTGAGCCCAGGAGGCAGAAGTTGCAATGAGCTGAGATTGCACCACCGTACCCCAACCTGGGTGACAGAGTGAGAGGGTGAGACCCTGTTTTCTAAAAAAAAAAAAAAAAGAAAAAAAAGCTTTTATTTGAAAACATAAGGAAAGCATTTTTTGACCCTGAAGTAAAGATTTCTTTCTCTCGATTTTGATTTTGATTTTGATTTTGTAGAGACAGCTGCTTTCAAACTCCTAGCCTCAAGTGATCCTCCCACCTCAGCCTCCCAAAGTGCTAGGATTACAGATGTGAGCCACCACACCCAGGCAAGATTCTTAAATAGAATAATAAAATCACTCACTTAAACTATATTAAAATTAAGAACTTTTGTTCACCAAAAGACATTACTGAAAGAGTGAGAAGGCAACCCATAGACTGAAGAAGATATTTGTAGTACTGAAGTTTATTCTGAACTTTCTGCAAATCTGAAAATCTCACAAAGTCCTCTAATCTATATATGTAAAGAATTTCAAAACCCAGCAATCCCATTACTGAATGTATACCCAGAGGAATATAGATCATTCTACCATAAAGACACATGCATGAATATGTTCACTGCAGCACTGTTAACAATAGCAAAGACATGGAATCAACCTAAATGTCCATCAATGACAGATTGGATAAAGAAAATGTGGTGCATATAAACCATGGAATACTATGCAGCCAGAAAAAATGTGGTACATATAAACCATGGAATACTATGCAGCCAGAAAAAGGAATGAGACCACGTCTTTCACGGGAACATGGATGAAGCTGGAGACCATTATACTCAGCAAATTAACGCAGAAACAGAAAACCAAATCCCACCAGCCTGGCCAACATAGTGAAACCCCGTCTCTACTAAAAATACAAAAATTAGCCAGGCGTGGTGGCACACAGGCATGGTGGCGCACAGGCATGGTGGCACATGCCTGTAGTCCCAGCTACTCGGGAGGCTGAGACAGGAGAACTACTTGAACCCAAGAAGTGGAGGTTGTGGTGAGCCGAGATCACGCCACTGCACTCCAGCTTGGGCAACAGAGCGAGACTTCATCTCAAACAGAAAAAAAAAGAAAAGAAAAGAAAACCAAATCCCACACACTCTCACTTCTAAATGGGAGTTAAATGGTAAGAACTTATGAACACAAAGAAGGGGACAACAGACACTGGGGTCTACTTGATGGGGGAGGGTGGGAGGAGGGAGAGGAGCAGAAAAGATAACTATTGGGTACTGGGCTTAATATCTGGGTGATGAAATAATCGTACAACAAACCCCTGTGACACATGTTTACCTGTGTAACAAACCTTCACATGTACTCCCAAACCTAAAATAAGTAAAAAAAAGAAAATAGTTAAAAAAAGAAAAAAAAACAAACCAAAAAAAAAAGAAAAGAATTTCAAAAGAAAGTCAATCCAGAATCATAAACAAAAGCCTTGAACAAACCATTTTTCATCAGAGGATATCCAACCGCAATGAGATACCCCTTCACACCCACTAAGATGGCTAGAATTAAAAAAACAGGGCCAGGCGCAGTAGGTCACGCCTGTAATTCCAGCACTTTGGGAGGCCGAGACGGGCAGGTAACTTGAGGCCAGGAGTTCAAGACCAGCCTGATTAACATGGCAAAACTCAGTCTCTACTAAAAATACAAAAATTAGCTAGGCATGGTGGTGCACACCTGTAGTCCCAGCTACTTGGGAGCCTGAGGCAGGAGAATTGCTTGAACCTGGGAGGCAGAGGTTGCAGTGAGCCGAGATCGTGCCACTGCACTCCAGCCTGGGTGACAGAAT
>NW_012102576.1:82031-115777 GCF_000951045.1 Mandrillus leucophaeus | reverse complement strand
ACACACACACACATATATACACACATACATATATATGTATATATACACATATATATATCACATATATATATATGTGATAGCAAAACGGTGGATCCAAGTGTCTATCAACAGACTAATGAATAAACAAAATGTGGCATATCCATACAATTGAATATTATCTGACCATAAAAAAAATGAAATAGGGCCGGGCACGGTGGCTCACACCTGTAATCCCAGCACTTTGGGAGGCCCAGGTGGGCAGATCACCTGAGGTCGAGGGTTTAAGACAGCCTGACCAACCTGGGGAAACCCTATCTCTACTAAAAATACAAAATTAGTCGGGTGTAGTGCCGCATGCCTATAATCCCAGCTACTAGGGAGGCTGAGGCAGAAGAATCGCTTGAACCTGGGAGGCGGAGGTTGCAGTGAGCTGAGATCGCGCCATTGCACTCCAGCCTGGGCAACAAGGGCAAAACTACATCTCAAAAAAAAAAAAAACAAAGAAATGAAATATTGATACTAGAAGTTCAGTGAACCTTGAAAACCTTATAAATGAAAACAAGCCAGTCACAAAAATACACTTTTTGTTGTTTTTTAAGACAGGGTCTCACTCTGTCACCCAGGCTGGAGTGCAGTGACATGATCATGGCTCACCACAGCCTTGACCTCCTGGGCTCAGGTGATCCTCTCACCTCAGCCTCTTGAGTAACTGGAACTACAGGTACCCACCACCATGCCTGGCTAATTTTTGCACTTTTTGTAGAGGCAGGGTTTCATCGTGTTGCCCATGCTGGTCTCAAACTCCTGGGCTCAAGCGATCCGCCCACCTCTGCCACTCAAAATGCTAGGATTATAGGTATAAGCTACCACACCCCACCAAAAGTCCACATATTATATGATTACACTCATTTGAAAGTTCAGAATAAGAAAATTCATAGATAGAAAGTTATTTGTTGCTTAGGGGCTGGGCACAGGGAGTGGGGAGATAAAGGATGATAGTGAAAAGGTTTGGAGTTTCTTTTTGAGGCAATGAAAATGTTCTAAAATTGTGGCAATGATTGCACACATCTGTGAATTTATTAAAAACCATTGAATTGGCCAGGCGCGGTGGCTCACGCCTGCAATCCCAGAACTTTGGGAGGCCAAGGTGGGAGGATCACTTGAGGTCAGGGTTTGAGGCCAGCCTGGGAAAAAAGGTGAGACCCTGCCTCTACTAAAAATACAAAACAATTAGCCAGGCATGGTGATGCATGCCTGTAATCCCAGCTACTTAGTAGTTTGAGGCAGGAGAATTGCTTGAACCCGGGAGGTGGAGGTTGCAGTGAGTTGAGATTGCGCCACTGCACTCCAGCCTGGGTAATAGGGCAAGACCCTGTCTCAAAAAAAAAAAAAGCCATTGAATTGTACACTTTATTTTCACAGTTGCACACCACCACGCCCGGATGATTTTTTGTATTCTTAGTAGAGGCAGGGTTTCACCCTGTTGGCCAGGCTGGTCTCAAACTTCTGACCTCATGTAATCTGCCCTCCTCGGCCTCCCAAAGTGCTGGGATTACAGGCGTGAGCCACCGCGCCCAGCCCAGAGTTGTACACTTTAAATGGGAGAATTGCGTGGCATGTAAATTGTATCTTAATAGAACTGCTTCTTTAAAAAGAGGATATCCAAATGAGCAATAAACTTTTTAAAAAAGTATTCAACTTTATTTTACCAGGAAAATACAATTAAAAACCAGTTTTCTGTTAACCAGTGCACGCTTAACATAATGGCTAAAATAAACAACTCAGGATCTACCAAAGTGTTGCCAAGGGTGTGGAATAACTGGAATTATCTTGTACATTCTTACTGAGAGTGTAAATTGGTCAAACACTTTGGGAAATGATTTTGTAGTATCCACGAAAGCAAAAATCATATATACCCTATGATCTAGCAGTTACACTCCTAGATATGTCCCCAACATAAAGGTGTATAATATGTTCACGAAAAGGCATGTATTAGAATATTCGTAGCAGTGCTACTTATAGTAATGGAAACCAAAAGGTATCTGAGACAGGTCTCAATCAATTTAGAAAGTTTTATTAAGGTTAAGGACATGCCTGTGACACAGCCTCGGGCGGTCCTGACAACACGTGCCCAAGGTGGTTGGGGCACAGCTTGGAATTGTACATTTCAGGAAGGCATGAGACATCAATCAATATATGTAAGTTGTACATTAGTTCAGTCCGGAAAGGCAGGACAACTCCAAGTGGAGAAGAGGCTTGCAGGTCATAGGTAGATAAGAGACAAACGTTGCACTTTTTTTGAGTTTCTGATTAGCCTTTCACTGAACGCACAATTTACAAGAATAGTCACCTATGCCTTAGTCTGGTTTAGTGAAACAACAGGACAAAGGAAGCAATCAGAAATGCATTTGTCTCATGAGAGCAGACGGATGACTTTGAGTTCTGCCTATGCTTTTTCCACAAGGAATTTCCTAGTGGGCAAATTGTGAGGGAGGTATATAACTTCCTTCGTTTTTTTCTTTCTTTCTTCTTCTTCTTTTTTTTTTAATCTTTGTAGGTATCTTATTTAGGAATAGAATGAGAGGCAGGTTTGCCCCATGCAATGCCCATCTTGACTTTTCCCTTTGACCTAGTGATTTTGGGGAGATTTATTTTGCTTTACAGTAGCAACACTCAAACTACCCATCAGTCATATAATGGATGAATAAATTGAGGCACATTCTTACAATGAAATACTATGTAGCAATAGAATGAGTAATCTATAATTACAACAATATTGATGAATATCACAAACATATTGTCGCATGAAGTAAACCAGAAATAAAAGTAAAAATTTGTACCTATGCCTGTTTTTATAGGCAAAAAGTACAGGCAAATCTAATCTATGCTCTTAGAAATCAGTATAATGGTTTTTCCTGGAGACTGGACCAAAACTGGGGAGTGGGCTTCAAGAATGGTGGAGGCTGGGCATGGTGGCTCACGCCTATAATCCTAACACTTTGGGAGGCTCAGACAGGTGGATGGCTAGAGCCCAGAAGTTCAAGACCAGCCTGGGCAATGTGACAAAACCCCTATCTCTACAAAATATACCAAAATCAGCCAGGCTTGGTGGAACCAGCCTGTGGTCCCAACCACTCAGGAAAGTGATACAGGAGGATCGCTTGACCCTGGGAGGTTGAAGCTGCAGTGAGCTGTGACTGTGACACCGCACTCCAGCCTAAGTGGCAGAGTGAGAACCTGTATTAAAAAATATATATATATTAATTTATATATATTATATATAATATATATTATATATATATTAAATAAATAAAAAAGAATGCTGGAAATGTTCTGGATGCTGGTTACACGGGTGTTTTCGATTTGTGAACATTCATTGAAGTACACTTATATAGATTTTCTGTTTATTATACTTCAATAAAAAGGTAAAGAAAAAAAAAAAGAAGCCATTAATTTTTCTCACTGATCATCCAAGATGTACAAGGGTACGCATCCGGGCTGAATCTATGAGGTCCTCAAGCAGCTGGGCTCCACTGGTCCCTCTGCCCTCTCACCTTCAGTGTATGGCTTTTTGGTGTTGGGGGTTTGTTTGTTTGGTTTGTTTGTTTGTTTGTGATGGGGTTTGGCTTTGTCGCCCAGGCTGGAGTGCAGCAGCAGCCTCCCGGGCTCACAGCGATTCTCCCACTACGGCCTCCAGAGTAGCTGGGACCACAAACACACCACCATGCCCAGCTAATTTTTTATTTTTTGTAGAGACGGGGTTTTGCTATGTTGCCCAGGTGAGTCTTGAACTCCAGATCTCAAGTGATCCTTCCATCTCTGCCTCCCAAAGTGTTGGGATTACAGGCGTGAGCCACCATGCCCGGCTTTCAGTGTGTGGTTTTTACCAGTGTGGTTGCAAAATGACTACTCTTCCTCCAGGTATCTTGTCCTTGCTCCAGTAAGGAGGTGGAAGGACCAAAAGCTTTATGAGGCTTTGTCATTTTATTAAAGCAGGAAATACTGGCTGGACGCGGTGGCTAGCGCCTGTAATCCCAGCACTTTAGGAGGCTGAGGCAGGTGGATCACCTTAGGTTCGGAGGCGGAGGTTGCAGTGAGCTGAGATCATGCCATTGTACTCCAGCCTGGGCAACAAGAGTGAAACTCTATCTTAAAAAAAAAAAAAAAAAAAAGAGAGAGAGAAGAAGAAGAAGGAAATATTTTCCAGGGACTTCCGGTTACTTTTTGTAGGCTGGAATTCTGCCACATGGCCAAATCTAACTGCAAGCGATTCTGAGAAGGTGACGATTTTAGTTGGGCACGTTGCTGCTCCAAATAAAATTGTACTTTTTGTCAGTGATAAAGAGAACAGATAATGGGGTGTGGTGGGGGGGAGTTGGAAGTACCCAGCCCAGGGTCGAAGCTTACAGAGATCTTACATTCTGATGGGGGAGATGGGAGGGTCAACGGAAAACGGTAACCCAGCTTGGTAAATCCTCCGCCGGAATCACAGGTGCTGTAGGAGCAGAGAGGTCTTGAGGAAGCATTGCCAGAGTAGGAAACACACCTTGGGGGCCATTCCTTGAAGGACTAGCGGAAGTCCTCCAAGCAGAAGAGAGAAAGCCTTTTCAAGCTTGATAGAAAGCATCTTTCAAAGTTATCGGAGATTTCAGTGGAAATTGGGAACCCAATGTTCGGTGTTCCTGAAGCGTGAGGGTCAAAGGCTGAACATGGAGCCGGCGGGGAGGAGGCAGGAAGAAAACAGTCATGAACGTCTGGTATGCCATGAAGAGCAATAGAGCTTTACCCCCAAGAGCTCCTGAAGGGTTTTAAACAAATGAATGACATAATCAGATTAGGATTTTATTTTTTAAAAAGAATGAGATGGGGTCTTGCTATGTTGTCCAGGCTGGTCTTGAACTCCTGGGCTCAAGCGATCCTCCTTCCTCAGCCTCCCAAAATGCTGGGACTACAGGTGGGAGCCACTGCACCTGGCCCAGATTTTAAATAGCTAGCAGTACATCACCTGACACAATTATAAGGGTTAGTTGAATGGAGGCAGCCATGTGCATGGAGAATATGTGAAGTATAATAATAGACATGGGGTGGAGGAATGTTCTGACATAGAAGGAGCAGCAACAGGGTTTTTGCAACAGTCTGGATGGGATATGACAAATATTTCAATCAGGGCTACAGGAAGAAGGATAGAAAGTTCTCTGTGCTCCAAATGTGACATAGTTTGCTTATTAAGGTAGGATTCTTAGAAAGAAAAAAAAAACGTGGGCTTCTTTTCTGATACTGGTTCCTTTCCACTTCCTACCAAATCCTTGATGAAGAGGGGAATTCAAGGGGGAGGTAGGAGAAGGGAAACCCTTCAAGAAGCCATTGTTATGGGAAGAAATATTGGTGGGATCCTGGGTTCTGAAGTCCCTTCTCTTCCTTTGCTGTTGAAATGTTGGCCCTCCCTTTCCTTCTCTCCTCTTCTCATTTCCTGTTCCCTAGCTAGTCCTCTACACCCTTGGCTTCTCACTACCTATTTGCTGCTAACTGCCCATCTTTATCTTCAGATTTCTTTCTTTAGTGGTTGACATGACCCTTTATAGCCCACTGTCTCAACATCTTCACCATCAGGCCTTACACATTCTCAAACTTAATATAGTAAACTGAACACGCTATTTTCTGTCTTTCTATATTTCTCTACCTGCATGGATGGCACCATCCACCCAGTTAAAAGGGATCAGAATATGCCAGTCCAAACTGTGCCACTTTGGCATAAGTATGATTTTGAGCTGGAAGACATTTAAGAAACACTTAAAAGCAGAGTATAAAATTCCCCTTACGAAGGAAAGTGTCTCTCTTCCCCTCTCCCATATCAAGAGAAGGAGAATAACTCATATCACAAGAGACAGAAAGTCAGCACCAACTTGAATCTGCATAAACAAATCTTACTAAAATAGCCATTATCTTCCGTTAGTGCTTCCCATATATTTACCTTCCCATAATTTACTGCCCCTAGATGCCCAAATCCCGCTTCCTTTGTCTTGTTATGTATCCACAACTTGTCCTTTGTTAAAATGGCATATAAGCCCCCATTCCTAATTGCTTCTCCTGTTTTCACTTCTTCCCTGTGAAGTTCTCACATGCTTGTGAAATAACCTTTCCGTTCATCTGCCTTTTCTCAGTTTCATTTGCAGGTCCCAGATACTAAACCTACCAGGTAGAGGAAAAGGGTTTTCTCCTGTCTGTAATCCACCGTCTAGAATTCTGGCAGTCTTCCCAGCCTCTTCCCTTACTCTCCTGTCTTGCATTCACTTAGTCTCCGACACTGGTGAGCCACCTGAGCCCTGTGCTGCTGTGAAACAGGTGAGTTAAGAAATTTACCCATCGTTTTGTTTTCCAAAACCCTCCAACCTTTTGTGTTCCAACGAAACAGCTAACTGCAAAGAACCACCCTGCTCACACATATTCCATAGAAAGCCTCATCTCCATCCTTCCTTATAAGATTCATGTAGGACTCTTTTGTTTCGCTGCCTCTATGAAACCTCAGGTCCCCTTCCTTTTCCCTGAGATGTTATTAATTAATAAACATGTTTTCGATTGCAATGGCCCGAATAAAACCACCTCTGTAATTGTCTGGTACATTTTGTCTTTGATGTCAGTAAGTCATTCCTGATTCTATCTCCTAAGCTAAGTAGCTGTTGAACGTCCCCTCCTTTCCCTCCCACTGCCCGTTCACCAGCTTTTACCTGGATAACTGTAGCGGTCTCCTAAATGGTTTCAAGGACTCGGCTTTCTTCTTCTCCACCCCATTCTTCACATTACTGCTAGAACGATCTTTCTGAAAAGCAAGTCATTATCCAATCTCTGTTTCCTAGTCTAACTTTGAAGACACACTACCCCCTCCACCCGCCCCACACATGCACACACACAATCCATGAGTACACTGAATTACTTGGGTGAAATACTGTGCTTTCTCTCACCTCTTTTTTTTTTTTTTTTAGACAGAGTCTTGCTCTGTTGTCCAGGCTCCTGGAGTGCAGTGGTGCAGTCTCTGCTCACTGCAACCTCCACCTCCCAGATTCAAGTGATTCTCATGCCTCAGCCTCCCGATTAGCTGGGATTACAGGCGCCTGCCACCACACTCGGCTAATTTTTTGTATTTTTACTACAGACGGGGTTTCACCATGTTGGCCAGGCTGGTCTCGAACTCCTGACCTCAGGTGTTCTGCCTGCCTCGGCCTCCCAAAGTGCTGGGATTACAGGCGTGAGCCACCGCACCCGGCCTCCCATAGCTTTTTGTGCTTTCTTCTATCATTCTTTTTTGTCACATTGTATTATAACTGTTAACTTGTTTGTTTCCTTCCTCCCTCCACTAGGCTGTGAGTTTCTTGAGGATAGAAACTTCATTTTATTTATCTTTGTATTCCCAGGCCTGGTACAATACCTGACATATAATAAATGTATGTATCAGCATTTACTATAAGTACTATAATAGCAAGTGTCACTTGAATGCTAAATGCCACCTAATCCTCACAATCGCCTTCTCAAATATGCACAAATGTTTATATTTCAATGAGTTGGACAATGTACATGTTCTCATTAACATCCTTTTATTCAGCGTAGTTGATAATTTAAGCATAAGAATATTCTTTTTATCCCATCTGAAATCCCAAAGATACAAGAATAAAAAGTTTTCCTAATCATTTAACATGTATTCTGCCCACTTCTTTTTTTTTTTTTTTTTTGAGACGGAGTCTTGCTCTGTTGCCCAGGCTGGAGTGCAGTGGCGCAATCTCCGCTCAATACAAGCTCCACCTCCCGGGTTCAGCCATTCTCCTGCCTCAGCCTCCCGAGTACAGGCGCTCGCCACCATGCCCGGCTAATTTTTTTTGTACTTTTAGTAGAGACAGGTTTCACCGTGTTAGCCAGGATGGTCTCGATCTCCTGACCTCGTGATCCGCCTGCCTCAGCCTCCCAAAGTGCTGGGATTACAGGAGTGAGCCACTGCGCCAGGCCCACTTAACTTCTTAAGTCTTGAGGATCAGCATTTCCTTTTATTCCAAAAGAGGGAATGCTCTGGTAAGTGGTACGTGGGGTGGAGCTTTTAGTGAGTGGAAGGGGCTTTCATGACTACCTTCTTTTTTTTTTTTTTTTTTTTTTTTGGAGACCGGGTCTCACTCTGTCGCCCAGGCTGGAGGGCAGCGGAGCAATCCCAGCTCACTGCAACTTCCGCCTCCCAGGTTCAAGCGATTCTCCTGCTTCAGGCTCCCGAGTAGCTGGGATTACAGGCACGCGCCACCACGCCCAGCTAATTTTGGATGTTTCGTAGAGATAGGGTTTGACCACGTTAGCCAGGCTGATCTTGAACTCCTGATCTCTAGTGATCCACCCGCCTCAGCCTCCCGAAGTGCTGGGATGAGAGGTGTGAGCCACCGCGCCTGGCAACTACCTTTTCTTCAGAGTTCCCTCTGTTCTCTTCCTTTGATAGCCGAGAGGCAAGCCAGGGAATGACCTCCTTTGCGTGTCTTCCCCCATCTGCCCTCACTATAGGAACTCCTAGAAGGACCAGGACAGACACAAGGATGTAAGAGAAAAGGACAGAACAATTAATGCAACTGTGACTCTGGGCTTGGGGAAATATTCTCTTCAGTACACACATTTATTTATTTATTTGTTTATTTATTTATTTTTGAGACAAGGTCTCACTTTGTCACCCAGGTTGGAGTGCAGTGGTGCAAACTTGGCTCACTACAACCTCCTCCTCCCGGGTTCAAGCGATTCTCCCACCTCAGCCTCTGGAATAGCTGGGACTACAGGAACACGCCACCATGCCTGGCTAATTTTTGTATTTTTGGTAGAGGCGGAGTTTTGCTATGTTGCCTAGGTTGATTTCGAACTCAGAGCTCAAGTGATCCACTCACCTTGGCTACCAGAGTGCTGGGATTACAGGAGTGAGCCACCATGCCTGGCCTTTTTAATTTTAAATTCACGAGGTACATATGCAGGTTTAGATTCAGGGCGTAAATATGCAGGTTTTGTTACATGGGTATATTTCGTGATGCTGAGGTTTGAGCTACTGATCCCATTGCCCAAATAGTGAACATAGTACCTGAAAGTAGGTTTCAACGCTTGCCCTCTTTCCTTCCTCCTCTCTTTTGGAATCTCCAGTGCTTATTGTTCCTATCTTTGTGTCCATGTGTACAAGATGTTTAGCTCCCACTTAAAGTGAGAACATGCAGTATTTGGTTTTCTGTTTCTGCATTAATTCACTTAGGATAATGGTCTCCAGCTGCATCCATGCTGCTGCAAAGGACATGATTTCATTCTATTTATTTATTTATTTAGATACACAGTTTTGCTCTTGTTGTCCAGGCTGAAGTGCAATGGCGCGATCTTGGCTCACTGCAACCTCCACCTCCTGGGTTCAAGCAATTCTCCTGCCTCAGCCTCCCGAGTAGCTGGGATTATAGGCACCTGCCACCACGCCCAGCTAGGTTTTTGTATTTTTAGTAGAGATGGGGTTTTGCCATGTTGGCCAGGTTGGTCTCAAACTCCTGACCTCAGGTGATCCACCCACCTCGGCCTCCCAAAGTGCTGGGTTTACAGGTATGAGGCACCGCACTGGGCCGATTGCATTCTTTTTTATGACTACATAGTATTCCATGGAATATATGGACCACATTTTCTTTATCTAATCTACCATTGATGAACATCTAGGCTGATTCCATGTCTTTGCTATTGTGGATAGTGCTGCGAAAAATGTACAGGTGCCTTTGTCCTTTTGGTAGAAAGATTTATTTCCCTTTGTGTATATACTCAGTAGTGAGACTGCTGGGTTGAATGGTAATTCTATTTTTAATTCTTTGAGAAAACACCAAACTGCTTTCCACAGTGGCTGAACTAATTTACATTCCCACCAACAGTGTGTTAAGAGTTCCCTTTTCTCTGCTACCTCACCAACATCCATTATTTTCTGACTTTAATAATAGCCATTCTAACTAGTGTAGATGGTATCTCATTGTGGTTTTGATTTGCATTTCTCTGATGATTAGTGATGTTGAGCATTTTTTCATATGTTTATTGGCCACTTGTACTCTTCTTTTGAGAAGTGTCCGCTCATGCCCTTTGCCCACGTTTTGATGGAATTATTTGTTTTTTTCTTGCTGATTTAAGTTCCTTATAGATTCTGGTATTAGTTCTTTGTTGGAGGCACAGTTTGTTAATATTTTCTCCTATTCTTTAGGCTGTTTACTCTGTTGATAGCTTCTTTTGCTGTGCAGAAGCTCTTTAGTTTAAGTAGGTCCCATCTGTCATTTTTTTGTTTTTGTAGAATGTGCTTATTTTCCCTGACTTTTCAGTCAGAATTTACAATCAAGGGGAGCGTAATTGATCCAGTGGAGACCCAGGATAAAAGGGTGTAATTGCCTAGAGAATCTTTTCTGTTAAACATCATTCATCTTACTTCCCTTATCCCTTTGCCTCCAAACCTGTTTCCAAAACAAAAGCATTGCTCCGAGGAAGTGCTTGCACAGTGATAGATAGCCCACGTGGGGAAAGGCTGGGAGAATCATGCAGAAGAGAAACCGAGAGAGATGGAGAGCGCATTCTGGCCAGCCACTTTTCTTGTCATCAATCACTGTTTGCCCCGCAGTAGTGGGCTGGGTGAGCGCAGCCTTATAATTAAAATTCTCTATTCTAACCTGTCCTCACATCTTTAAAATGATTCTTTGAGAAGTCTGGGTTAAAAGGTTTAAGGAAGAAGCCAAATTGTGAGTTTTGGGGGAAAGGACGATCATCATCTTTAAAAGAACTTTTGGTTTCCAAAGAAATATGTATAGAACTAAATGCACAGATTTTCTTTTCCATTTTTATTTTTTTAGCAATTCCCAAAGCCCTAAATCACATTTTCCCTTAGATTTAAACTCTAGAAAAACATTATTCTTCTTCTTCTTATTATTATTATTATTTGAGACAGGGTCTTGCTTCATTGTCCGGGCTGGAGTGCAGTGGCACAATCTCAGCTCACTGCAACTTCCACCTCCAGTGCTGAGGCGATTCTCCTGCCTCAGACTCCCAAGGGGCTGGGATTACAGGCCCGTGCCACCACACCTGGCTAATTTTTGTATTGTTAGTAGAGACGGGTTTCACCATGTTGGCCAGGCTGATCTTGAACTCCCAACCTCAAGTGATCTGCCCACCTCACACTCCCAAAGTGCTGGGATTACAGGCATGAGCCACTGTGCCCAGCCTAGGAAGACATTCTTGTCTTCTCTAGTTCACCCTCCACCACCGTCTCCTCTCTGGAGAGCCCCCTAAATGGCTACACAAAACAGCTAAACCACCTTTCTTCCTCCTGTGACCTTGCCCATACAGCGCCTCCTCTGAGTGCTTGTTCCTATCCCATCTCCTTGCAAAGGTACTAGAAAGTATTACAGCTGAGGTTCAGACATATTCATCTGTTACCCATTTACTAGTCAGAGAAATTAAATTATTTGATTGAATGAGTTCTGCTTCAAGCGACAGAAGAATGTTCCACCCTCCAGTAATGACATAGAGGACTAATTGAGTCTCTTTCCAGCTTCTGTCCTGAAAAGCAAACAATCAAACAAACAAAAAATAAAAGACATCGTGATACTCAGAAGCTCAGTACATATATAGAGGATACTTGACCTCTATATACAAAATAACTCACAAATGCACAATTGGATTATTAATAGTGTTATCTCACAGGAGTAGAATCAGGTAACCTTTACTTTCATCTTAGTATTTTCATATAACAAAGATGTATTATGTAAAAATATTAGGAAAAGTCCATCTATTTTCAATCTGACAGAAAAAGTATTGTTTTAATGCCAAGATTAGCTTTTTCTGACATAAACTATTTTCAAGAGTTTAGGACAGGCTGGGCACAGTGGCTCACACCTGTAATCCCAGCACTTTGGGAGGCTGAAGTAGGCAGATCACCTGAGGCCAGGAGTTTGAGACCAGCCTGGCCAACATGGCAAAACCCCATCTCTATTAAAAATACAAAAAAATTAGCTGGGCGTGATGGCACATGCCTGTAATCCCAGCTACTCAGGAGGTTGAGGCACAAGAATCACTTGAACTTGGGAGGCAGAGGCTGCAGTGAGCTGAGATCACACCACTGCACTCCAGCCTGAGCAGCAGAGCCAGACCCTCTTTCAAAAAAAAAAAAAGGTTTAAGACAAAAAAGGAAAGCTCACTTTCTATCAAAAATAAGCCTCCAAAAGACAATAACAGGGCTGAGTGTGGTGGCTCATGCCTGTAATCCCAGTACTTTGGGAGGCCGAGGCAGGCAGATCACCTGAAGTCAGGAGTTCAAGACCAGCCTGGTCAACATGGTGAAACCCTGTCTCTACTAAAAATACAAAAATTAGCCAGGCGTGATGGTGGGCACCTATAATCCCGCAACTTGGGAGGCTGAGGCAGGAGAATCGCTTGAACCTGGGAGGTGAGCCACTCAACCTCCGCCACTGCACTCCAGCGTGGGCAACACAGTGAGACTCTATCTCAAAAAAAGACAATAACAGTAACTTGAAAGAGGCTCCTCTTCACTTCTGCCACCTAACCCATAACTCCACCCATTTCTCCACTGGACTTACCTCATTCACAGGGATCAGAATACTGAATTGTTGCCTGTTCATCTGTAAAATGAAATAAGACATATAATTACTTTGAGGGTCTCCTATATTCAGAGGGAAAATGCTTCATAAAAGCTACTGCTTTAGCCCTTTCCAGAGAATCTCTACAGGTTATGATATTCAGAATTACAAGAAAGTTTCAATCACTAATATTTGTACGTTGTGACAAATTATTAATCATAGCAAAAATAATGGAAATAGCCCTTTGAGAACGATAGTTCACATTGTTCTCTTCTTGGTCTAAGGACCACATCATATCAAATGTCTCTAGTGTACGCAACTTAAAAATGGCACACAACTGAATTAAAATATTTTAGGAGATTAGATAATTTAATTACGTGCTACTTGGCTTGGGAAGGAGTATTTGTAAAATTAAGAGAGAAGCCATGAAGAATGAGGCAGAAGTAGGTTGGGAGATGCAGGTAAGATCTCAGCTCTCATTTCAGCCCAGCCCTCTCACCTGGCAGGTAGTAGTCATAGACCTTGATGGTTGCTGGTTTCAAGTTGGTGACCAGCACACTTTGGCTGATGGTGAAGGTGTAAATCTGAGTGTTCTTACTGAGCTGTGGGGAAGACAGATGAAACAATACCTTAGAACTAAAATGAAAATTACACTCTATGCAACGTGGAGTTAAAAGACCCTTGCTGTCTTTTTTTTTTTTTTTTTTCTTTGAGACGGAGTCTCACTCTGTCGCCCAGGCTGGAGTGCAGTGGCCAGATCTCAGCTCACTGCAAGCTCCGCCTCCCGGGTTTATGCCATTCTCCTGCCTCAGCCTCCCGAGTAGCTGGGACTACAGGCGCCTGCCACCTCGCCCGGCTAGTTTTTTGTATTTTTTAGTAGAGACGGGGTTTCACCGTGTTAGCCAGGATGGTCTCGATCTCCTGACCTCGTGATCCGCCCATCTCGGCCTCCCAAAGTGCTGGGATTACAGGCTTGAGCCACCGCACCCGGCCGACCCTTGCTGTCTTCATGTAGATTTTCTGAAACCCCACCAGGAACGGTGGCTCACGCCTCTAATCCCCGCACTTTGGGAGGCCGAGGTGGGTGAATCACCAGAGGTCAGGAGTTCCAGACCAGCCTGGCCAACATGGTAAAACCCCATCTCTACTAAAAATACAAAAATTAGCCGAGCATGGTGGCTGGCACCTGTAATCCCAGCTACTCAGGAGGCTAAGGCAGGAGAATCGCTTGAACCTGGGAGGCGGATGTTGCAGTGAGCTGAGATGGCACCACTGCACTACAGCCTGGGTGATAAAGCGACACTGCATCTCAAAACAAACAAACAAACAAACAAAAATTCTGAAACTCTCTACCTACCTCTGCTGCCCTATGACAGTCTGCCCTAAGACATTGCCTCCTGCTGACTTCCTGGCTCTTTCTTCTTAGGATCTTACAGCTCTCTGGCCCTCTTGTGAACTGGTTCCCTTTGTTCATGGTCTACGCTGACCCATGGTTTCTCCACTAAATTAGTCAAAGTGGCCAAAGAAAGCAGAGGCTTGCATTTTACTCCAACAGTTCTACGCCCCTTACTGGTTTGCTTTCTTCAATCTGGTCCCTGAGCAAATGATACCTCCTCAAAGGGGCTTTCCTTGAACACCTTATTTAAAAACAGTCACATCCCTGGCCTGCCTCACCAGCACTCTTTATCCCCTTATGCTGCATAACACTTATTACTACCAAAAAAAAAAAAGTGCGTGTATACACATATACATGTAATTTTAAAGAACTTGAATATTGTTGTCTCTCCACTAGAATATCAGCACTCTTAGGCCAGGTATCATATCTATTTTCTCCATCACTTAGAAAAGTGACTGGCATATGTTGGTTGCTCAGTAAATATTTGTTGAATAAATTAGCAAATGGAGAATCTAAGGCAATTGTATAAGTTACTTTACTATAACAAGAAAATAAATCCCAGCTACTTGGGAGGCTGAGGTGGGAGGATCATTTAAACCCAGGGGTGGAGATTATAGTGAGCCAAGATTGGGCCACTGAAGTCCAGCCTGGGCAACAGAGTGAGACTCTGTCTCAAAAAAAAAAAAAATTTCAAATTTAGGTATAGAGCTATTAACGCCTAATTGGAAGGGATTTCCAAAGTTCTTCAGGTATAGTGCCTCTCAAAGCGTGGTCAAGAGACCTCCCCTATTCCAGGGATCCCTGAGATTGCATCAGAGTATCTGAGAGGTCAGAATTATTTTTAGAATGATATTAAGACTTTTTTTTTCCACTCTCATTCTCTTACAAATATACAGGAGATTGTTTCCTTCTGGGGAAAGAGATTTAAAAAACTAAAAAATAAACAAGTACACAGTAGAGTTATCAGAGGCTACTTTATGTGTAATATTGCAATGGTTTGAACGTAGGAATAAATATAAAATTTCATTCTCTTTGATTAAGCCAGATATTAAAGCAAAAATGCAAAACAATGTCACTATTCTTATTTTTTTGTTTTGGAAAATAGTTATTTTCTTTTTCTTTTTCTTTTCTTTTTTTGAGATGGAGTCTCACTCTGTTGCCCAGGCTAGAGTATAGTGGCATGATCTCGGCTCGCCACAACCTCTGCCTCCTGGGTACAAGCGATTCTTCTGCCTCAGCCTCTCAAGTAGCTGGGACTACCGGCGTGCGCCACCACGCCCAGCTAATTTTTGTATTTTTAGTAGAGACGGGGTTTCACCATATTGACCAGGCTGGTCTCAAACTCCTGATCTTGTGATCTGCCCTCCTCAGCCTCCCAAAGTGCTGGAATTACAGGCATGAGCCATCATGCCTGGACAGAAAATAGTTATTTTCATAAAAATGTTATTTATATTAAGATGTAGTGAGTCTATTACTGTTTTTAAATTAATTAATAAATATTTTAAGATTATCTCAGTTTTAATTTCTAACATGATAAAGACCAATAGTTAAAACCCACTTCACTGAAAGCTGTTTGAGGCCCTCAGTAGATTAAGAGTGTAAAGGATCCTGAAACAAAGAACTTTTAGAACCACTGTTCTTTTCTATCATTTGGTCACCATAATGAATTAAAGTCAATGACTAACATGAACCAAAAGAAAGCTGGGGTAGGGCCGGGCGCGGTGGCTCATGCCTGTAATCCCAGCACTTTGGGAGGCCAAGGTGGGTGGATCACGAGGTCAGGGGTTCGAGACCAGCCTGACCAACATGGTGAAACCCCATCTCTACTAAAAATACAAAAATTAGCTGGGCGTGGTGGCAGGTGCCTGTAATCCCATCTACTCAGGAGGCTGAGGCAGGAGAATTGCTTGAATCCGGGAGGCGGAGGTTGCAGTGAGCCGAGATTGCACCACTGCACTCCAGCCTGGGCGACAAAGCGAGACTCCATCTCAAAAAAAAAAAAAAAAAAAAAGAAAGCTGGCTAGTAGCAGTTTTAATATCTGACTAAATGGCAACTAAGGCAAGGAAAAAAATGTGTGTGTGTGTATGTGTGGTGTAGGAATCTAAGGCAAAAGTATTTGATATAAATATATACACATATATAGTAATGGGGAAAGGATAGTATGTACTAATATAAGGAAAATTTAAGAAGATATGTTCATAATATATATATCTAATTACATAGTCTCAAATATATCAGGAAACGACAGCCAAAAATGTATGGATAAACGGATAAATCAAATATCACAATTAGAGGCCGGGGGCAGTGGCTCACACCTATCACTCCAGCACTTTGGGAGGCCTAGATGGCCAGATCACTTGAGGTCAGGAGTTCAAGACCAGCCTGGCCAACATGGTGAAACCCTGTCTCTATCCAAAAAATACTAAACAAACAAAGAAACAAACTCCATCATAATTGGATATTTTAACATATGCTTTTCAGAAACTGTTAAATCAAGCAGAAAAATAAGCAGAGTTATCAAACACATGAACAACAGAAATAATGATCTCAGACTTCTAGATCAGAATCCAGGCCCAAGAGAAAAGAAATAGATGTTCTTTTGGAGTGCACACTGAACACTTGCAAAAACAGATCACGGATTAGGTCATGGAAGAAACTTCAGCACATTCCAGGCAATCAGGATCATGAAGACTCTGTTCTCAGACCATAATGCAACAAAATTAGACATCGGGAACAAAAGGATGGCTTTAAAACTTTCATGTGTTTCCCAACAAATTAAGAAATATAAGTGAATGACAATGAAAACGCTACTTGTCTGAGATTGTGGGACAGGGATGGCATGTACCTCGAGGGACATTTATAGTACAAGTTCATTAAAGAATAAGGAAGACTATATATGTGAATAAGGTCATCCTCTGGTGAAATTGATCAAGACCACAAGGGAGAAGATACACAGAAAAGAGGAAATAACCACAGATACCATCATTAGCACTGGCTTTTAGACCATTAGACCTGATGCTTCAGATTAGAAGCCAACTGGCAGATTTGGCAGGACACACTGAGGAGCAAGCAGTTCATCACCGTCTCGGACATGGTGTCATAGAAATCAGACTCCCAGGTTCTGCTCCCACCCTAGACACAGACAGATGGGATGACTCGGACAAGCCACTCTCTCTCCAAGTCTCAGTCGGTTGCTGTAAGACTTGAATAAGTTATGTGTGAAAGCATCAGAGACTTGGCAAAGTTTTAAACCGCAACATCATGATTACAAGGTAGTGCCTGATAAGCTAACCCGAGCTATGTCAAAAGAAGCTATACACGGCTCACACAACGTGAACAAAACCCTGGTTCCCGGGAAGATAGGAAACACAGTTAGATGATCGGGTTGGTGGCTGGGCAGGGGTTCGGAAATGGATGTTACTAACAACAGCATCTTTCGATTTGGGATATTCCTGTCTATTGGTTATATACAATAAGGATAACTTTGTTCCTTGTGTGGAGTGGAATATCATGAAAAGGAGCATTGTTAACAATTTTTAGAACGTTGTTAGTCCTTGAGAACTTCTTGCTTTATTAAAATGAAAGGTTATATACGATGTCTGATTAATATTAAGTAATATTAACATTATGTTAAAATGATACAAATGGCTATAGAGTAATGAGGGCTTACTCTGTACCAGGTACAGTCCTAGATATTTTTACATGTCTTAAATAATTTAGTTTTTTCTAGAACTCTAAGAGATAACTATTTTGACCCCTACCCACACACATTTTACAGCTAACTTTCAACAATTTGTCCAGTTACACAGCCAGTGCTAGAACCAAGATTGCAGCCCAGGCAGTCTGGCTTCAGAGCTTCTGCTATTAACTACTATAGCATACTCGAGAGTTGCAATGTCACTTGTGGCTATTGAGCGCTTGAAATGAGGCCAGACAGAATTGAGACGCGCTGACAGTGCTGTAAAGGTGTGGTACAGAAAAAAAAAAAAAAAAGAATGTAGATATCTCATTAATATTTCTGTATATTAATTGTATAGTAAAATGGAAATATTTGGGGTATATAGGCTTGCATAAAATATACCATTAAATTTAATTTCATCTGTTCCTCTACTTTTTAAATGTGGCTACCAGAACTCTTTAAACAATGTAAATGGCTCACATTATAGGTCTGTTGGACAGGGCTTCTCTAGAGGCACAACGGGGTGTTTTATGATATACCAGCATGGAGGCAGAACTCATGGCGTGGTGTGGACTCGCTCCCAGGCCCCTCATCCCCATGTGTGTGACCCCCATATATACAGATTAGAAGAGAAGTCATGAAGATCCATAAGCAGTCCAGCTCTTTGATCTAGTTCCTGAATACCTACCTCATCCAAGTAAATGTTAAGTGTGTCAGTTCCAAATTCAACCTTCTTCACCAGGGGTTGCTGGAGAAGCTGCATAAGAGAGGGAGAAAAACAGAGACTAAGAGCCAGAGCCTTCGCTATCCCCTAGGGTAGTCTTCCAAAGCTCTGCCATGATCAAGGAAACAATCTATACTGTGGAAAAGGTAGGAAAAGGGAACTGAGACTATTACAAGTTGCGTGTCTGCTACAACCTTGCAGCCCATTTAAATCCAATCATGAGTTTGTATGTATGTGTATATATACATATATACATATATACACACACACATACATATATGCACATATATACATGTACATATACCTACATATGTATATATACACACACCGTGTATATGGATGCCATATATATATGAAAACTACTTTTCTTACAAATGTACATACATATACATACATATATATGTATGTATATACATGCCATGTGTATATGTGTGTGTGTATATATACACACACATGCCATGATGCCCATTTTACCAGTTTTTTTGATTATACTGTCAGGTCCCCTCACAGCTAGATAAATGAAGAAAACAGAAGTAACTTACTAACTGACTGGTGCCCTCCATGGGACTGAACCCAGATAGCAGCTTCACTTCCACAATCACCATATTGGAAGAGCTACGGCTCCCCACATAACTGAGAGCAGGAAGAAGAAAACACATGTGAGCCTATTACTTCAGTGCACTCTGCATCCCCAACACACATACACACACACACGCGCACACACACACACGTGTCCCACCTCAGCTCCTCAGACCAGGTGCTCTGCCCGCCACCAGCACCCCAATTTTCCTCACCTGGTGTGAATAGCGAGAGTCAAGGATCGAGGTGAAGTCAGTTGCTCACATCTAGCTTTTCCCATTTCCACGCTAAGACTAAAGGTCTTCATATTTTTAGGAGGGAGAATATTGTATCTCAACACCGTCTGGTAGGAAGAAATAGCCAAATCAGGGTTGGAAAGAGCTTTAAAGATTGTACAGTTCAAACTACTTTTCTTACAAGTGAGAAACAGAGAGCGAGAGAGAAGGCCTAAGGGGAAGATGCCCTCAGACTCTCCTTCCCAATGTACATTCATTCTCATAGATCTCTACTTACCTGTACATAGACACAGCCCTGGCCTGAGGCCTCCAGCGTGTACATTCCAGGGACATTGGGCAGAGGCTTCTGCTGAAATACCAATCTGTTGGCTGACTGTATGTTGAATGTATGCTGGAAATTCTCAGTGGATTTTACAACCAGGTTGATCTCCTCAGATGGCGTGTAGGCGGTAGTGGCATATTTGGCAAGAGCTTGGAGAGCAACTACAGTATCCTGTGGGAAACAACCAAACGTATGCTTACCATTTTGTGAGTCATTGGAATTAACCTTGAACAACTCTATAACCCACACACGTGGTTGTTGTTAGTTGGCTTGGATGATGCCTCCTCTAAGTATTTAGAGAACTATACCCACCTCCTCTGGAGAAGCTGACATAGAAATCACAGTAGCTTACTTTTACAGAAAATCACCATCAACAAGGTACTACTGAACATCCGCAGGTTACTTGGTTAACCTAATCGATTCATATTCAGAAATCAAACAGCTTCAGAATGAGTTATTGCTAGAAGCAAGTGGATAACTGTTCAGTATATATTTTACAGTTTCCTTATTTGGGGAGGAAACAGTAGTAACATGACAGCCCTAGAAATTGCAGCCTATGACGTAATTTAACTTTGTGATGATCTTCTACATCACAGTTGGAAGGAGCATCAGGGACCTAGGAAAGTCCTTCCTTGCAGGCTGGCTTCTTAGCCGTGATACCATGTGATAATCTTTTATTTCTCTGGGAATAAGACAGATAACTGTCACTAAGTGAGCCTGGTACAGTAACGTTTGAACTGTTTCATTCTGAAAACATAATTCATATAAATTACAAGGGGAAAGAAAAATGAATAAAGTGTTCAACAAAATTGTCACATCTCGCTCTATGTTATGAAAATTTCAGGCCGGGTGCGCTGGCTCAAGCCTGTAATCTCAGCACTTTGGGAGGCCGAGACGGGCGGATCACGAGGTCAGGAGATCGAGACCATCCTGGCTAACACGGTGAAACCCCATCTCTACTAAAAAATACAAAAAACTAGCCAGGTGAGGTGGCGGGCGCCTGTAGTCCCAGCTACTCCGGAGGCTGAGGCAGGAGAATGGCGTAAACCCGGGAGGCGGAGCTTGCAGTGAGCTGAGATCCGGCCACTGCACTCCAGCCTGGGGGACAAGCGAGACCCCGTCTCAAAAAAAAAAAAAAAGAAAATTTCTACATGCTTGATACTGTGTAAAATATCTATTACAAAAAAAAAAACCCCTATTTCTTCATCTCACAAATGAAAAAGACATTCTTATTTCGACATTATCACTGTCCTACAAAACAGGAAGACAGATCACCCACCCTGGTGAAGCCGTGAAGAAGTTCTATCTGTGCAGCTTGGCCATCTACAAACAATTTTTGTTTACCCTTTGTGGACTGGAGCCAGGGAGATTTTTTACTGCTTGAACATATGGGGACAATTCAAAGAAAGGGACCTCACTGTCAGCTGAAAAACCAGTGTGAGTAATATATATGACCTCTTGTGATAGCCAAGGATTTCATTGAAAAAATGATTCTGACATATACCTGTCACTGCGAGTTGTAAACATTTCATCTACTGCTTTCCAAAAATATTAGTATATATTATAATTTTTTAGGACTGAACAAGAAGAAAGGAGTCTTTTCTAATCTTTGGCCAAGCATTTCCCTGAAACAGGGAGGCATAGTACCATATAATTTTTTAAAGTTTCAATTAGGTCATTACCACAGTTAAACTTGGTGCCTTTAACATTTTTACCAAACATGCAATCTATTAAAAGATGTTCATTCTTTCAGGTCTGATTTACATGTTATATCTTCAGTGAAACTGGCCAATTTCAACAAATCAGATTATAATCTTCATGAGGACAAGAAATATATTTTCTTAGTTACTTCTGTAGCCTCATCAAAGCGATTTGGACATGGTAGATATTTAATAATATTTTCAGAATAAATTAATGACTACTCTCTTCATTATAATCTAAAATAATTTTTTTATGATTTGAGTTTATCATACAATTCTACCCCTCTTTTTTTTTCCCTACTGCCACACCATTCATTCAATTTCCCAATTTCCCCTTACCCCTAACCTGGATAAAACAATCTCCTGATCTCTTCAAGTCCAACCTTTCTCTCCTCTAAATTATCTCACACACCAAGTGGCTAATTAATCTTTCTGAAACAAAGTTAAAATTGTTGTTGTTTTTGTTGTTGAGACGGAGTTTTAACTCTTGTTGCCCAGGCTGGAGTGCAATGGCACCATCTCGGCTCACTGCAACCTCCGCCTCCCAGGTTCAAGCGATTCTCCTGCCTCAGCCTCCCAGGTAGCTGGGATTACAGGCACCCACCACCATGCCTGGCTAATTTTGTATTTTTAGTAGAGATGGGGTTTCTCCATGTTGGTCAGACTGCTCTCGAACTCCCGACCTCAGGTGATCCACCTGCCTCGGCCTCCCAAAGTGCTGGGATAACAGGCTTGAGCCACCATGCCCGGCCCCAGTGTTTCACACTCAACAAAAAAAGAAAATTAAATGCATCTGGTACTATTTATGTGCTCATATAACCCATTTTATGAATACTTCTATATATTTTTCACAGGCTTTTCCTCTCTAAGACCCTGGACCGAGAAGGCAAGGACAATACCTTTTCCTCTATCTCCATACAAGATCTAATTCTACCTATTAAGTGGTAGTGGGAGAACAGGCTGTTTACCTGAGTAGAAGAGAAGCCCCCATATGCATTCCGTTGCTTGGCCAACCAAGCCACTATGCTAGTGGCCTTGGCTATCTCCTTTTGAGTCAGGCTGGGCTTGGTAAGCTGGGCCAACAATGCGTATGCTGTAAGTTCCACATCTAGAGCCACAGGCTCAGACCAAGGGCTGGCATTCGATGATGGAGCAGGTTTGTGGCTCCAGTGAATGGATTCTCCTATGGAAAAAGAAACATAACTAGGATGTCCTTAGAAGGAACTGGCTTTCCCACATTCACTTTGTAAATGCAGTATCTTAGAGCAGAGAAAGTACCAACTGAGAATTAAACAGAGTAGAAAAAAATGTCTTAGATGTAGCTGATTCATTGACCTTGATGTAAATGCAAGGATGCATGTATGCACGTGTGTGTAAAGCTAGAAGCATCAATAAATGTTCCTGCCTCCAGCAATTACATGAAAACCACTCTTGTTACTTTATCAGTTTTGATGTTAATGGAAATAGGTAAATAGAAGCTTCTTACAAGAATCTCTGTGTTTGGGGGCAATTTTTGTTTGCTTACAGTTTTATGAATTTTTCAGGATTTATTTTATTTAATCAAAGATTTAGGCTGGGCGTGGTGACTCACGCCTATAATCCCAGCACTTTGGGAGGCCAAGGTGGGCGGATCACCTGAGGTCGGGAGTTCGAGACCAGCCTGACCAATATGGAGAAACCCCATCTCTACTAAAAATACAAAATTCACTGGGTGTGGTGGCGAACGCCTCTAATCCCAGCTACTCGGGAGGCTGAGGCAGAAAAATCGCTTGAACCCAGAAGGTGGAGGTTGCGGTGAGCAAAGATCGCCCCATTGCACTCCAGCCTGGGCAACAGGAGTGAAACTCCATCTAAAAAAACAAACAACAAACAAACCAGATTCAACATTTTAGGTAGAACAAAAATGGCAGAGCATATGTAAGAATTCTGAGAAACCATGAAGAAATGCTAATGAGGCCAACTATATGAAATATGCTTAGAAGGCAGTCCAGTGATGGCGGGCACTTGTAGTCCCAGCTACTCGGGAGGCTGAGGCAGGAGAATGGCGTGAACCCGGGAGGTGGAACTTGCAGTGAGCTGAGATCACGCCACTGCACTCTAGCCTGGGTGACAGAGCCAGACTCCGTCTCAAAAAAAAAAAAAAAAAAGGACATGAGACCAAAAGAAACCTCTGTGACAGCCAAGATGACAGTTAACGGATAACTTGAAGAAAAAATAAAATAACAAATGGAAATGAGAAGGGTATAAGTTAGAAGACTAATTAAACAGAATTTTAGAGATAATAAGCAACCACAGAAAGGCAATCTAATTGGAAGAATGTAACAGGAAACATGTGAGCTTGCAATATAAGATAATGGAAAAGAGATAATCACAATAAATCAATATACGGTGGAACAGGTCCCCTTGTCTCAGACACACATTTCATGACTAGAGCTTCTTACACACAAGAGGAAAAGCTACCCCACCCCCTATGAGAGGACAGTTCAGCCATGACACTCATATAAATGAAGGCTGAGACTGCATTTCTGCCTGGAAGAATAATTTTAAATACACAGTCAGATAAATGAAATGCATTACAAGATCTGCCATAACTTCAAATAGTATTCTAAATACATTTAAAGTGGTCCAGGCCAGGTGCAATGGCTCACGCTTATAATTCAGCACTTTGGGAGGCCAAGAAGGGTAGATCACTTGAGGTCAGGATTCTGAGACCAGCCTGGCCAACATTGTGAAACTCCATTTCTACTAAAAATACAAAAATACAAAAATTAGCCAGTGTGGTGGCAGGCACCTGTAGTCCCAGCTACTTGAGAAGCTGAGGCAGGAGAATCACTTGAATCCAGGAGGCAGAGGTTGCAGTGAGCCAAGATTGCACCACTGCACTCCAGCCTGGGCAACAGAGCAAGGCACCGTCTCAAAAAAATAAAAAGTAAAATAAAAATTTAAAAAATATTTAAAGTGGTCCTACGTCAAAGAACTTTCAAAGATCTCCAAAAGGGTAATTCCACAATGACAATATACTTTCTGACTAGCTTCTTCAGTGTAGTTTCTCTTCATATTAGAAGTATAAAAATGTGGCCACTGGTGGTGGCTCATGCCTGTAATCCCATGGGCAGGTCACCTGAGGTCAAGAATTCGAGTCCAGCCTGGTCAACATGGTGAAACCCCTTCTCTACTAAAAATACAAAAATCAGCTGGGCATGATGGCACACGCCTGTAATCCCAGCTACTCGGGAGGCTGAGGCAGGAGAATTGGTTGAACTGGGAGGCAGAGGTTGCAGTGAGCCGAGATCACGCTATTGCAATCCAGCCTGGGCAACAAGAGAGAAACTCGGTCTCAGAAAAAGAAAAAAAAGTATAAAAATGCCCTGTGAGCACTTGCATGTGTTTCTCACAAACTTCCCAACAATAATCTTATGACTTAACAACTGTTACTAAAATGAATCCTAGAGTTCATGTGTAGGAGAGAGGATACTAAGGAGATTATAGATAACTCACAGCTTACGTTCACAATTTCAAACAACTCTTAACAGGACCAACATACCTGAGATGATAGCCTGTTGATCTAACTGTCTAAGGAGAATGTCTCTGATGTCCATTTCCCCAGCCAGGGAGAAAATGTAAGCCAACAGGGCCTGTGTGTAGAGGCTGGTGGTGGAGGTGGCCGAATTCTTGAGACACTGTAGACCCTGGCTCACCATTGGGTCCTAAAAAGTGAAGAAGAAGACCATAATTTATAAGGCATTCCTTAAAAAATGGGAAGTAATCAGGAAATCATCGTATCCTTCTTGACCTTAAAAGGGTGACTAGGGACAAAGATGGGTCAGTGTCTCTAGGAATAGGCCTGAGAAGGAGGGTATCAAGAGGAGGAGCCAGGAGAACTTACATCTACATCCTTTCCCATCTCCAGCAATGCAGCTGTAACATATGCAGTCAAGGAGACCTCATCATCAACACCACCCTAGAGACAAGCAGGGAGACAGTGAGTCAGGGCAGCAGACAGCAGCTGCAAGAATTATGTGCAGATTGCAAAACGACATCCCCTCTGAACAGATGAATTATTTTTAAAAAGAAAAAAAAAAATAAAAAAAGCTCTTCTTTCCACAGACTTTCTGCAGCTCAAGCCTCCAGGACACACCAAGAGGGAACAGGCTGGACTTCAGTAACTGCAGAGCCTTAAACAGCCTGCAGGAGGCAGCACGTGGACTTCAGCTGAGTGGGTGTTGAAGAAACCCGAGAGGAGTTAAGAAGCATAAGAGGTTTAAAGAAGGGAGGAATAAGGAGAGAATCTGCCGCATCACTGCATCTGAGCCTCCTCACATGCAGCTCCCGTCAAGCAGGACAATGCCCAGCCCTTCTCCAGGGGAGATTAGGTGAGACCTTCCCTGCTTATTGCCTTTCCCAGAAATATCAAAGCAAATTTTAAAAAATATCAAATCAAATTATTATCCTCATTCTATAGATAAGAAAACAAACACTTAACAAGATTAAATAGCTTGTGGCCAGGCATGGTGGCTCATGCCTATTATCCCAGCTTGAGGCCAAGGTGGTGGGGAGGATCCCTTGAGCTCAGGAGTTTGAGGCCAACCTGGGCAATACAGTGAAACCCCATCTCTACAAAATGTACAAAAATTAGCCAGATGTGGTGGCATGCGGATCCGTGGTCCCAGCTATTCAGGAAACTAAAGTAGGAGGATCATCTGAGCCTGGGGAGGTCAAGGCTGCAGTGAGCCATGATCATGCCACTGCACTTCAGCCTGGGTGACAGAGTGAGACCCTGTCTCAAATAAATAAATAAATAAATAAATAAATAAATAAATAAATAAGATTCAGCCGGGTGCGGTGGCTCACACCTGTAATCCCAGCACTTTGGGAGGCTGAGGCGGGCAGATTACCTGAGTTCAGGAGTTCAAGACCAGCCTGGCCAACATGGTGAAACCACGTCTCTACTAAAAATACAAAAATTAGCCAGGCGTGGTAACACATGCCTGTAATCCCAGCTGCTCAGGAGGATGAGGCAGGAGAATTGCTCGAGCCTGGGAGACGGAGGCTGCAGTGAGCCGAGATTGCTCCACTGTACTCCAGCCTGGCCAACAGAGCAAGACTGTCTCAAAAATAAATAAACAAACAAATAAATAAATAAATAAAAAGATTAAATAGCTTGCTCACGGTTACATGGCTCATCTGCAGCAGGACTAGAATTTGAACCCAGGACATTTAATTCTGGAGTTCATGTGCCAAACCACGAATCTTGGCTACACAGAGGATGGATTTCTCAATGGACTGGCCTCCTCTTGTAAGAAAATAGGAAGAGGCTGGGTGCGTGTGGGTCATGCCTGTAATCCCAGCACTTTGGGAGGTCAAGGCGGGTGGATCACTTGAGGTCAGGAGTTCAAGACCAGCCTGGCCAACATGGTGAAACCCCATCTCTACTGAAAATACAAAAATTAGCCGGGCGTGGTATCACGTGCCTATAGTCCTAGCTGCTCAGGAGCCTGAGGATCACTTGAACCCAGGAGGTGGAGGTTGCAGTGAGCTGGGATTTTGCAATTACACTCCAGCCTGTGCAACAGAGCGAGACTCTGTCTCAAAAAAAGAAAGGAAAGAAGGAAGAATACCTCTGGGATCTTGTTCTAGTCAAGTCCTTTATTTTAGTAGAGACAGTGTTTCACCATGTTGGTCAGGCTGGTCTCGAACTCCTGACCTCATGATCCACCCGCCTCAGCCTCCCAGAGTGCTGGGATTACAGGCGTGAGCCACCGCGCCCAGCCCGCAGGTATATTTCATACAGTGTATAAGAGAAGATGAAGATGAGAACTTAGGGGAGACTAGTAAGATCCTGCAGAGGAAGTCTAATGAATCCTATAAAGAGATTTTTTTTTTAACATTCAAGATTTTTAATCCTTGCCCTGGAATAGCAACGTAAGTGACTTCTCTAGAAAAGTTTATACAAGTCTTTCTTGCACTCAGTGTGTTCTGAATTGAACGAGTTTTCCTGCAGGATCTACGCCTCACCCTGTTTGGGACAGGTACAGGCAATAGTGAACAGAAGAGAGCAGTGCCTCTGGAGTGCAACTGCCGTGGTTCAAATCTCAGTCCTGACACTTATTAGCATGCACCTTGGGCAATTCACTTAGTCTCCATCCTTTAGTTTCTTCATCTGTAAAATGGGATTAATAATGACATTCCAATACCTAGCTCACTAATTTGTTGTAAACATTAAATAATGTCAAATAAACCACGTGCCTAGAACAGTGCTCAGCAGAGTAAACCTCTTACAAAAGACGTTGGGCTGCCTACTAGTCCTCACCACAGGAAATGGCTTTCCCATATGCATTTGGTGACATAGTAAGAGGCCCAGAGATCTTTTAGTGCAGTAGTCTCAAATTTCAGTGTGTATCAGAATCATCCGGACGGCTTGTTAAAACACAAATTTCTGGCCCACCCTCCCAGAGTTCATCATTCAGTAGCTGTGCGCTGGGAGTCAGAATCTGCATGTCCAACAAGTTCCCAGGTGATGCTGATGCTCCTGATCTGGGAACTATGCTTTGAGAACCATGCTCCAGTCCACGTTCTCTTTCTCTCTCTCTCTCTCTCTCTCTCTCCCCCTCCCTTTATTTTTTATTTATTTATTTTTTGAGGCAGGGTCTCATTCTATCACCCAGGCTGGGTGCAGTGGTACAATCACAGCTCACTGCAGGCTTGACCCCCTGGGTTCAAGTGATCCTCCCACCTCAACCACCCAAGTAACTGGGACTACAGGCATGCACTAACATGCCTGACTAATTTTTCATAGTTGTTTTTTGTAAAGATGGGGTTTCACCACGTTGCCCAGGGTGGTCTCAAACTCCCGGGCCCTAACGATCTGCCCACCTTGGCCTCCCAAAGTGCTGGGATTACAGGCATGAGCCACCGCACCCAGCCTTCATCTGTATTCTCATTCTACAGACATGAAAACTGAGGCCCAGACCAGCTAAGCATTTTGACCATGGGCACTCAGAGCCACAGTGGAAACCAGAAGAAAACTGATTCCCAGGCCAGTGCTCTTTTGCTTCTGCTCGGTCAGAGGTGTGAGGTCCTTTGAGACAGTGGCCGGCTGCAGGCCCCTGGACAGATCCGCACCTTCATAGCTGTGTGAAGGAGAGTTCCCACATTGGCATAGCAGCCGCTGAGGAGCTGGTTTCCTGCCATCCACTTGAGAGCATCCTGGATGTTCTTGGGATCAATGAAGATGAATTTCCGAGCTTGGCCAAAGCATTTCGTGACAAAGGCTGTCAGCCTACATGGGTAAAGAGGAAAATGTGGCATGAAGGTGAATTTCCAGGTGAGGGTGCTATCATTTTTTCATGTATTTGGGTGCATACTTCCAGAAGGGGAGCTGAGGGAACATATGCCACAGCAGGCCTAGAAAACAGAGGCATGAACGGGCCCCAGTGAGGACAAGAACAGGGGAGGCACAAGCTCAGGGAGAAGATCGAGGGACTTGACCATCCATGAGGGTGAAATAAGCAGTATTAAAGAGGTAGAAGACTGAGTGCAAGAAGGAATGGGGTTAAGGGGAGAGGTATTGGAATAGTTCCAGAGGGCTCAGGAATTATGCGCTGGAGTACACAACTCATTGGGAATTGGGCGATATTACCATGTGTTTCCATTTCCATCTCGCTCCCCAAAGGCACTGTATGAGCCATTGCTGTGTTTGTACGTCAGCTCCTTCTGGTACCCTGGGGAGCCAAATGTGGTTTTAGATCACAGTGACAACTTCAAAAAACACCCCCGTGCTTTTCAAGGATATGGGACACTTCAGGGGCTGGAATTCCCTGTATCTTATCAATCTGTCATAGGGCCTAGTGCAGGAGAGTGTCCAAGAAAGAAAGATTGAACCAACTTACCTATCTCCAGGAAACCCACTGCCCGAGACCTGATTTCCTCCGTCAGCAGCCCTGCCTTCTCCAGGTACTGCAAGACATAGATGATAGGAGCAAACAACACCATGTTCTGCTCGCCACAGCCACTGGGCATCTGCACCAGACCATCTAGGTTCTGCAGGGCTGTGCCCATAATGTCTCCTGGGATCCAAAAGGAGAGAGAGAAGGTGGGGGTACAGAGAAGAAGGAACCCTCTAAGAGTTATCATCATTCACTTAACAAACATGTATTAGCTATCATTTAGTAAGTACCTACTCTGTGCCCTGGGAAGACAACAGTAAATCAAACTGTCTCTACCCTCAGAGAACTCACAGAGGAGCAAACCATTACAACACATTATAATTTTTATTCATTATAGACAATTTTCATACAGGACTACAATATCATACTGGATATGTAGGAGGTGCTAGAGGACACAGAGAGGTGCATAGGCTGTCTGAGAGAGTTCAGGGCTTTTAAGAAGACATGTCACTGAACTGATGAGTGAGGTGACAAAACTTGTATCACTTAGGCTCAATCTCTAAGTTCCTCTACCACTGCACATACGTTCCTCACCCTCCAAATCACCAAGTTTCTCTAAAACACAGTCCTGACAGTCTTCTCCAAGTTGTCACTGACCCCTTCCTATGCTTCCCAAGCCAGTGAGCCTGACATACGTGACTCATTAACATCTGCACTGTAGCCAACGAGCTCCATTCAAATCTGTAAATGTGTCCTGAATGTCAACTATGTTGCAGGAACTGTACTAGGAACAGAAAAGAAAAAGATGTGGCCCTTGCTCTTCAGGAGACCCCAGTACAGTGTGGAAGACAGACATAGACACTGAACTCTAATAGAACAAGACAAGCGCTATGTCAGACTGATGAATAAAATAGACAAAACAGAGACGTTGTGACTGCAAAGGATCTCAACAGAGGGCGAGGGAGTAAAGAAAGAGTCTAACATTCACAGGGCTGCTACTACATGCTAGATTTTGTGCTGGGAACTTTAATATTGCACTTAATCTTTACAGCAGTCTGAGAGGTAGGTTATTGTTACTGTTTTACAGAAGAGGAAAGAAGGTCCAGAACTGTTCACTAACTTGTTCAGGGTCACACGGCTACTAAATGACAGGTTAGATATGATTTTTAAGTTCATGCTTTTCAATCCACTTCCTCCCTTGCCCAAAACAGTAAGTGTGCTGCCTATTGTAAACATGGTTGTATCTTCCCTAAACTATACCCAAATTCCTCATTTTTAAAAACGGCTGCTGCAAATATTTTGTCTTCCCTTCACCCGATTTATAGACTGTCTAAACCTAAATACATATCAAGCTTCAGTGACCTTAACTTCTTCCTACCTTGACTCCTTTCTTTTTTTTTTTTTTTTGAGATGGAGTCTTGCCCTGTCACCCAGGCTGGAGTGCAGTGGTGTGATCTCGGCTCACTGCAAGCTCTGCCTCCCGGGTTCACGCCATTCTCCTGCCTCAGCCTCCCAAGTAGCTGGGACTACAGGCGCCCGCCACCAGGCCTGGCTAATTTTTTTTTTGTAATTTTAGTAGAGACAGGGTTTCATCGTGTTAGCAAGGATGGTCTCGATCTCCCAACCTCGTGATCTGCCCGCCTCGGCCTCCCAAAGTGCTGGGATTACAGGCGTGAGCCACTACGCCTGGCTTCCTTTCCATTTTTAACTAGAATACAAGTCGAATCCCATCTGTATTGTTGCCTACACTGTATTTCCCTCCTATATAAAATACGCTCTTTTTCCTTCAATCACTTGTCATTAGTCACATTCTCCAGATAGGTCCGCATGTCCCGCCCCACCCCACACCTTTGCAGCCTCCATTCTCCTTTTCGTTTCTGAGCCAAGAATCTCTAACTGCTTACCCAGAACTGTAACATAAGCCTTGGTCGAGTCAGGAACAACGTCCACTGGGAGCTCCAGGGAGACAGATTCAGATGCCACCTCTCCTGTGAGAGGCAGAAAAAAAGGTGACACAGTAGAAGATGGGAAATGGCAGGGGTTCTGAAGCCAAAATTGTAGAACTTGCTATAATCCAGGGATTTGTGTGCTCGGTGCTTTCTCTGGGATGCAGAAAGCACTGGGTACTATTCATAGTGATCTTGCTGAAAATAAATTCCACAGAGAGTCATCATCGTGCTGCACCCTTTCTCTTCTTCCTCCTGCCTCCCAGTTAATCAGCCCCATGAGGAATGGCACCCCAGACTCTCCTGTTCCTTATGGTCCTGTGCATTCCTCCTTTTGTCTATGAAAATCTCCTGCTGCCAGATGCGCTGGCTCACGCCTGCAATCCCAGCACTTTGGGAGGCCAAGGTGGGTGGCTCACAAGGTCAGGAGTTCGAGACCAGCCTGGCCAACATGGTGAAACCCTGTCTCTACTAAAAATACAAAAATTAGCCAGGCATGGTGGCATGCACCTATAGTCCCAGCTACTCAGGAGACTGAGGCAAGAGAATTACTTGAACCTGGGAGGCAGAGGTTACAATGAGCTGAGATCGCGCTACCGCAATCCAGCCTGGAGGATGGAGCGAGACTCCATTTCAAAAAAGAAAAAAAAAAGAAAAGAAAAGAAAATCTCCTGCCCTCTAAGGGAATTCTCACCACCAATCCTGCTCTGAGTCCACCTACCTTTTGGGCACAGCAATGAGCTGTGTGTCTTCTCCACAAGGACTCCTTCAGGCTGGCATGAAGAGAGACACAGATAAAAACAACAAAGATGAACGTCAGGAGAGATGGTACTAAAGGAAAGGGAAGGGAGGCCCCCCGCTGTGTCCCCAGGGCTTCCCTCAGAACTGCAGAGAAGGGCTTCTCATTGAAGCTCAGAAGAACTCCGTGTCAACCAAGGATGGGCCCTTTCTGTAAAGTTCTTTCTAGGCAAGCGCTAGAGCCAAAGACACAATTAGGCAACTTCTAAGGGGCAAGATTGACAATGGGCTTCATGACGGGACAAAAAAGGCAGCTATTGATGAAGACAGACATTTTAATCAGGGAAACTAACATTCATTGAGTGCCTATGATGTGCCAGGTTTTAGGTGCTTTCATAGGCCATGGGTGTGGATTAGGCAAATGTTCAAGGGGCCAGGGAAGGAGAAAGTTGAAGCTGCCCAATTGGACTGGAGTACGGTTGCTGTGAGAGACAAACTCGCAGCAAGAGGAGATGTTGAGCATCCCTCAGTTGGTTGCTGTCTCGACCTCTGAAGCAAACTCACTTTGACGAGAACTGGCTTGATGAGCGTGTCACTCCAGCCCTTTTGGGGAACAAACCCCTTCTGGCCCCCACATGGTTCATTGCTGTCCAGAATCTTTGTACTAATAGTAAAGTTAATGTGACCTGAGAGAAAGAAGGAGAAGGGAAGCCATTAGCCCTATTGCCAGAGGTACCAGCTGGGTCCGTTCCCATTTGGATCAGCATTTCTGAAACTTTAATGGGGATCTTGCTACAGTGCAAACTCTGCTGCCACAGACCTGGGGTGGAGCCTACATCCTGCATTTCTAACAAGCTCCCAGGTGACACCAGAGAGGCTAGTCCGGTGTGGTAAGTAACCTCTAAGGACCCTCAGAGATCCTTGCGTCCTGATATTTGCATCCCATTGAGTGTGGGCTGGATTGAGCGACTCACTTCTGTTAAATAGAACAGGGCGAAAGTAATGACTCTTCTGAGATTAGGTTACAAAAAGACTGCAGCTTCCATCTTGGGTGCACCCCTTTTCTCAAACTGCTTGCTCTGGGGAAGATGGCTGTTGTGTGAGGACGCAGCCCAGCGGAGAGATTCATGTGATGAGATACTGAGTGAGGCCCCTAGCCAACAGCTGAGGTCAAGAACTGTGTCCTTCAGTCTAGCAGGCTGTGAGGATCAGAGACTTTGGGGTGAGCTTGAAAAATCAATCCTCTCCTAGTCAAGTCTTCAGATGAAACCACAGCCCTCACTGACAGCTTGAGTGCAACCTCATGAGATACCTTGAGCCAGAAGTACCCAGCTAAGCTGCACCCAGATTAATGACCCGTAGAATCTGTTTGATAATAAATGTTTGTCCTTTTAAGACACTTAAGTTTTACAATAATTTGTCAAGCAGCATGAGCTAACTCATACATACGAAGATCAAACTTTGAGTTGCAAGGATTTCACCTATGAGTGACTGACATCCCATAGAGTTGGGGGTGAGGATTAAATGAGTTAAAGGTGAGGTGACTCATTCTTGTAATCCCAGTACTTTGGGAGGGTGAGGCAGGAGAATCGCTTCAACCCAGGAGTTGGAGAGCAGCCTGGGACACATAGCAAGACCCCTTCTCTGCCAATTGAATTAGCCAGGCATGGTGGTGAAATGATCCTATAGTCCCAGCTACTCTGGGAGGCCTAGGTGAGAGGATCACTTGAGCTGGGGAGGTTGAGGCTGCAGTGAGCCATGACCACACCACTGTATTCCAGCTTAGGTGACAGAGTAAAATCCTGTCTCTGTAAAGAAAATAAAAGGCCAGGTGCAGTAGCTCACACCTGTAATCCCAGAACTTTGGGAGGCCGAGGCAAGCAGGTCACCTGAGGTCAGGAGTTTGAGACCAGCCTGGCCAACATGGCAAAACCCCATCTCTACTAAAAATACAAAAA
>NW_012102576.1:76842-77566 GCF_000951045.1 Mandrillus leucophaeus | reverse complement strand
AATCCCATCTGTATTGTTGCCTACACTGTATTTCCCTCCTATATAAAATACGCTCTTTTTCCTTCAATCACTTGTCATTAGTCACATTCTCCAGATAGGTCCGCATGTCCCGCCCCACCCCACACCTTTGCAGCCTCCATTCTCCTTTTCGTTTCTGAGCCAAGAATCTCTAACTGCTTACCCAGAACTGTAACATAAGCCTTGGTCGAGTCAGGAACAACGTCCACTGGGAGCTCCAGGGAGACAGATTCAGATGCCACCTCTCCTGTGAGAGGCAGAAAAAAAGGTGACACAGTAGAAGATGGGAAATGGCAGGGGTTCTGAAGCCAAAATTGTAGAACTTGCTATAATCCAGGGATTTGTGTGCTCGGTGCTTTCTCTGGGATGCAGAAAGCACTGGGTACTATTCATAGTGATCTTGCTGAAAATAAATTCCACAGAGAGTCATCATCGTGCTGCACCCTTTCTCTTCTTCCTCCTGCCTCCCAGTTAATCAGCCCCATGAGGAATGGCACCCCAGACTCTCCTGTTCCTTATGGTCCTGTGCATTCCTCCTTTTGTCTATGAAAATCTCCTGCTGCCAGATGCGCTGGCTCACGCCTGCAATCCCAGCACTTTGGGAGGCCAAGGTGGGTGGCTCACAAGGTCAGGAGTTCGAGACCAGCCTGGCCAACATGGTGAAACCCTGTCTCTACTAAAAATACAAAAATTAGCCAGGCATGGT
>NW_012102576.1:70997-73607 GCF_000951045.1 Mandrillus leucophaeus | reverse complement strand
TCACCTGAGGTCAGGAGTTTGAGACCAGCCTGGCCAACATGGCAAAACCCCATCTCTACTAAAAATACAAAAATTAGCCAGGTGGTGGCATGAAACTGTAATCCAGCTACTTGGGAGGCTTGGCAGGAGAATCACTTGAACCAGGGAGGTGGAGGTTGCAGTAAGCCCAGATTGTGCCATTGCACACCAGCCTGGGCAACAGAGTGAGACTTCCTCTCAAAAACAAATAAATAAAATAAAAATTAATTAATCAATCAATTTAATGAGTTAATATACATAAAGCAGTTAGAATAGTGCCTGGCCCAGGGACTCTTATAGTAAGTTCTTGATTAGTTACATGACCATGTATTCCTTGTCCAGCTACAAATATTAAAAGCTCTCCCTTTCACACTCAAAATATTCCTGTTTGAATAAATTTGGTCACCTATCAAAGAGTGTTTGTGTATTGACTTATAACAGCCTTAGGAGGGAGAAAAATAGAGGTAAATAAAACAAAGAGGGAGGAGGAAGCAAGGCAGATGTGGCAGAGAAGAAAGACTGAGTGCTTAGTCACTGGGCTTCTGTTGCAGGCTTTCCTCGCCCATCTACCGCTTCCCTCTCTTACCCAATTTGACAGCTGTGATGTTCCAGTGATAGGTTTTAGCTTCATTAGCACAGAGACAGCTGGAGATCTGAGAATCTGCCGGTGATTCTAGCTGGTACTCATGCGATTTAGCCAGGTCAGTCTGAACCTAAGGAGGAGGTTTAAGAGACAAAGGGTCCAAACGAAGGATGTAATACATAGAGGCCTGGGAAACCTGGGGGCCGAGATACTGAAATCTCTCTTTCCCAGGGAAAATTGGGATGCTTCCAATTTAGAGACAAACTTATGCGGGAAGCGTGATTCCAGGGCTGACACCTGACTCCTGTATCCCCAGCTCTCACCCTGATGCAATCCTTTAGGTAATTGAAGATGGTGGCAGTAAGACGAAAGGATTCCCCACGGACTACTGAGTAAGGGAGAGTCAGGTCCACAAAGAACGGCTTGAAAGCAGTTAGTCCAACAGTGGGTGAAAGCCCAAAGCCTCTGGACTGGGAAGTGCAGAAAGTCATCGCCTTCCACTCGGTGATGGCGTCAGGAACTGTGACGTGGACCGCCTCCTTCCCGGAGTTACTGTGAGAACACAAGGACCCCCGTGAGGCAGACGCAGCGTGGGGCGAGAACTGTTGTGAATTAAGCCACAGATTCGGTGGTGTGTGCTGGTTCATGCTTGTAATCCCAGGTCTCTGAGAGGCTGAGGTGAGCAGATGGCTTCAGCCCAGCAGTTTGAGGCCAGCCTGGGAAACATAGCGAGACCCTATTTCTACCAAAATTTAAAAATTAGCCAGGTGTGGTGGTGCATGCCTGTAGTCCCAGCTACTTAGGAGGCTGAGGCAGGAGGATGGCTTGAGCCCAGGAGTTTGAGGCTGCAGTGAGCTATGATTGCATCACTGCACTCCAGCCTGGGTGACAGGGCAAGACCCTGTCCAAAAAAAAAAAAGCTACACATTCATCTGCAGAAGTAAAATTGTTACTGTTGTTGTGTGGGGAGAAGTAAAGAGGCAACTGAAGAGGTGAGTCTCAGTGTGAATCCTCCAGTGAGTGAGGCTGCACTCATATGGAGGAGGGGGACTGTGTGGGGAGTCAGGGGTGGGCATCTCTGTGCAAGCACATCTGACAGAGAGGCTGGTGCCCTCTGAGTCTGTGAGGATGCGTGTTCTCAGGGCTTGTCAAAATGGACATGCAAGCAGTGGGCAAAAACTGATGTCAATATGTACCTTTAAATGTGTGTGGTTCGGTAGTAAGAACACAGGGCCTGCAATGCATGAGTGTGGAATTGTGTGGATTTGTTTTGAGTGGTTGTATATGAACGCATAAGAATTCAGGTAGGCTGGGCACGGTGGCTCACACCTGTAATCCCAACATTTTGGGAGGCCAAGGCGGGTGGATCACTTGAGCCCAGAAGTTCGAGACCAGCCTGGCCAACATGGCAAAACCCTGCCTCTACTAAAAATACAAAAATTAGCCAGGTGTGCTGGCAGGCGCCTATAGTCCCAGCTACTTGGGAGGCTGAGGCACAAGAATCACTTGAACCTAGGAGGCTGAGGCCTACAGTGAGCCAAAATCGTGCCACTGCACTCCAGCCTGGGTGACAGAGCAAGACTTCTGTCTCAAAAAAAAAAAATAAATAAATAAATAAATTCCCACACCCCATCAAGCTTTCGTTGCTTAAGACTTAGAGCCATTAGGAATGCATCTGATTCTGAGTTTTGTACAGGCTCTACATTGTAGAATCTTACGTTTTTTTCTGGTTGTTGTTGTTGCTACAGGGTTTTGCTTTGTCACCCAGGCTGGAGTGCAGTGATGTGATCTTGCTTCACTGCAGCCTCCACCTCCCAGACTCAAGTGATCCTTCCACTTCAGCCTCCCGAGTAGGACACAACTACCACCTGGCTAATTTTTAAAATTTCTTTTGTAGAGACAGAAGCTCATTATGTTGCCCAGGCTGGTCTTGAACTCCTGGTCTCAAGTGATCCTCTCTCCTCAACCTCCCAAAGTGCTGGGATTACAGGCGTGAGCCATGGACCTGG
>NW_012102576.1:67575-70947 GCF_000951045.1 Mandrillus leucophaeus | reverse complement strand
GTGATGGCGTCAGGAACTGTGACGTGGACCGCCTCCTTCCCGGAGTTACTGTGAGAACACAAGGACCCCCGTGAGGCAGACGCAGCGTGGGGCGAGAACTGTTGTGAATTAAGCCACAGATTCGGTGGTGTGTGCTGGTTCATGCTTGTAATCCCAGGTCTCTGAGAGGCTGAGGTGAGCAGATGGCTTCAGCCCAGCAGTTTGAGGCCAGCCTGGGAAACATAGCGAGACCCTATTTCTACCAAAATTTAAAAATTAGCCAGGTGTGGTGGTGCATGCCTGTAGTCCCAGCTACTTAGGAGGCTGAGGCAGGAGGATGGCTTGAGCCCAGGAGTTTGAGGCTGCAGTGAGCTATGATTGCGTCACTGCACTCCAGCCTGGGTGACAGGGCAAGACCCTGTCCAAAAAAAAAAAGCTACACATTCATCTGCAGAAGTAAAATTGTTACTGTTGTTGTGTGGGGAGAAGTAAGGAGGCAACTGAAGAGGTGAGTCTCAGTGTGAATCCTCCAGTGAGTGAGGCTGCACTCATATGGAGGAGGGGGACTGTGTGGGGAGTCAGGGGTGGGCATCTCTGTGCAAGCACATCTGACAGAGAGGCTGGTGCCCTCTGAGTCTGTGAGGATGCGTGTTCTCAGGGCTTGTCAAAATGGACATGCAAGCAGTGGGCAAAAACTGATGTCAATATGTACCTTTAAATGTGTGTGGTTCGGTAGTAAGAACACAGGGCCTGCAATGCATGAGTGTGGAATTGTGTGGATTTGTTTTGAGTGGTTGTATATGAACGCATAAGAATTCAGGTAGGCTGGGCACGGTGGCTCACACCTGTAATCCCAACATTTTGGGAGGCCAAGGCGGGTGGATCACTTGAGCCCAGAAGTTCGAGACCAGCCTGGCCAACATGGCAAAACCCTGCCTCTACTAAAAATACAAAAATTAGCCAGGTGTGCTGGCAGGCGCCTATAGTCCCAGCTACTTGGGAGGCTGAGGCACAAGAATCACTTGAACCTAGGAGGCTGAGGCCTACAGTGAGCCAAAATCGTGCCACTGCACTCCAGCCTGGGTGACAGAGCAAGACTTCTGTCTCAAAAAAAAAAAATAAATAAATAAATAAATTCCCACACCCCATCAAGCTTTCGTTGCTTAAGACTTAGAGCCATTAGGAATGCATCTGATTCTGAGTTTTGTACAGGCTCTACGTTGTAGAATCTTACGTTTTTTTCTGGTTGTTGTTGTTGCTACAGGGTTTTGCTTTGTCACCCAGGCTGGAGTGCAGTGATGTGATCTTGCTTCACTGCAGCCTCCACCTCCCAGACTCAAGTGATCCTTCCACTTCAGCCTCCTGAGTAGGACACAACTACCACCTGGCTAATTTTTAAAATTTCTTTTGTAGAGACAGAAGCTCATTATGTTGCCCAGGCTGGTCTTGAACTCCTGGTCTCAAGTGATCCTCTCTCCTCAACCTCCCAAAGTGCTGGGATTACAGGCGTGAGCCATGGACCTGGCCCTTTACTGTACTTTTGAGTCATCACTTACCCAATAGGAAACAGATCCCAGAGCCAGGTCTCCGGGAAGTACTGGCGGACCTGAGAATCCTCTGCTTGACGTGAAGAAGTTGATGACGTAAAAGCCTCTGGATGACCACCACCTGCTGATGAAATTGAGAATATGAAAACTTTAGGAAACAGGAGACTTGTTGTGACATAAATTGGGATGGAGGGATTACTAGAAAGAAATTTAGAGGGAAGCAGAGAAAATCCAGTCAGAGGCAAGGAGGAAGGACCAAAGAGGAACTAACTAGTCACAAAGGTCATCGAGGGAAGTGATAGCCAAGGGGGTTTGGCCAGGGAATGGATACATAAGCTTCAGGCTTCAGAAGCTCTCCCCAGAGACAGAACCCTCGGGAAACTTCTGTATCTGTGACCCACAACCCATTAGCATTCTCAGGCTAGAGGCTCAGTGCAAGAACAGGACGCAAAGAGGAAATGTGCAGAGTTCCAGGATTGTTAACATCTCAGAGAATCCACACACCACAGAGGTAGCTTACCGCCCATGGCAGTGCTGTATTCTGGAGATCTGTAGCTGCAATCTACTGGCTTCTTGATTTTGGCATTGGACAGTATTTTCAGGCCCATGTCCTGACAGGCATCAGAGAAATAAGTATTAAGGTGGTCCCTTCCCCAACTACAAAGGCTACTGCCCAGGAATTTCACCATCAAAGAGTAGAAACAAAACATTCTTTTTGAATTAATGGTGAAACTGGGTGTTCTTACCCAAAACTCAGCCACTGAGACTGGTTGGCTTCTGTTCCAACTAGCATGAGAGGCTTCAAGTTAAACTTATTTCATCATTACATACATTTAATGGTTCTTCCAAATATTATTCACTGTGTCCTTATTATTTGACTTACGCTCTGAACATGCTGAGGGTAGGGACCATATCAGTGTACTCAATTCAACAAAAGTACAATGAGCATTATGAGGGGTCCGGCATTAGAGAGAATACAAAGATGAACAAGACCTAGTTCCTGACCTCAGGGACCTCCTGGTCAGACTTGGGTCACACAGCATCCCAAATCCTGCTCATAGAATAGGTGCAAATTATTTTTTATAATAATAGTAAGAGATCTCTGGTCTACCTTCCCTAATTTTCCCTCCTGATTGATCTCATGAAAATCAGTGATTGGGGACAACAAAAGAGGAAGACTAGGTCTAAACCCTCTCACAGTGGTTCTCTTCAATGCAATTGGACATCTTCTTCAAGCGTAAGAGCCAACAGAGGCCACCTTACACGTCAGAAGCTTCTTTCAAGATTTGGTTCCCATCAGTGCCCATATGAGTCTCTCTGCTTTCTTAGATATGAACTTTCCTTTGCCCCTTCCCACCACCATCTTTCCCATAAGAACAAAATGGGTAAGAAGACGTACCTGGAAAAAGCTGAAGAGGTCCGTGCCTTCAGAGAACCAGGGCCTCCAGATAGCAGAACGCCGGCTCGAATGCCCTTGGGGCACTGGGTCAATGAGGGGCTGAGGAAAGTCCCATGGGCCAGACACTGGACACTGATCATATTCAGCCACTTGATAGGGGTAGTGGCCATACCAGAATGGAAACATCCCATAGACCTGGGACAAGGGGGGAAAGGAAATAAAGCATTGACATAGTGACTTCAGTTGAGAAATTTCTCTCAGATTCTGGTGCTCAGTTTACTCCTCCTGTATCATTTCTCTTTATTACTCCAGAATTATTTTTATATTTTTTTGTCATAATTACCTTTCTCACTTTCTAAAACATTAACCTCTATCTCACCTATTTTTTTTATAATCCTATCCCCTATTTCATTCTCTCTCTTGTTTTTTTTTTTTTTTTTTTTTTTT
>NW_012102576.1:61225-66250 GCF_000951045.1 Mandrillus leucophaeus | reverse complement strand
CCTTGGGAGGCCAAGGCAGGTGGATGACCTGAGGTCAGGAGTTCAAGACTAACTTGGCCAACATGGTGAAACCCTGTCTCTACTAAAAATACAAAAAAAAAAAAAAATTAGCCAGGTATGGTGGTACATACCTGTAATCCCAGCTACTTGGGAGTCTGAGGCGAGAGAATCACTTGAACACAGGAGGCAGAGGTTGCAGTGAGCCGAGATTGCACCATTGCACTCCAGCCTCGGCAACAAGAGCAAAACTCTGTCTCCAAAAAAAAAAAAAAAAAAAAAGAGACAGGGTCTTGCTCTGCAGCCTTGAACTCCTGGCCTCAAGCTTCAGCCTTCAGACTAGCTGGGACTACAGGTATGCATCACCACACCCAGATAATTTTTTTTTTTGAGACAGAGTCTCACTCTGTCACTCAGGCTGGAGTGTAATGGCGTGATCTTTGCTCACTGCAACCTCCGTCTCCTGGGTTCATGTAATTCTCCTGCCTCAGCCTCCCAAGTAGCTGGGATTACAGGCGCCCACCACCATGCTTGGCTAATTTTTGTATTTTTAGTAAAGATGGGGTTTCACCATGTTGGCCAGGCTGGCCTTGAACTCGTAACATCAGGTGATCCACCCACCTCGGCCTCCCAAAGTGCTGCACACCCAGCTAATTTAAAAAAAATTTTTTTATAGACAGGATCTTGCTGTGTTGTCCAGGCTGGTCTTGAACCCATGACCTAAAGAAATCCCTCTGCCTTGGCCTCCCAAAGCACTGGGATTATAGGAGTGAGCCACAGTACATCATCCAGCATTACTTTTTAAGAGAAAAAGTAGGAGAGAGATGGATTTCAACACAAACCCCAAACATTAAAGATATAAATATAATACAACATCCAATGTCAACATTATCTTCTTTCCCTGACCTGTCTTGTCTCCAACCCCAGCACACACAAGATCTTTCTCTGTGCCCAACCTTTGTCTTCACCGTTCTCCGCTACCATTTTACCTGATTGTCAAAGCACATCTCGACTGAGAACTGAATTTTGTCAGCTACAACACCTCCACTGGGGAAAATGGCATAGATCACCAGGGAAGGGTCAGGGGCCAGTCTCGAAGTGAAGGTCAGTGAGAGAGAGAAGGAGCCTTTCAGTCCTGAAAGAGAAGAGGGAATATACAGGGAAATTAGAATGCACGTCCAACCTATCAATGGCATCTAATCGTATGCACTTTTCATTGAGCCAGTGCAGGTGGCACGGTGCAAATTACTTCTCATTTTTCTCTTTTCCTGTGATGACTGTTAATGCTCCAATTCCATTGCTTCTGTGTATAAGAATTGTTTTCTGGAATTTATTTATTTATTTATTTATTTTTGAGACGGAGTCTCGCTCTGTCGCCCGGGCTGGAGGGCAGTGGCCAGATCTCAGTGGGTTCACGCCGTTCTCCTGCCTCAGCCTCCTGAGTAGCTGGGACTACAGGCGCCCGCCACCGCACCCAGCTAGTTTTTTGTATTTTTTAGTAGAGACGGGGTTTCACCGTGTTAGCCAGGATGGTCTCGATCTCCTGACCTCGTGATCCGCCCGCCTCGGCCTCCCAAAGTGCTGGGATTACAGGCGTGAGCCACCGCGCCCGGCCCTGTTTTCTGGAATTTAAAAATATCCTGTTCACTTCCAGGAAAGGCACGTACACTCACCGTTCTTCTTAGAGTTCAGGTGCTTCTGCCCCTCCATCACCAAACTTCCTTTCCCTATTAACTAAAGAAGAAAAGAGAAGAATCAACCACACACAGAAGTTATGGTAAGTTCCCCTTGGACCAACTTCCAGAGCATCTCTGCATCCTTTCATGAGGAGAGGCTCCTTTGGCTGTTCAGAGCCCGGGTCAATTCCACACCCAGCATCCACTAGCTTGACAAATGCAGGGTGCTGCCAGCGGGTCCTGGTGGCTCCTGCTGCAGTCCGAGGTCTGGCTGAGAACCACGCAGGTGGATGGGAGGAGTCTGACAGCATAGAAATTGTTCCACACCATAGATAGCTGTCTGCCATTTCTTGAAGATCTCCAAATTTTATTTTCTTATAATCCTTGTAACATAAAGTCAGCGAAAATCTATCCTCATAAGTGTTTTTTAATTACAGCTCAATTTAAAATTCAGTGGAAATAATTTCATCCTAAACTACCCTGAGCCCTTCTGACATTGAACCCTCTAGAGGAGAAATCTCCTCTCCTAACTCCCCGTTCCTGTCCACTCTCACTTGAAACAGAACGCAGTGATCTTGTCTGTAAGCAGCCTCTCATCTCACGCTCCTGCAGGGCTCCGTGGTCGGTTCCTCGGATGCCTGCCCGGCATTAGCCATTCCACATGGCTTGGCCCTAACTTCATGTTTCTCCTACACCTCCCCACACTTCGGTCCTGAAGACAGAGCCCACATTATCACCTGGACTTGTTATTTTCCACCTATCTTTTCTCTTTTCGTTGTATTAGGATGATTTTTTTTTTTTCCACTTAATGACGACACTGAAACCACAGAAGCTGCTGCAATGATCCAGAGGAGAGAAAGTCTCTCATTGACTGAGAGGAGGATAAGGGAATAAAGACGCTCCAAGCCATTAGACCTGAGGTTTCCATTCTACTTCCTGACTGTCACCAAGGTGACCAGGAAAGCTGCTTATCCTTATACAATGCTTTCAGGCTACCAAGTTATGATTTTATTTCCACAATGAGGCTGCTATTGATGTGAATTTTAACCCCATATCATCTATTTGATAATATTGACCAATGGAACACAGAATGAAATGTATCCTGGCTGGGCGTGGTGGCTCACTCCTGTAGTCCCAGCACTTTGCGAGGCCAAGGTGGGTAGATCACCTGAGGTCAGGAGTTCAAGACCAGCCTGGCTAACATGGTGAAACCCTGTCTCACATAAATTTAAAAATAAAAAATAAAAAAAATATCCTGAGTCCCATGCCCTCCCCACGCTCCCTCCCAACCACCCACTTTTTTTTTTTTTTTGTCCTGGCCAGCACTATTTTCTCAGGTAATTCCTCATTTTGTTTTCCCACACAATTTTCCTGTGTTCCTGCTCAGAATCTCTTTTTTCCCCCCAATGCTTTCCATCTCTTACACCTATACTGGGCCATACAGTATCTCATATCTCACATGGGAATATTAAATACTTGAAATGTGCTCAGTCCAAACTGAGATACGCTTTAAGTGTAAAACACATACCGAGTTTCAAAGACTCAGTTGAAGCAAGAATGTAAAATATCTATTAAAACTTTTTATATGGCTTTCATGTTAAAATGTTAGTATTTTGGATATAATGAGTTAAATAAAAAATATATTTAAAATTAATGTCAACTGTTCTTTTACTTTTTTAGTGTGGCTTTAAAATTGTTTTTAATTAGATGTGCATGTGCAATTCAGACAGCCTAGGTACCCTCTCTGGCTGACTCTTCTCATTCTCCTTCCTTCCCAGCATACTTTCACCCATCCCCGTTTCCTGGCCTTACATAGTAGGAGAAGCTGATCTCTTGGTCAGGGCTTGCATCAGCCGGGTCGATGTAATAATCCACCAGCACTTCCTGGGGCTGGCCACATTTCAAGGGGCCGTTGAGCCGGTGGATGCCAAGGAAGCTGTGGGTTGTGTTGTAGAAGGGTCGCAGGTGCAGGTAGGCATTTTGGTAGTAACGTGGCACTTGTTCCGGATTATATACTAAGTCTTCCATTTGAAACTTTCCCTGAGAGTGAAAGAGAGAGAGAGAATTTTAGCATGCACCCCAACCATAGAAACCCCATGGACTTGTTACGGTTTTCAAACAGAGCACTTTCTCTTACATCTTCACTGCCCGAAAATGGCATGTGGGTATTTCCTTAGCGGTCCAGCCAAGGATGGATAAAGAATCCATAAACGTAGTAGTGTGCAGCAATATTTTGGTATGTAGGAGAGTGACAGAAGGGCTGAATTATAGTTACTAAGTGAGGGGAAATTGTGGGTGATGTATCTTCACAGATACTCCTGGGATAGATGAACATGACTTAGATTATATAGAAATCAAAGATTGTATTTCAGGGATAAGAAAACTAGGTACAGAAGATACTAAGATTGAAAAATAACTATTTTTGAGTAATTGAGTGATGCCTAGAGTAAAGAAATAGTCAAATTAGCCACAAGGCAACTAGTATATGTTTGCTTAAGTCCTGTGGTTGAACGATCTCATTAATGGCTCCAATTCCTCACACATACCCTGCACCCTTCAAGATCAACATCCGTTAGCCTGTAGTCTTCCAGTACCCTCCTAGTCTGACTGTGGGCCCACTGTGTGGTTTGTTGGGAATGGGATGTTAACATATGCAATGTATACAGGTTCGAAGAAGCCCTGAACATCAGCTTTTGCACTTGCACCTCATCACTGCCATAAGAATATACCCGGGCTAGCTGGCTCCTGCATGAGAGGTACGTGGAACACCAGCCTACGGCCAGCCGATCTGCAGACAGGTCTGGAAATCGAAATCAGCAGAGCTGCCTGGCTGAGTGCCCCAGATGCACAAGCAGTGAATACTTTGTGTTGCATGATACTGAAGTTTTTAGCTGTTTGATAAGAAGCATTGTTGCGGCAGTTCATAATTAACACTTACAAGTTATCTAGAATCTAGAGTTCTCTTGTTTGCTGTTTTTATTAAGTAATGAGGGGAAGGGAAGGGGAAAGAGAAAGAGAAAGACTGAGTCACCTTTTCCTCCCTACTCTAACTTCATATATAGATAGGATCAGATAGAGATGGGGGTAAGTTAAAAGACGTAATAATAGAAATAGTAGTTTTCATCTAAGTAAGGACTATTTATCTGATTGATATTAAAAACAGAAAGAATCTAAGGAAAACTTTTTGTCAACGGGGGAGCAGGACTTGTCAGTGAGAGAGATGTAATTCCAAGCAGAGAGGAGGATAGGAAACAGGAAAATTCTGAAGTTTTCCTTCAGGGAAGCCTTACTTTCTAGGAAGCTGGTCCTCCATCCATGCTTACCTCCAGAGAAACATCTGCCCCATTCCAAC
>NW_012102576.1:58563-59685 GCF_000951045.1 Mandrillus leucophaeus | reverse complement strand
AGAATCGCTTGAACCTGGGAGGTGGAGGTTGCGGTGAACAGAGATCATGCCATTGCACCTCCAGCCTGGGCAACAAGAGCGAAACTCTGTCTCAAAACAAAAACAAAAACAAAAATAAAACAAAAACAAAAAACAAAAAAAAAACCAGAGGTAAAAAGAAAACTGCTTAAAGAGCTATACATGGCTGTCAAGGAAAATTTCATATTAACCTTGCCGAGATGCAGGAGACCAGGCTGGACGATTTCTCTAGAAACCCTGCAGCTCTTAAATACAAAGATTTAGACATTAGAAGATCAGCCCCTGGCATTAGAAAGACCCCTAAACTGGCATTAATATTCAAGGTGCTTCTCCTATGGGATTAGGGGCAGCACAGCACAGGGAGTGTGGAGTGTATACCCCGGAGGCAGGCTTCCTGGATTTGGTCATAGTTCCCACCTATTTGCTGATAACCTTGGAAAAATCACTTAGCCTCTGTTACCTGTCTCGTTACCCATAAAATGGGGCCAATATAGTGTCTGCCTCATTGCATTATTGTAAAGATTAAAGTGAATACGCGTGAAGTACTTGGAACAGCGCTAAGTTAGCTATGTGGCTATGGCCGCAGGAAGGAGGTAAGGTAGATGGTTACGCATTTTTTTTTGTCTCTGTAGAGAAAAGTTTTAACATACCTTCCCACTGAAGGGGAAATTGGGATGGTAAAAATTGCTGGTGTCTTCAAAGGTCATTGATCCCATTTGTGGAGAAATGTAGATATTCTGAGTGGCATTGGCCTCCACGCCTGCAGAGGGAAACCAGACGTATAAAGATCTAGGCACCTGATAGTCTCATCTTCGTGTTTAATGTCAAGTCTCTGAGAGAATGGCGGCAGAGGGATGAAGTTGAATGTATTTCTGGCCAAAGATCCAAACCAACTTCGCCTCCCCAGTCTTTTGGAGAAGTATGTAGTATTTCTTATAGACGGCAAGATGGGATCTGGCATTTCCCCTTGACTGGGAACCAGGAACAAGGTACCACCCAAACACTCAAGAGGGGAGGTCTTGTATCCTTGGAGTAATTATCTGTCCCTGGGACCAGCCCTTTTTCTTTCGCTTTTCTTTTCTTTCTTCTTTTTCTTTTTTTTTT
>NW_012102576.1:52139-52823 GCF_000951045.1 Mandrillus leucophaeus | reverse complement strand
AAGTAAAGAAAGATAAGCTGAATGAGGGGGAAATTCAGTTAGATATCAGAAAGAAAACACTAACAAAGAAAATTTAATTATTTATTTATTTATTTTTATTTTTTTGAGACAGTCTCACTCTGTCGCCCAGGCTGGAGTGCAGTGGCATGATCTTAGCTCACTGCACCCTCTGCCTCCTGGGTTCAAGCAACTCTCGTACCTCAGATTCCCAAGTAGCTGGGATTACAGACATGCGCCACCATGCCTGGCTAATTTTTGTACTTTTGGTAGAGACAGGGTTTCGCCATGTTGGCCAGGCTGGTCTTGAACTCTTGGCCTCAAGTGATCTGCCCACCTCAGCCTCCCAAAGTGCTAGGACTACAGACGTGAGCCACCACACCCTGCCAGGAATTTAAAAATCTCTAAAGAAAATTGCTGATCAGACAAAGTGGCTCACTCCTGTAATCCCAGCACTTTGGGAGGCCCAGGTAGGCAGATCACCTGAGGCTGGGAGTTCGAGACCAGCCTGACCAACATGGAGAAACCCCATCTCTACTAAAATACAAAATTACGTGCCTGAAATCCCAGCTACTTGGGAGGCTGAGGCTGAAGAATCGCTTGAACCTGGGAGGTGGAGGTTGCGGTGAACAGAGATCATGCCATTGCACCTCCAGCCTGGGCAACAAGAGCGAAACTCTGTCTCAA
>NW_012102576.1:46580-47629 GCF_000951045.1 Mandrillus leucophaeus | reverse complement strand
TGTAACTCCAGCTACTCCGGAGGCTGAGGCAGGAGAATCACTTGAATCCGGATAGTGGAGGTTGATTGAACCGAGATCATGCCACTGCACGCCAGAGGCGCATGCCACCACGCCCAGCTAATTTTTTGAATTTTTAGTAGAGATGGGGTTTCACCATATTGGTCAGGCTGGTCTCAAACTCCTGACCTCGTGATCCGCCTGCCTCGGCCTCCCAAAGTGCCGGGAGGACAGGCTTGAGCCATCACGCCCGGCCGATAGGTTCCTTTTTTACCTGTCATTTACTCACCTGTCCAGAGAAGTTCCCGCATTTGTCAGGTAGCTGCTCCCGTTCCACCTGTCCATACCAGTAAGTATGTGCCTTCTGACACACAGACACCTGCACTGCCCCTAGCATGGGCTTTCCATAGGTGTACCTAACCAAGAAAAGCATGAGGGGTCAGAGCTGGGAAATTCCACTCGAGATCCGGCTCTTCCTCCGAACACCACTTCTCTCTTCTCACACTCCAGCCTCTGAAAGAAAGCTCTGACAATCCAGGCCAGTGTGGTGGCTCATGCCTGTAATCCCAAAACTTTGGGAGGCTGAGGCAGGTGGATCACTTGAGGCCAGGAGTTCAAGACCAGCCTAGGCAACACGGCAAGACCCTGTCTCTACTAAAAATACAAAAATTTGCTGGGCATGGTGGCTCAGACCTGAATCCCAGCTTCTCTAGGAGGATGAGGCAGGAGAATCACTTGAACCCAGGAAATGGAGGTTGCAGTGAGCCGAGATCGCCCCACTGCACTCCAGCCTGGGTGACAGAGTGAGACTCTGTCTCAAAAAAAAAGAAAGAAAGAAAGAAAGAAAGCTCTGATAATCCTACCTTTTCTAGTCCTCTTTTCCTTCTGTCCCTTCCTCCACAACAGTAGCCACAATGTTGATTTGATGGTTGTACGCATATCCAATGAGGTCAAAGGTGGCCATGTCCACAGGTGCTGAGAAGCATCCTGTTTTGTCAGTCTAGTGAGGCGATCAGAGACAGAGATAGAGAGCAGATGAGGAATATAATCTC
>NW_012102576.1:41661-42230 GCF_000951045.1 Mandrillus leucophaeus | reverse complement strand
GCGATCTGCCTGCCTTGGCCTCCCAAAGTGCTGGGATTACAGGCTGAGCCACTGTGCCCAGCCCAGGAACCTTACTTTCAAGCATTGCAAATAATTATTTTTAAAATTGTTTGTAATAGTTCCATTGGAGAATCATGTAACAGTTTCCTCAAGACAGTAGTTGCTAAAAAGATGCGTGAGACTGAAAGCTGGAATTTAGTGAATAGCAGGAGAGGGACTCAGAGAGAGTGCAAAGGTATTCAAAAGAGAAGACCAGTTTGGATCTAACTTGGAAAGAAGAGAATGAAATCAAGACAGTGCTTGATTTTTTTATTCTTGGGCCAAGTACCATGTGATGCCAACCAGTGAAGAAGCTGAACCACTAAATACAATTATCAGCCTTGATATTAGGGATAATGGCAATTCTTCAAAAAAAAAAAAAAAAAAGTCAAAAAATAAGGGGATATAAGGATCAAAATGAACTAGGACTTCCACAAACCTGGGCTATGTAAACATCAGGAGGAGAATATCACTAAGATTCTTACAGATTTCCATAAAGTCAAAACAAAACAAACAAACAAACAAACAAA
>NW_012102576.1:36348-38199 GCF_000951045.1 Mandrillus leucophaeus | reverse complement strand
GAGCGAAACTCTGTCTCCAAAAAAAAAAAAAAAAAAAGTTCTGGGATAAGTCATGACTCTGAATAATATAAAATACCCCAAGTTTTGGCCCCCCAATAATCCCTTTCCCCATGTAATTCCCTCATCACATCTCTTGATGCATCTTTAATCTCCACCAGATCTCAAGCTTCTGCTCTTACCTACAACAAATTTTTACTAAGAAAGATTCCTGCACCGTTGATAACTCCTTGGGTTCCACCACTTCCACCTTAAACTTCGGCAGCACTGAAGAGAGTAAAAGGAGAAATGGAAAAAGAATTGGAGGAGGACGCAGTCAGATAGGCAGTGAGCAGAGGGGTATAAACACAGTGAAAATTAAATTAATGGATCTAATGAAGGAGGCATTATTTAGGTAGAATTCTCCTGAAGTAATTAGCTGGTTTAGCATCAATTCAAAAATGAATAAATAATCCTTTCCCAGATAGGATTTTACTCTACCTTTGCTGATTTTAAAATGAGATTATGCCCAGTACTTTGGCTTGTCCATTCCCCCACCTACCATATTCCTCCACACTGAAAGTGCCAAAGGTCTTGCCCTCAGCCACTGCCACAGTGTAGGTGCCCAGCATTGCCTCTGGTGCCAGTTGGAAGGACAGGTCTACAATGCCTTGCTCAGGTGCCACTTCCAGCCACTGTGCAATCCTGTTGCTGTTTGGATCCTGTCCAACAGAGAAACTGCATGATGTGCCTACCTGTTCACTTCCCACTCTACACTGCAAAATGCAGGTAAAGAAGCAAAAGGCAGGTAAAGAACCCCACCCATTGCTCAAGACCCCTGTGATCTGTGTCCAGGAAGAGTAGCTCCCTATGTTATTTATAACTTTCTTTATGACTGAATGAGGTAAATATTTCTATAGATCCAGCCCCCATTTGGGAGGAAATTTTGTGGATTTTAATGATCACACTGAGTCCTCTAAAGTGTTATCTCCAGTTTTAGAAAGTAGGACCCGGGATGTCATTTACAAAGAATGTTTACTCTGTTTCTGGTCCCTATTAGGGGACAAGGCTGAGGAAATTGATTGTAAGATACCTAACAAATGGGTGATTGAATGGAAAAATGGAGGAGATATTGTGGAGAAATCGTCCTCTAGATCCTTTCCTTTAAAACACTTCTCACAGGTGTTTATGTTATCATGTACCTATTGAGAATGCCTATGGCAAGGGCTGTTACCTTAGACTAAGGGGAGAACAGAACCAAGCCTGGTTAAGTTGGCTGGGCACAGAGAAGTTAGGGGAATGAGAGAGCGGTGTAGTCATTACAGAGGCTGGTGTCCTTGTCTACTGAAATGTAGTTGTGAGAGACCAGGGGGGCAGAGGCGAGAGAACAGGCACAACTTGGGTGGATGTGAGTGCTCGGTGCTGGGCAGTCATGGGGCTCTGGGCCAAGATCTCAGAGTTGCTTCTGTCTTGAAGGTTTACCACCAAATTCTCATTCTTCCTCTTCCACAACTGACAGAGAAGAGAAAGAAACTTTCACTTACCTGTAGTTCCACCATGGAGTACTGAAAAGGAAAACCAGATAATGCGGGTTAAAGAAGGGTGACAGCAATAAGAGTAAGTTTGCTGAAAGCAAAAGTTCACAAAGAATTCTTCATTTCCCTCTTGCCCATTTCTTCATTTCTTCCTTTCTAAATGGCTCTTTTGTGCCCTGAAAAGAATAACAATGGGGGCACAGACTTCTCGGGAGGGAAACAAGGCAGGAGGAGGGGAAGAGCGGGGGCAGGAATCTCAAAGGAATTGCCAGTCTCCAAAAGATCTGAAGAACTGGAGCATCAGACCAGTCTCAGTGCCCTGTGACTGAGCTCTTGCACA
>NW_012102576.1:22205-34557 GCF_000951045.1 Mandrillus leucophaeus | reverse complement strand
ACTGCACTCCAGCCTGGGCAACACAGCGAAACTCCGTCTCCAAAAAAAAAAAAAAAATGAAAAATAGCATTTTCGACTGGAAGTTGCCTGGAGTTTCTGAATAACTGAGTATAGCAATCAAGTTAGACAGGGTTAGTTAATATCAGGCTTACTTTACTTACTTTACTTGTTTGGGGATGGCTGTGTAAATGAAACTGACTTTGCAAAATTAAAACTGAGGAAATTACGACAGTGAAAGGAATCAGACCTAATCGACACTATCTTGCTTCTAAGCGGTTCCACTCGTCTCACCTGAGGTACCCCCACTACGCCCCCTCTCAGCAGGAAGAAGCCAGAGCAATCGACAGGCTTTTCCCATCTTCATAGCCCACACCTTAAGATTAAGGTGTTATAAAACCCAAAGGGAGGAACTGAAGCCGCCTTTGCAAAATTATACCTGAGGAAATTATGAAAGTGAAAGAAGTCAGACCTAACTGACTCCATCTTGCTTCCAACTTTGAAGCTGTCCTTGTGGATTCCTGGGTGTAGGCCAAACTAACTTTGGGAAGGAATTCAGTTCATGGTTTGACTCTGAAACAAAATTGATAACAGCCCTTTCCCAGTAAGACCTCCTTCTTGCCTGGGGACCAGTCTGTCTTTGCAGGGCTAACAAATTAGCTACAAGATTAGAAATTACAGTTTAGGGGTCATGCAGCCTCTGGCTCCAAGAGTCTGAACGTCCTCAAATTGCTCCTGGGGATAGTATCACTATAGTAAAACCTAAAATCAGTGCCTGAGATGTTTTCAGACCCTGCATTCAGTGGATCAGCTGACATCACCCAGACCAGTAATCTGGCTCAACCAGTTCTGCCATCCCGCCCGGGAGGAGGAAGACAGCAAGAAAACCTCACTTTGACCATCTATGACTCCATCTCCAACCTGACCAATCAGCACTCCCCACTTCCCAAGCCCCTACCTGCCAAATTATCTTTAAAAACTCTGATTTCCAAATGCTCAGGGAGACTGATGTAAGTAACAATAAAACTCCAGTCTCCCGCACAGCTGGCTCTGCGTGAGTTACTCTTTCTTCATTGCAATTCCCCTGTCTTGATAAATCGGCTCTGTCTAAGCAGCAGGCAAGGTGAACCCATTGGGTGGTTACAAAAACACAATTTTTATTCTAGCTTTCTTGGTACAATTCCTTTTGTTAATCTCGGTGTTTCAACTGAATTTGGAGGGAGGGCTTGGCTAGAGAAATAGAGCGGGGAGGAAGGAATAATTTTACAAGAGAAAGAGAGCCTAACTACGGAAATCAGAACACCTGGAAGTAATCCCGCATCATTTGAGCAAAGGAAATATATCGTAACAGGGGTAGTGAATGAGATCAACCCTGAGGGTAAGTGAGTCTAAAATAGTGCTGCTGCCGGCCACACGTTGAACCCGGCACTTCCTTGTTGCAGCTCTAGAGAAAACAGTGTGTTAAGAAATAAGTACTCAGACCAGGTGCGGTGGCTCAGGCCTATAATCCCAACACTTTGGGAGACTGAAGTGAGAGAGCCCAGGAATTCAAGACCAGCCTGGGCAACAAGGTGAGACCCCCTATCTCTACAAAAAATAAAATAATTAGCCAGGTGTGGTAGTGCACACTTGTGGTCCCAGCTACTGGGGAGACTGAGGTGGGAAGATTACTTGAACCCGGGGCAGAGTCAAAGCTGCAGTGAGCCATGACTGTGCCACTGCACTCCAGCCTAGGCGACAGAATGAGACCTTGTCTTAAAATGTTAAAAAAAAAAAAAAAAAAGTAAGAAATAAGTACTCAACATTATACTGAACTCCTACAAAAGAAAAGCTACAGGTGATGGGAAGAAGGAACTAAAAGGAAATCTATATTGGGAAGGAGAGTAGCATGTTAGGGCATTACTAAAGAAAGCAGGGTGTCTGGGAGATAAGTATCTCAGAAGCATGTAGAAATGACACGTGTTCCAACTTGAGATCAAACCTATTAAAAGGCTTATGATTCCAGGGATGGGGAGTCCAAGGAAAAGTCAAATATTCGCTAAATGTTGCTACCTTTTAACCTTTGGCATATATTTATTTAATGTTGCCTTAAGATAATTACCTATTTTGTAAATTATTTTGCCTCATAGAAACAGAGGGGAAGCGGACATTCTCCTTTTTGCCTTAAAAAACAAAAACAAAAACAAAACAAAACAAAAAAAACTTTTTTCAGTCCTGAAGAGAAGCTCTTGAAGTTTGTGAAAACTCTTAAAATGAAAGGAGGCTGAGCTACAGCTCTTGTCTGTAATCCCAGCACTTTGGGAGGCTGAGGTGGGTGGAACACTTGAGGTCAGGAGTTTGAGACCAGCCTGGCCAACATGGTGTAACCCTGTTTTTACTAAAAACACAAAAATTAGCCCGGCGTGGTGGCGCGTGCCTGTAATCCCAGCTACCCAGGAGGCTGAGGCAGGAGAATCGCTTGAACCCAGGACGCGGAGGTTACAGTGAGCTGAGGTCACGCCACTGCACTCCAGCCTGGGCCACAGAGCGAGACTCTGTCTCTAAATAAATAAATAAAATAAAATGGCAAGGAGAGTAACCATCTCTCAAGAACCTGATTGATGTGTAGATACTGAAGCTGAGAACTGGTTACCTCTGCTTATTCCTAGGCTGATTTAGGCTAGCTTGCTGAGGCTAGTCCAGCACTTCGAGTCCCACACGCACGGCAGTCTCCAACCCAGAGGGCCTCGCCTTGCCAAACCCAGGCTGAGAGGACTTCCGCCTTGGAGAGAATCTCTCATCCTTTTCCCTATTCTCTCAGTCTGCACCACTCCCTTTCCTCCTCCCAACTCACCTTGTCATTCACTGGAACAAAGTTGCTATCCATGGTGACAATGCGGAAATACACTGGAAGGGAACAGGCATCGTTAGCAAAGGGCTGTTTCCTGGCTCAGAATTTTCTTTTTTTTTTTTTTTTTTTGAAACAGGGTCTCACTCTGTCACCCAGGTTGGAGTGCAGTGGCACAACCATGGCTCACTGCAGCCTCAAACTCCTGGGGTCACCCCAGCCTCCGGAGTAGCTGGGACCACAGGCAGGCGCCACCACACTCGGCTAATTTTTGTAGAGACAGGGTTTCACCATGTCGGTCAGGCTGGTCTTGAACTCCTGACCTCAGGTGACCCACCTGCCTTTGGCCTCCCAAAGTGCTGGGATTGTAGGCGTGAGCCACCGCACCCAGCCTCGTGCTCAGAATCTTTCCTCCATCCCTCCTCCTTCCTCACACGTGCTTTGAGTCAGCAAAACCCCAACAGGTTTTACTTTTTTACAAAACCTACTCTGAGAGTGAGGTAAAGCCCAAACACAGGCCTGGAGCTCAGGAGGCAGAGCAAGAGGCAGAATAGAAGTCTCCACTGACCACCCTCCTCATCCCCCACAGGAACACCAGACTGAACAACTGTCCACACAAAACAGCACCGTCATAAGAACCAAAAATCAGGTGAGTGGTTTTAACTTTATATCACTGAAAGAGGCACTGAAGAGGGTAGAAAAGACACACTTGAATTGCTGATACACCCCCCGCCCCCATCCCCCAGCAGTGACTGTGTGGCACAGAGACAGAATCGATGAACTTGAGGGAGGGAGAGCACTTCAGTGACTGTGGGACTTGGCATTGGAACTCAGTGCTGCTCCATCACAGGGGAAAGCACACAGGGCGGAACTCAGCCACCGTCCATGGAGGGAGCGTTTAGACCAGCCTCAGCCAGCGGTGAATGGCCCGTCCCAGCAGTTGGGAGCTGAGGTCTGATTAGCCCCTGGGGCTCCGAATAGTCAGCAGTGATAGCTGCGCGGTACTTGTCATGGACCTTGGGTGAGACTCAGAGACACCCTGGCTTCCAGTGGTTCAGCACGTTCCCAGCTGTGGTGACTATGGGGAGGGGCTCCTTCTACTCGAGAAAAGGAGAGGGAAGAGTCAAGGGGACTTCGCTTGTAGCTTAGGTAGCAGCTCAGCCACAGTGGGGTAGAGTACCAAGCAGGCCCTTGGGGTCCGCAGTTACAGGCTGTGGCCCTTGGATGGCATTTCTGGACCTGCTGTTGGTCAGACGAGCGCTTACTGCTCTGAAAAAAGAGTCCCAGGCCAGGCACCATCACCACCAGCTGACTAAGAGCCCTTGAGCCTCGAGAGAACACTAGAAGTATCCGGGCAGTACTCGTCGTGGGCCTGGAGTAGTGGTGGCCACAGGGAGAGACTCCTCTGTGGAAAGGGGAAGGAAGAGTGGGAAGGACTTTGTCTTGTGGCTTTGGTGTCAACTCAGCTGCAGTAGAACAGAACACCAGGTAGATTCCTCAGGTTTCTGATTCTAGGCCCTGGCTAGCAGATAACATCTCTGGACCTTCCCAGGGTCATGGGGAACTCACCACCCTGAAGGGGAGGACAACAAGCGTGGCTGGCTTTGTCACCTGCTGACGGTAGAGCCCTAGGGCCTTGAGCAAACACAGGCAGTAGCCAGGTACTGGTTACCACAGGCCTTGGGTGAGACACAGGACAGTGCTGGCTTCAGATATGACCCAATGCAGTCCCAATACTGGTGGCCACAGGGGTGCTTGTGTCACCCCTCTCTCCAGGCAGCTCAGCACAAAGAGAGAAACTCTGTTTGTTTTGGAGAAAGTAAGGGAAGAGAACAAGAATCTCCACTTGGTAATCTGGAATTCTTCCAGATCTTATCCAAGACCATCAAGGAGGTACCTCTATGAGCCTTCAAGAGCCACAGAGATACTGAGCATGGGGTCCTCCCTAATGCAGATGCACTGCAGAGTCCAGAAACTTAGATTGCAACACCCAGGGCCCTTCAAATACCTGGAAAGTCTGCCCAAGAAGGACAGGTACAAACAAGTCCAGAATACAAAGACTACAATAAATACCTAACTCTTCAATGCTCAGACACCAATGAACATCCACATCAAGACCATCTTGGAGGCCGGGCGCGGTGGCTCAAGCCTGTAATCCCAGCACTCTGGGAGGCCGAGATGGGCGGATCACAAGGTCAGGAGATCAAGACCATCCTGGCTAACACGATGAAACCCCATGTCTACTAAAAAATACAAAAAACTAGCCGGGTGCGGTGGCGGGCGCCTGTAGTCCCAGCTACCTGGGAGGCTGAGGCAGGAGAATGGCATGAACCCGGGAGGCGGAGCTTGCAGTAAGCGGAGATCGCGCCACTGCACTCCAGCCTGGGCGACAGAGAGAGACTCTGTCTCAAAAAAAAAAAAAAAAAAAAAGGCCATCTTGGAAAAAATTACCTCACCAGGTGAACTAAATAAGGCACCAGCAACCAATCTCGGAGAAACAAAGAGAGTGATCTTTCAGATCAAGAATTCAAAATAGCTGTTTTGAGGAAACTCAATAAAGTTTTAGATAACACAGAGAAGGAATTCAGAATCCTATCAGATAAATTTAACAAAGAGATTGAAATAATATTGAAAAATCTAGCAGAAATTGTGGAGCTGAAAAAAATCAATTCACATACTGACCAACGCATTAGAGTATCTTAACAGTAGAATAGATCAAGCAGAAGAAAGAATTAATAAGCTTGAAGACAGGCTTTTTAGAAATACACAGTCAGGCTGCACCTGGTGACTCACACCTGTAATCCCAACACTTTGGGAGACCAGGGCGGGCAGATTACCTGAAGTCAGGAGTTCAAGACCAACCTGGCCTCAAAACCCCATCTCTACTAAAAATACAAAAATTAGCTGGGCCATAGTGGCACGCATCTGTAATTCTAGCTACTCAGGAGGCTGAGGCAGGAGAATCCCGGGAGGTGGAGGTTGCAGTGAACCAAGATCGCGCCACTGCACTCCAGCCTGGGTGACAGAGGGAGATCCTGTCTCAAAAAGCAAAGAAAAAAAAAAAAAAAGACCAATCTGGCCAACATAGTGAAACCCTATCTCTACTAAAAATACAAAAATGTGGCTGCGTGTGGTGGCTTACATGTGTAATCCCAGCACTTTGGGAGGCAGAGGCAAGGCAGGTGGATCACCTGAGGTTAGGAGTTTGAGACCAGCCTGGCCAACATGGTGAAACCCTGTCTTAAAAGTACAATAATTAGCTGGGCATGGTGTCGGGCGTCTGTAATCCCAGCTACTTGGAAGGCTGAGGCAGAAGAATTGCTTGAACCCAAGAGACGGAGGTTGTAGTGAGCTGAGATTGCGCCACTGTACTCCATCCTGGGCGATAGAGTGAAACTCCTTTTCAAAACAAAACAAATAAAAATACCCAGTCATGGGAGAAAAAAGAAAAAGGAATGAAGCATGCCTACAAGATCTATAAATATAGCCTCAAAAGGGCAAATCTAAGAGGTATTGAATTTTGGCCGGGCACAGTGACTCACACCTGTAATCCCAGCACTTTGGAAAGCTGAGGCAGGTGGATCACCTGAGGTTGGGAGTTCAAGACCAGCCTGGCCAACATGGAGAAACCCCGTCTCTACTAAAAATACAAAATTAGCCAGGCATGGTGGTGCAGGCCTGTAATCCCAGCTACTCGGGAGGCTGAGGCAGGAGAATCACTTGAACCTGGGAGGCAGAGGTTGCGGTGAGCCGAGATCGCGCCATTGCATTCCAGCCTGGGGAACGAGAGTGAAACTCCGTCTCAAAAAAAAAAAAAAAAAAAAAGAGGTATTGACTTTAAAGAGGAAGTAGAGAGAGAAATGAGATGGAAAGTTTATTCAAAGTGAAAATAACAGAGAACTTTCCAAACCTAGAGAAAGATTATTATAATTATTATTATTTGAGATAGTCTTGCTCTGTTGCCCAGGTTGGAGTGCAGTAGTGTGCTCTTGGCTCACTGTGACCTCCACTTCCCTGGTTCAAGTGATTCTCCTGCCTCAGCCTCCCCAGTAGCTGGGATTACAGGCATGGGCCACCATGCTTGGCTAATTTGGTATTTTTAGTAGAGACGGGGTTTTGCCATGTTGGCCAGGCTGGTCTCGAACTACTCACCTCAGGTGATTTGCCCACCTCAGCCTCCCAAAGTGCTGGGATTACAAGCATGAGCCACCAAGCCCAACTGAGAAAGATATCAATATTAAGTACAAAAAGATTGTAGAACACCAAGCAGATTTAACCCAAATGAGTCTACCTCAAGACGTTTAATAATCAAACTCCAAAACATCAAGGAATTTAAAAAAATCCTAAAAGTGCAAAACAATAGACGTGGTGGCTTACGCATGTAATCCCAGCACTCTGGGAGGCCGAGTGGGGAGGATAACTTGAGGTCAGGAGTTGGAGATGAGCCTGGCCAACATGGTGAAACCCTGTCTCTACTAAAAATACAAAAATTAGCCAGGCATGGTGGTGCTCACCTTTAATCCCAGCTACTCAGGAGGCTGAGTCAGGAGAATCACTTGAACCCAGAAGGCAGAGGCTGCAGTGAGCAGCCATTTATTACATTCCAGCGTGGGCAACAGAATGTGACTCCATCTCAAAAAAACAAAACAAACAAAAGCAAAAATTAGCCAGGCATGGTGGTGCACCCCTGTACTCCCAGCTACTCGGGATGTTGAAGCACAAGAATCGCTTGAACCCAGGAGGCGGAGGTTGCAGTAAGCCGTGATCCCACCACTGCACTCCAGAGCCTGGGCAACAGAGGGAGACGCTGTCTCAAAAACAAAAAACATTCAGTAACATTTCTATATGCCAACAGGGAACAATCTGCAAAATAAATTAAGAAAGATAATCCCATTTACAATAGCTATAAATAATATAAAATACCTAGGAATAAACTTTACCAAATAAGTGAAAGATCTCAACAATAAAAACTATAAAATACTGATGAAAGAGATGGAAGAGGATGCACAAAAACATGAAAAAAGATTTCATGTTTCTGGATTGGAATAATTGATATTGTTAAAAGTCCATATGACCTAGGGCAATCTACAGATTCAATGCAATCCCTATCAGATACCAATGACATTCTTCACCGAAATTCTACAACCTAAATTTTAGGAATATTGTAAAAAACAATTGTAAGGCCGGGTGCGGTGGCTCAAGCCTATAATCCCAGCACTTTGGGAGGCCGAGACGGGCAGATCACCAGGACAGGAGATCGAGACCATCCTGGCTAACACGGTGAAACCCCGTCTCTACTAAAAAATACAAAAAAACTAGCCGGGCAAGGTGGCAGGCACCTGTAGTCCCAGCTACTCGGGAGGCTGAGGCAGGAGAATGGCGTAAACCTGGGAGGCGGAGCTTGCAGCGAGCTGAGATCCGGCCACTGCACTCCAGCCTGGGGGACAGAGCGAGACTCTATCTCAAAAAAAAAAAAAAATTGTAAAATTTTTATGGAACCACAAAAGACCTAAAATAGCCAAATCTATTCTGAACAAAAAGAACAAAACTTGAAGAATCACATTATGTGACTTCAAATTATACTGCAAAGCTATAGTAACCAAAACAGCATGGTACTGGAATAAAAACAAACACATAGACGAATGGAACAGAATAGAGAACCCAGAAACAAATCCACACGTCTACAGTGAACTCATTTTTGATAAAGGTGACAAGAGTATACACTGGAGAAAGGACAGGCTGTTCAATAAATGGTGCTGGGAAAACTGGATATCCATATGCAGAAGAATGAAACTAGACCCTCATCTCTCTCCATATAGAAAAATCAAGTCAAAATGGATGAAAGATTTAAATCTAATACCTCAATCTATGAAACTATTATAATATAAGAAAACCTTGGGGAAACTCTCCAGAACACTGGTCTGGGCAAAGATTTCTTGAGTAATACCCAAGGATCACAGGAAACCAAAGCAAAAATGGACAAACAGGATCACATCAAGTTAAAAAACTTCTGCACAGCAAAGGAAACAATCAACAAAGAGACAACCCACAGAATGAAAGAAAATATTTGCACACTGCCCATCTGACAAGGGATTAACAACTAGAATATATAAGGAGCTCAAACAGTTCTATGGGAAAACATCTAGTAATTAGATTAAAGAATGGGCAAAAAGATCTGAATAGACATTTCTCAAAAGACGACATACAAATGGCAAACAGGTATATAAAAAAGGTGCTCAAATCATTGACTGTCAGAGAAATGTAAATCAAAACTACAATGAGATATTATTTCTTCCCAGTTAAAATGGCTTTTTTTCCAAAAGACAAACAATAATAAATGCTGGTGAGGATGCGGAGAAAAGAGAACCCACATACACTGTTGGCAGGAATGTAAATTAGGACAACCACTATGGAGAACAGTTTGGAGGTTTCTGAAAAAAACTAAAAATAGAGCTTCTGTATAATCCTGCAATCCCACTGCTAAGTATATATCCAAAAGAAAGGAAATCAGTATATCAAAGAGCTGTCTGCACTCCCATGTTTATTGCATCAGTTTTCACAATAGCCAAGATATGGAAGCAACTAAGTGTCTATGAACAGATGATAAAAAATGTATTAAAAATGTGGTACACATACATAATGGAGTACTATTCACCCATAAAAAAGAATGAGACCCCGTCCTTTGCAACAGCATGAATGGAACAGGAGGTCATTATGTTAAGTAAAATAAACCAGACACAGAAAGACAAATTTTGCATGTTCTCACTTATTTGTGGGAGCTAAAAATTAAAACAATTGAACTCTTGGAGATAGAGAAGAGAATGATAATTTTCAAGTGTGTGGAAAAAATAAGGTAAAAGGAAAAAAAAAAAAGAGAGAGAGAGAGAGAACAGAACGATAGTTACCAGATGCTGGGAAGAGTAGTGGTGGGCAGGGTGAGGGGTGGGGTGGGAATGGTTAATGGGTACAAAAATATAGTTAGATAGAATGAATAAGATCTAGAAATCTTGTAGTTTTTAGCACAATAGGGTGACTACAGTCAACAATAATTTATTGCACATTTAAAAATTACTAAGAGTATAATTGGAGTGTTTGTAATACAAGGAAATGATAAATGCTTGAGGTGATGGATACACGTGTACCCTGATGTAATGATTACACATTGCATGTGTGTATCAAAATATCTCATCTACCCCATAAATATATATACACCAGCTATGTACCCACAAAAATTTTAAATTAAAAAAAAAAACCCAAACATAGTTTCTCTTCAGGGTGCCTGACTTTGAAATCTCAGAATGAAGTGCCCCTGTAAGGAAGAATGAACAAATACAAAAAAAAAAAAAAAAAAAAAAAAACCAAACCAGTAGCTCAAGCCAAATGCCCTCAGTGCTTTCTTAGCCATTTACAAGCAGCTTGTTGCAAGGCCCAGCAACCCAATTATACTTGCCAAATTCTATTCCAGAAGAAATGTGTACTTTTGATTTAGATACACACACACAGTAGCAACCCCCACCTACTTCTCTTGCTTGTGTAACGCAGCATGTATTCAACACCTGTAATACTTAATCCCCCAGATTTTCCTCTCTTCTGCACTCCTTGTTTCTTAAGCCTCCTATCAAACCACAAATGCCCTCTTTACCCCTGTGCACAGCGGTTTCCCCAGTTTTCAGTCAAACCCCAAATATGTGATTCCTACCTTGCTGCCCTGGGGTGTAGATAGGTTTGTCAGTCTGTACGAAGGTGCCACTCCCCTGTCTCTGAATTAGAACCTTTTTCTTCTCCTCAAAGCTGATGTTATTTCCAACTCCTGACACCCGGATTGTGGCCACTTCTTCTGTGCCACCAGCAGGAGGTGGTACCTGACCAAGAAAGGGGACTTCTGGGGCGGAGTAAGGGATTGGGGGAACAGAATCAACTGGTCTTAACCCAACAGTGAGTAAAAGGAAGGAGTTGCGTTAGATGGGGGTAGCAAGGACAGAGACATAAAACAAATTACCAGGAGGAAGAATTAAGATCAGGAACTAAAGGGAGAAATCCAAGGTCAAGGAAATTGTGGGTGAGTTATAGCTGGGGATTGAGGTTAAGTTGAGAAAAAATAGGTTTAGAGGCCGTGGCAAAGGAAAACAGAAATTATGCTTAAAGTAGATTATATTGAGCCTAGGGAGAAGAATAGGCAAGTAAGGGATTAGAGTTAAAGCAAAGGAGAACAGGCAAGTAAGGGATTCGAGTTAGGGCTGAGTCTGTGCTTACGAGAAAGGAGATACAATGTAAGTGCCTCTTCTTCAATCCAGAGTGTTCTAGCAACTTCTGGGTCTTGTCCTTGGTCTCCAGAGTAACCGTGAATTTAACATCACAGTACCCAGGGCTCAGATCCAAACAAACCTTCTGAACGGAGGGGAAGTTTAGCTGGGCTGGTAATGTCACCAGGTAGTTTCTATGAAAGGAACAGAAGGATTTCAGGGCAATAATGATTCATTCACGTCAGGAAAAATTAAGTCCTCTCCTAAGCGCTCAGCACGTAGCAGCGAATTAGACAGACCAAGCTGCTGCCTTCCTTATGCAGCTCATTTTCTACAAGAAGCAGAGAAACAACAACGCAGTGCACAGTCTTAAACTTCCACCATCAGGAGGCCCTCACCGAGAACACACGCCTAAAGCACCAAGGAGGAAATCAGGCCTATTTCAGAAAACAGGGTACGTTTTAATATTTCTCTTTTTTAAGGCTTCCTCTTCATCCCTCAGCCTTCCTCTCTGGGTAAAGGATCCGTGGAAGCAAAGAAGAGAAAAAAGGAGGAGGAAATTAAGATAAACCAAAGCGTATCTCCCCATCTCCATATAAATGTTTGAGAAAGTTTGGCAAAGAAGCCAGTGCCCTAATAAACCAATTCTGACACCAAGCACTCACGGAAGTTCTTCTGCAATGGCTGGCGATAGGGCCAACATTCCTAGAAGGAGATGAACCCACATCTTTGTGGGTGAGACAGATTTTCCAGGGTCGGGACCAGAGATCCGCTCTGCGTAGCTTTATATACTAACTCCAGGTAGGGTGTGCAGCGATGACTGATGCTGTAGTCAGTCACCTCCTGGCACCGGGGACACAGGAGGACTGTGTTCCTCCTTCTCTAACCGCTGGCTTAGGTGGTGGACCAGGGTAGGGCCACTATTCACTTCTTTAAAGTTGTTTCTCCCTGGAACATCTGTACTGGTTCAGCCAGTTTTGGGGGAAAACCAGAGCTGAGTATTCATAATGGTAAAGCTCTCAGAACATAGTTTGAACTCCTCCCTTTTTTTCTGGTTTCATTCCAATTCCTGTTCTCATTTAATGTCCTTATTTTCTTTTCTTATTCAATTAAGGTGTAGTTGGGAACACGGGTATGAGAACAGTATCAATAGAAAAGCAATAAACTTGGCCAGTCACGGTGGCTCACGCCTGTAATCCCAGCACTTTGGGAGGTTCAGGTGGGCGGATCACGAGGTTAAGAGTTCAAGACCAGCCTGGTCAACACAGTGAAACCTGTCTCTACT
>NW_012102576.1:17309-21280 GCF_000951045.1 Mandrillus leucophaeus | reverse complement strand
CTGGGCAACATAGTGAGACCCCGTCTTTGTAACCACTCAATGGATTCACCTTGCCCGCTGCCTAGACAGAGCTGACTTATCAAGACAGGGGACTTGCAATGGCGAAAGAGTAACTCACGCAGAACCAGCTGTGCGGCAGACCGGAGTTTTATTATTACGTAAATGAGTCTCCTTGAGCATTTGTGGATCACAGTTTTTAAAGATAATTTGGCTAGTAGGGGCTTGGGAAGTGGGGAGTGCTGATTGCTGAGGTTGGAGATGGAATCATAGAGGGTCGAAGTTAGATTTTCTGAATGTCTTCTGTTCCTGGGTGAGACGGCAGAACTGGTTGGGGCAGATTACTGGTCTGGGTGGTGTCAGCTGATTCCATCGAGTGCAGAGTCTGCAAAATAACTCAATTACTGATCTTACATTTTACAACAGTGATGTTATCCCCAGGAGCAATTTGGGGAGGTTCAGACTTTTGGAGCCAGAGGCTACATGACCCCTAAACTGTAATTTCTAATCTTGTAGCTAATTTGTCAGTCCTGCAAAGACAGACTGGACCCCAGGCAAGAAGGGGGTCTTATTGGGAAAGGGCTGTTATCAATTTTGTTTCAGAGTCAAACCATGAACTGAATTCCTTCCCAAAGTTACTTCCATCTACGCCCAGGAATCCACAAGGACAGCTTAAGGGTTAGAAGCAAGATGGAGTCAGTTAGGTCTGATTTCTTTCATGTCATAATTTCCTCAGTTATAATTTTGCAAAGGCGGTTTCAGTCTGTACAAAACATTTCTTTAAAATAGCTGGATGTGGTGGTGCACGCCCGTAGTCCCAGCTACTCTGGAGGCTGAGATGGTAGGACTGCCTGAGCCCGGGGAATCAAGGCTGCGGTGAGCCATGATAGCACCACTGCACTCCAGCCTGGGCAACAGTGAGAACTTGTCTCATTAAAGTAAAATAAAATAAATAAAATAAAATTAAATAAATAAATAAAATAAAATTAAATAAGCGAGGATGCTCTCTGGGATGATGAAAGATCACCATATACCAAATCAGCTTAATCAAAAAAGCGTTTTTGGTGACTCGAATGGATCCAACAGGAAGAATGAGCTTATGGAACCAGAGCAACTTGAAAGACTTTACAGCCTGGGATTAGAGACTTGGTGCAGCCAGGGCTGACTCCTCCTCGTCTTTCTCTCTCGTGTACTTTCTCTGGTTGGCTCATTTTCTCCTACTGCACACAAGCTTTTCTTCAAGTCATAGGGAGGATGGCAGCTGGGAGCCCTCAAGCCGTATTTGTTCAGCTCCATGACCCTGAATGACAAAACTTTTCACCTATGTTATAAAATTCCTAAAGAAGAACTGTGTTCCTCCTTCTCTCACTGGCTCACCTCTGAATCAGTCACTGTAGCCAGGAGGGTATGATAGGTAGGGCCTGGGTCATTCTCCCACCTAGAGGCCAGGGTGATGGGGTCCTGTGATTGGCCACCCCTTTAGAGCCACATGGAGTTGGGGAGGGGAAATTATTCAAAGAAATCACTACAGTAGGAAATGTGTTGGTGTAAAGAGCTGGAAACTTAAAACATTAAGTCTATTACAATGCCCAATAATGAGTTTAGTTGAATAGACTGTCATGTTAATATAAAGCAGTACTCTGCAGCCATTAAGAATAATGTTTTCATGAGAAGGGGCATTATTTGCAATACTAATTGAAGGTGGTTGGGGCTGGTGCAGTGGCTCACACCTGTGATCCCAGCACTTTGGGAGACTGATCCATAGGAGTTCAAGACCAGCTTTGTCAACATGACGAAACCCTGTCTCTACTAAAGATACAAAAATTAGCCAGGCATGGTGGTGGGCGCCTGTAATCCCAGCTACTCGGGAGGCTGAGGCAAGAGAATCACTTGAACCAGGGAGGCAGAGGCTGCAGTGAGTTGAGATCACGCCACTGCAGCCTGGGCAACAAGAGCAAAACTCTGTCTCAAGAATAAAAGAAAAGAAATGGGTTGGGGAAAGTGATACAAAATGACATGTGGCAAGTTCCAGTTTAACTTGGAATATAAAAAGCTAGAAAGAGTGTGGCATGGTGGCTGAAGCCTGTGATCTCAATGTTTTGGGAGGGCAAGGTGGGAGGATTGCTTGAGGCCAGGAGTTCGAGACAAGCCTCGGTAGGATAGCAAGACCCTGTCTCTACCAAAAAAAAAAAAAAAAATTAAAAATTAGCCAGATGTGGTGTCCCATGCCCACCTACTTGGGAGGCTGAGGCAGGAAGATCACTAGAGGCCAGGACTTCAAGTCTGCAGTGAGCCATGATTATGCCACTGCACTGCAGCCTGAGCAGCAGAGCAAGACCCTGTCTCTAAGAATAAAAAATAAAAATAAACTGGAAAAGTGCATTGCTCCCTCTCTGACAATAGGAAAAAGCCAGACAAACTGCAAAATCACTTTTCTTAAACCAAAAGTTGAACCTAAGAGCTGAGCTGAGCTGGGCGCGGTGGCTGACGTCTGTAATCCTAGCACTCTGGGAGGCTGAAGCAGGCAGATCACAAGGTCAGGAGTTCGAGACCAGCCTGGCCAATATGGTCAAACCCCATCTTTACTGAAAACACAAAAGAATTAGCCGGGCATGGTGGTGCATGCCTGTAATCCCACCTACTCAGGAGGCTGAGGCAGGAGAATTGCTTGAACCCAGGAGGCGGAGGTTGCATTGAGCCGAGATCATGCCTCTGCACTCCAGCCTGGGTGACAGAGCAAGACTCCATCACAAAACAAAACAGCTGAGCTGAGGGTGCAGGTGAGCTAAGTAGTCTGAAATTCAAGGAGATACAATTCCTCATGAGCAGAGACCTGATGGGTGGAGTGTCTCATCGGTGCCAGAGCATGGGAGGCGTTTGGCCTTTCATGCAGACATGCAGGAAGAAAGCAGCTACATTTTTCATACAGTGCTAGAGGCCTGGTGCAGATTAGAGTGACTATAAGGAGCCTCTGGGTGTCACAGAAGCAAGGGAGGGCTTTACTTACCCACAGGCTCCTTTCCGTGACCTCTACCAGGTGTTCACAGGAAATACTGGGGGCCCAGCAGGAGACTAAAAAGAGCCCCCTCAGTACCATGGGCATCAAGGACCATATTTGCTCTCATTGCAGAAAAGGCCCCAGCTGCCCATGCTCCTCTCTTGAAAGCCATAAGACCCTGGGGAGGAGTGGCAAACACTATTGCTCTCAGGGCACAGGTGTTACCAAGGGAAGAGCGGGGAGGACCCTAGTCCAAGGGAGGGACAAGGAGCAATTGTGAGCCCAGAGTTCTAAGTTAATACTTTTAGAGGTCTCCTGAAACTGAAGGAGGGGCACAAAAAAATCTTTACCACCCAAGACCCGCCACAAATTCAAAGCAGAGTTTGGCAGCCTGGCATAAGGAGTAGGGAAATACTCATCCCCTACGGCCCAGGCATATAAACGTACCTAAGAAAGAAGATAAAGAGGGCAACAGAGAAGCACTCTGTCCCCTCACCATTACCTTAGCAAGAGCAGCAAGTAACTAAGCAGTCTGCCCTGGCAGAGGGCATGAACATGTGGAGAAATGACCTCTGTGGTGCCTGTGTGGTGTATAGAGGAGACGGGAGCTGAGGGTGGGGCACAAACATTGAGAAATCCCCAGCATTTCAGATGCCACCCTAAGCATAAGGCATCACAAAAGGAATTTGAAGCCTATGATGTACCGAAAGTAAACTTGGCAATTACAAAACCTGAATCCAGTTCACCTTTTAACTAGATTAACTCAATCCACCAAGCTAACTGCCTGAGAAAAGTTGTGTCCATTTCTAGTCACAAATACTATTTATCTAAATCTCTCCTGTTCTACACAAGATGTTTGGCAATCAATGAAAAATTATAAGTTGTATCAAAAGAAGAAGATGACAACAACGCCCTGTGAAGATACAAAGTAATCAACGGAACCAGGCTCAGAGCTGCCCTCCATGTTATAACTAAG
>NW_012102576.1:12990-13699 GCF_000951045.1 Mandrillus leucophaeus | reverse complement strand
AAAAAAAAAAAAAAAAAGTTAATAGTACTCAGTATTATTGTGACTGTATGGAAACAGGAACACATACAGTCCTAGAGAAAACAGAATGTGGATAACCTTTCTCATGGCAATTTCGTAATACACATCAAAGCCTTTAAGATTTGCATATTCTTTGACTCAGCAACTCTTACTCTGCAAATGTTTCTTAATGAGGAAAAGAAGGACAGCATGCATGTATGCACAAATGTATCTACACTGAGTTTTTTCACACTGTTCTTTTTTGTCTTTTATTTTGTATTTTTTTATTTTTTTGAGGTAGAGTTTCACTTTGTCACCTGGGCTGGAGTACAGTGGCACAATCTCAACCCACTGCAGCCTTGACCTCCTAGGCTCAAGCGATCCTCCCACCTCAGCCTCCTGAGTAGCTGGGACTACGGGTGGGCACCAACACTCCTGGCTAATTTTTTTGTATTTTTAATAGAGACGGGGTTTCACCATGTTGCCCAAGCTAGTCTTGAACTCCTGAGCTCCAATGACCACTTCAGCCTCCCAAAGTGCTGGGATTACAGGTATGAGCCACCATGCCCAGCCCACAGTGCTCTTTACGATGGTAATACTTAGAAGTCACCTAAAATATAAATTAGTCTAAGTGCAATGGCTCACGCCTATAATCCCAGTTTTTGGGAGTCAGAAGCTGGAGGATTGCTTGAGCCCAAGAGTCCAAGACCAG
>NW_012102576.1:8711-12312 GCF_000951045.1 Mandrillus leucophaeus | reverse complement strand
CAAAACAGCTGAGCTGAGGGTGCAGGTGAGCTAAGTAGTCTGAAATTCAAGGAGATACAATTCCTCATGAGCAGAGACCTGATGGGTGGAGTGTCTCATCGGTGCCAGAGCATGGGAGGCGTTTGGCCTTTCATGCAGATATGCAGGAAGAAAGCAGCTACATTTTTCATACAGTGCTAGAGGCCTGGTGCAGATTAGAGTGACTATAAGGAGCCTCTGGGTGTCACAGAAGCAAGGGAGGGCTTTACTTACCCACAGGCTCCTTTCCGTGACCTCTACCAGGTGTTCACAGGAAATACTGGGGGCCCAGCAGGAGACTAAAAAGAGCCCCCTCAGTACCATGGGCATCAAGGACCATATTTGCTCTCATTGCAGAAAAGGCCCCAGCTGCCCATGCTCCTCTCTTGAAAGCCATAAGACCCTGGGGAGGAGTGGCAAACACTATTGCTCTCAGGGCACAGGTGTTACCAAGGGAAGAGCGGGGAGGACCCTAGTCCAAGGGAGGGACAAGGAGCAATTGTGAGCCCAGAGTTCTAAGTTAATACTTTTAGAGGTCTCCTGAAACTGAAGGAGGGGCACAAAAAAATCTTTACCACCCAAGACCCGCCACAAATTCAAAGCAGAGTTTGGCAGCCTGGCATAAGGAGTAGGGAAATACTCATCCCCTACGGCCCAGGCATATAAACGTACCTAAGAAAGAAGATAAAGAGGGCAACAGAGAAGCACTCTGTCCCCTCACCATTACCTTAGCAAGAGCAGCAAGTAACTAAGCAGTCTGCCCTGGCAGAGGGCATGAACATGTGGAGAAATGACCTCTGTGGTGCCTGTGTGGTGTATAGAGGAGACGGGAGCTGAGGGTGGGGCACAAACATTGAGAAATCCCCAGCATTTCAGATGCCACCCTAAGCATAAGGCATCACAAAAGGAATTTGAAGCCTATGATGTACCGAAAGTAAACTTGGCAATTACAAAACCTGAATCCAGTTCACCTTTTAACTAGATTAACTCAATCCACCAAGCTAACTGCCTGAGAAAAGTTGTGTCCATTTCTAGTCACAAATACTATTTATCTAAATCTCTCCTGTTCTACACAAGATGTTTGGCAATCAATGAAAAATTATAAGTTGTATCAAAAGAAGAAGATGACAACAACGCCCTGTGAAGATACAAAGTAATCAACGGAACCAGGCTCAGAGCTGCCCTCCATGTTATAACTAAGAGAGAGAGACTTTAAAATGCCCTGGAGTAATATGTCAAAGGATCTCATGAAAAAAAAAAAGGGACAACAGACATGAGGAGAGGGTGTCGGGTGAATTTCAAAAGAAAGGTGGGCCAGGCACGGTGGCTCACGCCTGTAACCCCAGCACTTTGGGAGGCTGATGCAAGTTGATCACGAGGTCAGGAGATCGAGACCATCCTGGCTAACACAGTGAAACCCCGTCTCTACTGAAAATACAAAAAAAATTAGCCGGCATGGTGGCGGGCGCCTGTAGTCCCAGCTACTCAGGAGGCTGAGGCAGGAGAATGGTGTGAACTCTGGAGGTGGAGCTTGCAGTGAGCCGAGATCGCGCCACTGTACTTCAGCCTGGGCGACAGGGCCAGACTGCGCTCCAAAACAAAACAAAACAAAAAACACAAAAGAAAGGTGGAAGTGACTGACTTCCTGAAATACTAAACATGGTAGCCTTTAGAGAAGTGCCAAAAAGAAAAAAAAAAGATATGCAGTATCAGGCCAGGAACAGTGGCTGAAGCCTGTAATCCCAGCACTTTGGGAGGCCAAGGAAAGAAGATCACTTGAGCCCAGGAGTGTGAGACCAGCCTAGGTAACATAGTGAGGAGACTTTGTGTCTATATAAAATAAAAACATCAGCTAGGTGTGGTGACTTACATCTGTAGTCCCAGCTACTTGGGAGGCTGAGGTGGGAGGATCGCTTGAGCCCAGGAGGTCAAGGTTGTAGTGAGCTGAGATTGCATCACTACACTCCAGCCTGGGTGACAGAACAAAATCCGGTCTCAAAAAAAAGAGAGAAAATGCAGGATCAGAGATGAGCAGCTCCTTCTTCAGGCTCATTAATAACCTTGACAATACGAATATAGCTGAGGAAATAATCGATTGCCTTGAAGTTAGGTCAATAGAAATTACTCAACCAAACACAACAAGAAAAAAGAGTGAAAATCATTCGAATTCTTTTCAAATAATTTGAATTTTTATAGCACTTGAAGAGTATTTAAGTGCTGTAAAACAATATCAAATGGCTTAGCATACATGTTATCAGAATCTTGGAAGGAGAAGCGAGAAAGAACAAGCAGAAGACATTTTTGAAGATATAATAGATGAGAATTTTCCAAAAATAATGAAAGACATCAAAAAACAGATTCAAGAATTATAGACAATTTCTCCATGTTTCCCCTAATTCACACACACTAGGCACACACATACATGCACACACCAAGCCTCTTGGTTAGGTTGTAAAACTTGCGATGGTCTCTGGAGGCTCCGTTTGATTTGGACACGGGGAAAACCAGTATATTCAATTGAGTTTTGGGTCACTCCACCACTCTACATAAATTCCATAAACAATTTTTTTTTTTTTTTTTTGAGACAGGATCTCGCTGTGTCTCCCACGCTGGAGTACAGTGGCGTGATCTCAGCTCACTGCAACCTCCACCTCCCAGGTTCAAGAGATTCTCCTGCCTCAGCCTCCTGAGTAGCAGGGATTACAGGCATGTGCCACCACACCTGGGTAATTTTTGTATTTTTAGTAGAGACAGGGTTTCACCGTGGCCTCCCAAAGTGTTGGGATGACCGATATGAGCCACCGCGGTCTTGTTTTCCTTGGTTCCCATCATTCTTCCTGCTAAGAGCAGTCGCCCAGGTCCATGAACACCCACTCCCCTGTAGGTGGTGAGCACCCCTCCAGCAAGAGTTGCTGACTCCCCTTTCCCACTTCCGTCAGTCAAATCGGTCCACCAGTGATTTTCACCTCTTCTGATCTATTTTAAAATCTATTTAAATGCAGCTATCAGCCAGATAATTTGTCTGGAATTTGGTGGGAGGAAATGTCCAGGGTTTAATAATCTCCCAAAGTTAGGTTGCATAAAACCCTACTGTTGACATCTCATGGGGTGCATATGGGCGAAATGGAGCCGTGTGGAAGGCTATTCTGTAAAGGGGCTAGCGTGCTTGGATTTGTTCTGGGTATCAGAATCCTGACTTGAGAATTTTTGCTTATATAGACACCGTAATATGTTACCTCGAAGGCTTCTTACACTTGAACCTTTACTGTAAATAATACAAGTATTTCTGGAGTAAGAATTATGTCAATTATATATTATCTTATCTTATGCTACATATTATCTTAGGCATAACTATAATATATATACACATATATACACACACACACACATATATATAGTTTTTGTTTGTTTGTTTTTTGAGACAGAGTTTCGCTCTTGTTGCTCAGGCTGGAGTGCAATGGCGTGATCTCAGCTCACCACAACTTCCGCCTCCTGGATTTAAGTGATTCTCCTGCCTCAGCCTCCCAAGTAGCTGGGATTACCAGCACCCTCCTCCACCACCACTCCCGGCTAATTTTTTTTT
>NW_012102576.1:7225-8661 GCF_000951045.1 Mandrillus leucophaeus | reverse complement strand
ACATATTATCTTAGGCATAACTATAATATATATACACATATATACACACACACACACATATATATAGTTTTTGTTTGTTTGTTTTTTGAGACAGAGTTTCGCTCTTGTTGCTCAGGCTGGAGTGCAATGGCGCGATCTCAGCTCACCACAACTTCCGCCTCCTGGATTTAAGTGATTCTCCTGCCTCAGCCTCCCAAGTAGCTGGGATTACCAGCACCCTCCTCCACCACCACTCCCGGCTAATTTTTTTTTGTATTTTTGGTAGAAATGGGGTCTCACCCCGTTGGTCAGGCTGGTCTCGAATTCCTGACATCAGGTAATCTACCCACCTTGGTCTCCCAAAGTGCTGGGATTACAGGTGTGAGACACCATGCCTGGCCTATAATATATATTTTTAATTATTATCCAAGGGTACTGACATAAATTTCCAATTTATTCCTGCCAAAAAATTAGTGATGATAACTGCCAATCAGTACAGCTAAAGAAAATGTTTTCATTCTGGTGTATTTGGGATTCTTCTTTCTTTATATTATCCCAGCCTTCCTCACTCATTTCTGTGTATTTTGTATTTTGTTCCACACCATTCTGCTCAAGGATATTATTTTCACATTTCCAGATTATTTCTGTTTTTCACAGGTAGTCTTTGGTCTTACAACTGCGAATACTTTCTTTGACTATTTTGCTTTTCCATGAAGGGCTTTCCAAAAAGCTATTAGCCCACTTTACTTGGTAACCTCCCAGGAGACAGCTTAGTCTTGTCTGCTAAGGGATGCTGTTCTCAGCAAGTCAGTTTTCTGCTCTCCTCACTGCAAGGGAGGCCAGAGGAGAAGGGCCTGTTTCTGTTCCACCCAGGACGGTTGATTTGAGGTTCTACCTCCAGAGAGCAGGAGGCTAATCAAACCAAGACACAACATTAAGGAAAAGAAAAGAACCAGCAGAATCTGGGGCCACTCCTTGCTTGCCACTGTTTCCTCCCTCCTTCTTACTAATTACAGGCTTCACCCTAGTCCCTTTTCAAATTCATTCAAGTGAATATGCGATGTACCAAAGTTTGCATATGAATGCATCAAGGAAAATAAGGGTGCCACCCAGCCCCACCCATGCTTAGACAGCACATGAACCAACATTTGGCTTCCTAAAGTCAGAAATGACAGAAAACTGAAAGTTCCTGTTAAAAGAGCGAAAAAAGAAACATGGAGATCACATGCTCAGATTATACCTAGGGAGAAAAGCTTTTTTTTTTTCCAACAAATATTTATTGAACACTGTTATGGGATAAATTGTATCCCCCTCACAATTTGTACGTTGAAGTCCTAACTCCTAGGATCTCCGAGTGTGACTTAATTTGGAAATAGGGTTCAGCCTGCCCTGGAGATTTTGGACTTACCAGCCTCCACAATCATGTGAGCCAATTATAAATCTCTCAGGGTGTGGGG
>NW_012102576.1:3704-5740 GCF_000951045.1 Mandrillus leucophaeus | reverse complement strand
TAAGTTTAGCTTGAAATACTCCAAAAACGTGATTTCAAAGGGCAAACATGTTGAACAGAAGAATTTCAGGAGTTTAGATGTGTACTTGGAAAATAGTATTCCTACTAGGATTCATTGAAAACTTGCTATATAATACCATAATTTAAAATATATGTATATTTGTTAAGATTTTTAATGTTGATAAAGGTGTAATAAAATGTGTACCTAATAAACTGATGGTACAGTTCTGTTGCAATCTTTTCATATTAATTTTTTAAATTGTGGTAAAATATACATAACATAAAATGTATCACCTAAACCATTTTTAAGTATACAGTTCAGTAGCATTAAGTATTTTCACATTGTTGTACAACCATAACCACCATCCGACTCTAGAACCTTTTAAAATATTTTTTGAACACATGAGGTCTCACTCTGTTGCCCAGACTGGAATACACAGTGGCACAATCATAGCTCACTGCAGCCTTGAATTCCTGGGCTCAAGTGATCCTCCTACTTGGATCATAGTGGCTTTTTCAGCAAAATGTTATTTTTCTTCTCTAGAAATCAGGATACATGGACACATGTTCTGCTATGCAGCTCTGTACTTTTTAAGCAAGACAAATAAATAACTTGTACTCTTCTGAAAATACCAAAAATACCAATTTTATATAACGTAGGGTTCTTTTGAAGGCTACTTGAAAATTATATGAAACCATAGGAAACAGCATCACTTGATACTGACATGATAATATATTATTGTTATAGGTCTGATGTAAGTCCTGTGCTCCTTTTTTAGGTTTTGCTATATTCTACCAACAGTCTCTCCTGAATTTATTTTTTTGTTTTATTATTTAGATTTATTTCATAATCATAAACTTAACTCTGCAATCTGTTGGGAACAGGCCCCAAAATCTGGCCATAAACTGGCCCCAAAACTGGCCATAAACAAAATCTCTGCAGCACTGTGATATGCTCATGATGGCCTTGATGCCCATGCTGGAAGGTTGTGGATTTACCGGAATGAGGGCAAGGAACACCTGGCCCACCCAGGGTGGAAAACCGCTTAAGGCGTTCTTAAACCACAAACAATAGCATGAGCAATCTGTGCCTTAAGGACATGCTCCTGCTACAGATAACTAGCCAGACTCATCCCTTTATTTTGGCCCATACCTTTATTTCCCGTAAGGAATACTTTTACTAAATCTTACGACTGGCTTGCTGTCAATAAATATGTGGGTAAATCTCTGTTCAAGGCTCTCAGCTCTGAAGGCTGTGAGACCCCTGATTTCCCAGTCCACACTCTATATTTCTGTGTGTGTGTCTTTAATTCTTCTAGCGCTGCTGGGTTAGGGTCTCCATGACCGAGCTGGTCTTGGCAGCAATCCCGCTAGGCACAGAAGGGAATAAGGAACACATGGAACCCAAAGGGAACTGCAGTGAGAGCATAAAGATTCTAGGATACTGCAAGCAAATGTGGTGGAGGGTGCTCTCCAGAGCTGCGGAGGAATGCTCCAGTGGTTAAGATAAAAAAAAGTCAAACTTTAATTAGAGTTGTCCACAGTCAATGGTGATCTTGCTGGTCTTGCCATTCCTGGATCCAAAGTGCTCCATGGCCTCCACAATATTTTTGCCTTCTTTCACCTTGTCAAAGACCACATGCTTGCCATCCAACCACTCAGTCTTGGCAGTGCAGATACAAAACTGGGAGCTGTTTGTGTTGGGTCCAGCATTTGCCATGGATAAGATGCCAGGACCTATATGCTTCAGGATGAAGTACTTGTCATCAAATTTCTCCCCATAGATGGACTTGCCACCAGTGCCATTATGGCGTGTGAAATCACCACCCTGACACATAAACCCTGGAATAATTCTGTGAAAGTAGGAACCCTTACAACCAAATCCTTTCTCTCCAGGGCTCAGAGCACAAAAGTTTTCTGCTGTCTTTAGAAACCTGTCTGCAAACAGCTCGAAGGAGACATGGTCCAAGAGCTTGCCAAGTAGCTGGGACTACAGGCATGTGCCACAACCTCTGGTTAATTTTTTTTTTTTTTTTT
>NW_012102576.1:0-1659 GCF_000951045.1 Mandrillus leucophaeus | reverse complement strand
AAAAAAAAAAAAAAAAAAAGAGATTGTCACTTATAGTTTTTTTATGGTCCTTCAGTACAAAGGAGGGAAATTCTAGGAGAGCCATTTGTTTAATACTGGTTATGTTCCACACACTACTAGGATTATTTAACTCTCTTAAAGAAAAACCTATCATTGATTATCTTTTGCAGATATAAACATTGGTGTACAGAGAGGTTAATTTGCCCACTATTACAGAACTAGGATGTGGCAAAGCTGAATTTAGAACCAATTCTAATTGAAGTTTGCTTACTATCAAATGTCAAATGATTAGGCTAGGATTATTAAAGACTATTGTGCAAATAATAGACTTGATTGGTCTTACTTATTGCTTCACTTCATGGCAAACTCTCTTAACTGGGAAATCTGCATAGATCTGCTCTGGGGATAATATGTTTATGTTGTCAAGAGTTAGGCTTGTTCACCCCAGAGTAGGAGCATTATATTTCATGCTCTCTGGCAGAGATGCTTTACATAAAGTGATCTAGAATTCCTCTGCTTACACATACACTGAATATATAAATATTTATGACCTGTGCCCAGTAAATACGTATTGTTTTCGACTGGCTGATCTTGGTGTGTATTTTCACTTAAATGTGTTTTCCTGTAGAATTAGGTATAAAGTGGGGAATATAATGAAATGAAAATTGCTTTGGAAATATTGAATTGGCAGACTTTATGCTTTCGTTATGATCTCATATTCTAATTATACCAAAAATGGATTTTGATTACAATCCCCAAGTGTGTGTTCAAATATTCAATGGATTTTTATTGAACTGGTACAAATGACTTTTCTTTTTGATACATTATAGTCCCTAGATGTTAATTAGATTTGGCAATTCTTTAATCCTACTACACCCCTACGATGATGCAACTATCCTTCACTAGATCTAGTGTCACTCAGGTCAATCCATGACTTCTACTGCCTTGTGAAAGCAAGGCATTATTTATTTATTTATTTATGTATTTATTATACTTTAAGTTCTAGGGTACATGTGCGCAAAGAGCAGATTTGTTACTTAGGTACACATGTGCCAGGCTGGTGTGCTGCACCCATCAACTTGTCATTTACATTAGGCATTTCTCCTAATGCTATCGCTCCCCAAGCCAACTGCTCCCCAACAGGCTACAGTGTATAATGTTCCCCGCCCTGTGTCCATGTGTTCTCATTGTTCACTTCCCACGTATGAGTGAGAACATGTGGTGTTTGGTTTTCTGTCCTTGTGATAGTTTGATGAGAATGATGGTTTCCAGCTTTCTCCATGTCCTTGCAAAGGACATGAACTTATCCTTTTTCATGGCTGTATAGTATTCCATGGTGTATATGTGCCACATTTTCTTTATATTATTATTATACTTTAAGTTCTAGGGTATATGTGCACAATGTGCAGGTTTGTTACATATGTATATGTGTGCCATGTTGGTGTGCTGCACCCATTAACTCGTCATTTACATTAGGTATATCTCCTAATGCTATCCCTACCGCCTCCCCCAACCCCATGACAGGCCCCAGTGTGTGATGTTCCTCACCTTGTGTTCAAGTGTTCTCATTGTTCAATTCCCACCTGTGAGTTAGAACATGTGGTGTTTGGTTTTCTGTCCTTACAATAGTTTGCTCAGAATGATGGTTTCTAGCTTCAT
>NW_012102575.1:1254-1500 GCF_000951045.1 Mandrillus leucophaeus | reverse complement strand
TGAGATGAATTAACAGAACACTAAGCAGTTTCTCAGATAGCTTCTTTACAGATTTGATCGGAGGATATTTCCTTTGTCACCATAGCCCTCTAAGGGCTTCCAAATATCACTTTGCCAATTCCACAAGAACTGTCTTACCGAAAGGCTTTTTGAGGTGAAAGTGTAACTGTGTGAGATGATATCACAGAAAACAAAGAAGTTTCTCAGAAAGCTTCTTTCCAGATTTCATCTGAGGATATTTCCTTT
>NW_012102575.1:846-1183 GCF_000951045.1 Mandrillus leucophaeus | reverse complement strand
TTCTCTTTGTTATCAGAGGATATTTCCTTTGGCACTATAGTCTTCAAAGGGATCCGAAATGTCTGTTCTCAGATTCCACACATATAAGGCTAGCAAGGAGATTCACGAAATACAGATGTAACTCTGTGAGATGAAGTAAGGGAACACTAAGCAGTTTCTCAGAGAGCTTCTTTCCAGGATTTCATCTGAGGATACTTTCTTTTTCACCATAGCTCTATATGGGCTTCCAAATATCACTTTGGAATTCCACACGAACTGTCTTCGGGAAAGGATTCTTGAAGTCAAAGCTGTAACTCTGTGAGATGATTTCAGAGAACACAAAGAAGTTTCTCAGAAA
>NW_012102575.1:0-542 GCF_000951045.1 Mandrillus leucophaeus | reverse complement strand
CCCTATAGTCTTCAAAGGGATCCGAAATAACTGTTCTCAGATTCCACAGAAAAAAGGCTAGCAAAGAGGTCCACGAAATACAGATGTAACTCTGTGAGTTGAATTAAAAGAACACTAAGCAGTTTCTCAGAGAGCTTCTTTCCAGATTTCACCTGAGGATATTTTCTTTCTCACCATAGCCCTCTATGGGCTTCCAAATATCACTTTGCCAATTCCCCAAGAATTGTTTTAGCGAAAGGCTTCTTGAAGGGAATGCTGTAACACCTGTCTCTTATACACATCTAGATGTGTATAAGAGACAGCTGTAATTCTGTGAGATGATTTCACAGAACACAAAGAAGTTTCTCAGAAAGCTTCTTTCTCTGTGTTTCGGAGGATATTTTCTTTGGCCCTATAGTCTTCAAAGGGATCTGAAATATCTGTTCTCAGATCCAGAGAAAGAAGGCTAGCAAAGAGATCCACGAATTACAGATGTAACTCTCTGAGTGGAAGTCACGTATCACAGAGCAGTTTCTCAGAAAGCTTCTTTCCAGATTTCATCT
>NW_012102574.1:3475-4305 GCF_000951045.1 Mandrillus leucophaeus | reverse complement strand
TTAATTCAGTAAGTAAAGCCTACAGTATAACCCTCTTATTTGGATCTATGTAGTTTGTAAGGAATGATTTTTGGTTATAACACCCATTTAAAACAGTATTTTGACACATACTGAATTTAGAAATAGCTTTCAGTAGTTATACCACAAAGTGTTAGACCAAATCTTTAAAAAAAATAAAATGTTCAATCATATTGGTCTTAATAAAATAGTAATAACATTAGAGAGCAAAATTATTTCAACTATTGATAAGTAGCAAGTATTTAAATATAGCAAATTGCATTTTACCCCATCTTTTTCAGTTTCCATCTCGTGTTTTCATTACACACATGCTATATATAACATGTATTACATATATAATATATTGACATTTTATATTCATATGGAGGACCGCTTTTCTAGAGGACAATCTATGACAATTGGTAATGAAGAAAGATCCTAAGTAGATGAATGAAGGTAGTGTGACTTCACAAACAGAGGCAGCTGCAGTGCTTTTATGAAAACTAAACAACCAAACCAAAAACTAAGGAACAAAAACTCCTGTTGAGGGCTTAGTAAGAAGGATATGGCTTTAATTCAGCAAGAGAGATACAAACTATATATCAAGACATGTTCTCCAACTGTGAGCTGTGGGGTATTTCAAATACATAAAAGTTTGTCAAGTAGAGTTACTTTGGTGACGTAATTTGTGTGGCAGCTAAGTGGCTTGGGAAATTGGATGCCTAAGAGACATCTCACGATCTATTTTATGTTCACTAAATATTTTATGATATTTAGTCATATCTCCTGTATTCTATCATATCTGGATGTAAACAACAAAAATTTGGGGTGAG
>NW_012102574.1:0-3425 GCF_000951045.1 Mandrillus leucophaeus | reverse complement strand
ACAAACAGAGGCAGCTGCAGTGCTTTTATGAAAACTAAACAACCAAACCAAAAACTAAGGAACAAAAACTCCTGTTGAGGGCTTAGTAAGAAGGACATGGCTTTAATTCAGCAAGAGAGATACAAACTATATATCAAGACATGTTCTTCAACTGTGAGTTGTGGGGTATTTCAAATACGTAAAAGTTTGTCAAGTAGAGTTACTTTGGTGACATAATTTGTGTGGCAGCTAAGTGGCTTGGGAAATTGGATGCCTAAGAGACATCTCATGATCTATTTTATGTTCACTAAATATTTTATGATATTTAGTCATATCTCCTGTATTCTATCATATCTGGATGTAAACAACAAAAATTTGGGGTGAGAGAAGTTTCAAGCTAAAACAAAGATGGATGGATTAATAGTGAGATAGATGGGTAGGTAGATGAATGAGGACTATTTTAGTACATACAACTCCAGTCCCAAGTCTCTGTATCCTTTTAAATCAACTTTATTAGTAAAAAATTGTTTGAACCCACAACCTGAATTTTTTATATTTATTTAAAAGTTATATATAAGTACCACTGTATCAATACATATTTATCAGCAATACATATAAAAACAATGTAAAATATTTTATACTAGTTTATAGCATATCTAATGGGAAATTTTTCTTGCAATAGTCAACATTTTAATCTACTTTATCTTCTATCTTTCATCAGGAGATGTAATTCTTGTTCACTGACACTTTTTGAGTTCCTACTATGTTCTAAGTACTGTGTTAAGCTGTCTAGGTGATTGTCATATCTCGTCTACTGTGTGCTTAGTACCTCTGAAAAGGACGCAGCCTACATGTAATAGCAGCTATTAATGTGGATATATGGTTCAATGCGGACTATGGTTGTCATCTTTTTATCTTCCATCCAGAGAGTACTGCCTTCTTGGAAGTAAAGGAGGGAATAAACTGAATGCTAAGGTAGAGAAGTTTAAAAATCATGTATACACAAATGTATGTGTATATTTAATATACTAAATCTAAAGTATTTCATTAATATCAATAGTAAACATTATAAATGAATGTTATAAATGAGGAATTTATAGTATATTCCTATTAAGTCTCAATTATAATTAAAATTAATGTGTGTAATGCATGTAAATTATTAGTGTATATTTTTAGGTAAGTAGACTAAGGACAGGAACAAAATTCAAAGTCCGTTTGAGAACTTACTATGTTCCAAGCACTGTGATACATTTTTCTATGTGCATTTTCTCATTTAACTCTCTAAAACACCTGATAAGCTAGGTACATCTATTATTCTCAGTTTATAAATAAGAGAACAGGCTTAGGAGAGATTTTGTAATTTTCCCAGTATGATATAGCCACAGAAGGGCAGATATAAGATTAAAATCTACATCATCCTGGTGAATAGCTAAGGCTGTGGGATCAATTCTAGATTGATTTTCCTTCCTCTTTATTAATATGGTTGCTTCAGTGCTTCATTGAGATTAAAATCAACAGGATTTAAATACCATTTATAGGGGCATGTTCAGATAAGTCACTTGTAAATAAACATTCTTGTGGTTTGCTTTATTATGAATTAATGATAACTTAGGCTATCAACTCTGCCAGATTTGAATATACATTTGATAACTGTTTTTATAACAGTTAAAACTTGACTTGAAAAAAATGTAGGAGTAGATAATTGCTAAAAATATGAAATACAACCTGCCAGGCTAGGAGACTAATTGCTTCAAGCTTCCTTGTGAGTACATATATTTCCTTCATAGAAGCACGTAATGTAAAATATCTAAGAACAGAGCTGAAGCTGTATTACAGATTAATCTTCTCCTTCTGGTGAAAGAGTTTAACAGTACTCTAAGTGTAGCGTCTTTGTCTCTTTTTGTCTCTCAATCTCTTTCTTTGTCAGTGTTTCTGTCTCCTGATATATTAAACCACTTAAAAGAGACAGTATTTTTATGGAAAAACTTCATGGTCATACTCGTTGTAACATGTCCTGAGTTCTGGAGGTCACAGCCTGGGATCAAGAGGTTGTCCCTAAACTCAGTCTCCTCGGTGGTAAAACACCAACCTGTCAGCTGAACTATTGAATGAGTGCCTCAGAAACATAATTCTAACGAATGCAACCATATGTGGATGATACATGGATTTTGGACAGAAACAGAGAGACATGCTAAAAGCTTCATAGTGTTCCCGGAACACTATAATTCTTGACTAATTTTTATTAGTTCGGTATCAGCTTTGTGCCAAATGCAGGCAGTTTTTATTTTTTAACCCAATCTGTAGCAAAGTGATTGCAGAAGCAGATTTCTATGTAGAAGGGAAAAAGTAGCCATACATGGTAAGTATTTACGTTTTATGATGTGGGGGATACCTACATTAAGAATTTAATTTGTCTTTTGCAGACAGATGTTCTGTTGTATTATTTATATTGCTACAAACTTATTGCCACTGACTCTCAGTGATGAGACTAACGGTTTTCTGTACTTTTGCTATGTAAAATCATGTTATAGAGAAACTTGTCTCATTTTATGGAATCAAAGACGACTGGTCCTGTGATTGGTTAGGTAATATAATCTTCTCAGAATAAATAGTAATAACATCTTTATTTTAGCAGGAAAGTAAGAGCTTTACTATGTAGAAGTATAGTCGTCAAAGGAAACAATTGTCCAAACAATTTATATTAAAGAAGAGAAAACAAAAAGAAGAAAAAAGAGAATGTTTTCTTAGAGATAATCATATACCTCATGCACTTTATAACAACATTTCAGACAATGATGGATCACATATACAATGGTGGCCCCGTAAGATTATAATACCACATTTTTACTAAATTTTTAAATATTTAGATATGTTTAGATACAAAAATACTTACCATTGTGTTACAATTGCCTACAGTATTCAGTAGAGTAACATGTACAGGTTTGTGGCCCAGGAGCAATAGGCTATACCATAGAGTCTAGGTGTGTAGGAGGCTGGACCATCTAGGTTTGTGGAAGTGCACTCTGTGATGTTTGCTCAATGACAAAACCACCTAACAATGCATTTCTCAAAGTCTATCCTTGTCGGTAAGCAACATATGACGGTATTAGTGAAAACTAGATTTTCACCAGATGACAAATCCAGATAGCTAAATTCTTATATCTGAATATAGTACCTGCAACTGCTTCATTTAAGGCCAAAACATTTTAAATAATTATTTTAAAAAGGGATTATTAAGAAATAAAACTATCTCTATTTGAGATGACATAGTTTTATATATATATATATAAAATTCTAAATAATCCACTAAAAATCTATGACTAACAGTCTCAACTAGATCATGACATACGAATCAATATTTAAAAATCAATTACATTTTTGCACTTGCAATAAACAGTCCAAAAGTGAAATAGAGTAAACAATTTCATTTACAATAACCTCAAAAG
>NW_012102573.1:1514-1770 GCF_000951045.1 Mandrillus leucophaeus | reverse complement strand
GAAGCTTTCTGAGAAACTGCTTTGTGTTCTGTTAATTCATCTCATGGAATTACATCTGCATTTCGTTCGTCTGTTTGCTAGCCCTATATCTGTGGAATCTGAGAGGAGATATTCCAGATCCCTTTGAAGAGTATAGAGCCAAAGGAAATAACCTCCAACACCAAAGAGAAAGAAGCTTTCTGAGAAACTTCTTTGTGTTCTGTGAAATCATCTCACAGAGTTACAGCTTTCCCCTCAAGACGCCTTTCGCTAAGAC
>NW_012102573.1:360-1229 GCF_000951045.1 Mandrillus leucophaeus | reverse complement strand
GTGATATTTGGAAGCCCCTAAAGGGCTATGGTGAAAAAGGAAACATCCTCAGCTGAAATCTGGAAAGAAGATTTCTGAGAAACTGCTCTGTGATGTGTGACAACCAGAAACAATGTTACATCTGTATTTCTTGGATCTCTTTGCTAGATTTATTTCTGTGGAATCTGAGAACAGATATTTCGGATCCTTTTGAAGACTATAGGGACAAAGGAAATATCCCCCGATAACAAAGAGAAAGAAGCTTTCTGAGAAACTTCTTTGTGTTCTGTGAAATCATCTCACAGAGTTACAGCCTGTCTCTTATACACATCTAGATGTGTATAAGAGACAGCCATAGACCTCTATGGGCTTCCAAATATCACTTTGCCAATTCCACAAGAACTATCTTAGCGAAAGGCTTCTTGAAAGGAAAGCTGTAACTCTGTGAGATGATTTCACAGAACACAAAGAAGTTTCTCAGAAAGCTTCTTTCTCTTTGTTATCGGAGGATATTTCCTTTGGCCCTATAGTCTTCAAAGTATCCTCAGATGAAATCTGGAAAGAAGCTTTGTGAGAAACTGCTTTGTGTTCTATTAATTCATTTCACAGAGTTACATCTGTATTTCGTGAATCTCTTTGCTAGCCTTATTTCCGTGGAATCTGAGAACAGATATATCGGATCCCATAGAAGACTATTGTCAAAGGAAATATCCTCCGATAACAAAGAGAAAAAAGCTTTCTGAGAAACTTCTTTCTGTTCTGTGAAATCATCTCACAGAGTTAGAGCTTTACCTACAAGAAGCCTTTCGCTAAGACAGTTCTTGTGGAATTGGCAAAGTGATATTTGGAAGCCCCTAGAGGGCTATGGTGAAAAAGGAAATATCCTCAGA
>NW_012102573.1:0-270 GCF_000951045.1 Mandrillus leucophaeus | reverse complement strand
TTCTGTTAATTCATCTCACAGAGTTACATCTGTATTTCGTGGATCTCTTTGCTAGCCTTATTTCTGTGGAGTCTGATAACAGATACTTCTGATCCCTTTGAAGACTATAGGGCCAAAGGAAATGTCCTCCGATAACAAAGAGAAAGAAGCTTTCTAAGAAACTTCTTCGTGTTCTGTGAAATCATCTCACATAGTTAGAGCTTTCCCCTCAAGAAGCCTTTCGCTAAAACAGGTCTTGTGGAATTGGCAAAGTGATATTTGGAAGCCCAT
>NW_012102572.1:10842-11165 GCF_000951045.1 Mandrillus leucophaeus | reverse complement strand
TGTGCCACCACACCTAGCTAATTTTTGTATTTTTATGAGAGATGGGGTTTCACATGTTGGCCAGGCTGGTCTCGAACCCCTGACCTCAGGTGATCTGCCCAGCTCGGCTTCCCAGAGTGTTGAGATTACAGCTGTGAGCCACGGCGCCAGGCCAACAGCCTCCTTCTCCTACTCATCTTTGTGATCCGAGACAGGTCCCTGCCAGGGATGCAGAGAAAGCCCAGCACATGAGTGGGTAGAGGGGAGGGGTCAAGAGATGTGTGGATCAGGGGAAGCCATGGTGGCACGCATTTGGGGGCCACTGAGTCGCCCATCTGCCCTCA
>NW_012102572.1:4554-7017 GCF_000951045.1 Mandrillus leucophaeus | reverse complement strand
GGCTGAGTGTCTTTTCCTCTCTGAGCTTTAGTTCTGCCATCAGTATTAGGGATTCCAGGAGCATGTGGCTTACAGGGTGACTGTAGGATGTGACATGTTCGGGCGTATGGGTGACTGCAGGAGGGGAGCCTGTGGCCATGATGATACTGAGCTGGGGGACTGGCATGCGATAGGTACTAACAAGTAGGCACTGGCTGGATTTGAAAGGGCAGTTGCAGGCCAGGCACAGTGGCTCACACCCGTAATCCCAGCACTTTAGGAGGCTGAGGTGGGTGGATCATTTGTGGCCAGGAGTTCGAGACCAGCCTGGCCAACATGGTGAAACCCCATCTCTACTGAAAGTACAAAAGTAGCCAGGTGTGGTGGTGTGTACTTGTAATCTCAGCTACCCGGGAGGCTGAGGCAGGAGAATTGCTTGAACCCAGGAGGTGGAGGTTGCAGTGAGCAGCGATTGCACCGCTGGCCTCCAGCCTGGGAAACAGAGCAAGACTCCATCTCAATAATAATAATAATAATAGTAATAACAATAAATGAAAGGGCAGTTGCTCTGCTGAGGAGCTGGGCGGCCAGGGCACTGCTTACCCCAAACCTCAGCTCAATGGAATGCCAGTTTCAGTGAGTTCAACTCCTCCTCTGTCACCATCTTTCTGGTCTAGGCCACCATCGTCTCTTTCCTGGACAGATCTTAGAGCCTCCTAACTCACCCCCATGGATCAGCCTCCCTCTGGCAGCCAGAGTAACCTTTTTGCTTTCCAGAGAAATCTTTAAAAATCCTAAATCAGACTGGGTGCAGTGGCTGGCGCCTGTAATCCCAGCACTTTGGGAGGCCAAGTTTGGGGGATCACTTGAGCCCAGAAATTGGGGGCTGCAGTGAGCTATGATTGCACCACCGCACTCCGGCCTGGATGACAGACTGAGACCTTGTCTCTAAAAAATAGTAATTAAAAAAGATGTATGAGGCTGGGTGTGGTGGCTCATGCCTGTAAATCCAGCAATTTGGGAGGCCAAGGCGGGCGGATCACTTGATGAAATGAGTTCGAGACTATCCTGGCCAACATGATGAAACCCCGTCTCTACTAAAAATACAAAAATTAGCCGGGCATGGTGGTGGTCGCCTGTAGTCCCAGCCTATTAGGAAACAGAGGTGAGAGAATCACTTGAACCCGGGAGGTGGAGGTTGCAGTGAGCTGAGATCATGCCACTACATTCCAGCCTGGGCAACAGAGCGAGACTCCGTCTAAAAAAAAAATGAAATCAGACCAAAGAACATCCCTGCCTTGCCCTTCATGCCTTGCCTTGCCCTTCATGCCTTGCCTTGCCCTTCATCCCTTCGATGATCACTGGAGTCTTTCCACTGCACAGAAAATCTAGTCTCTCCCCGGCTCTTCTTACGGTTCCATCTTTCTCATCATTCCAGTTTAACTGTCAGCTAAAATGTCACCTCCTCCAGGATGTCCTCCTGAACTACCCCATCTAATGGAGCTTGCACCTCCATCCCCAGTTACTCCCTATCATATTCATTTATTTCCATCAAAGCCCCCCCCTTTTTTTTTAATAAAGTCCCATGTGTGATCATTTCAAGCATTTATTGTTTGTCTTATCCCCACTCCACTCTGGAATATGAGGACCTCGTCTTTCTTGCCCACCGTGGCATCCCTGCTGTATCTCGCAGTGCCTGGTGCTCAATAGTCTGTGAGTGCATGAAGATGTCAGGTGATGAACCCACACATTTATATTGGGAAATGATCATTTATTGAAGAACCAGGCCAGCCAGGGTGGCACATGCCTGTAGCTTTGGAAGGCTGAGGCGGGTGGATCGCTTGAGCTCAAGAGTTCAAGACCAGCCTGGGGAACATGGCAAAACTCCATCTCTACAAAAAAAAAAAAAAAATTAGCCAGGTGTGGTGTTGCATGCCTGTAGTCCCAGCTACTTGAGAGGCAGAGGTGGGAGGATTGCTTGAGTCCAGGAATTTCAGGCTGCAGAGAGTCAGAGATTGCACCACTGTGCTCCAGCCTGGACAACAGAGTGAGACCCTGTCTCAAAAAAAAAAAAAAAAGAGCTTACTCTGGGCCAAGTAATTTACATATAGCCCACCCTTCAACAGGAGCTGCCATGAACATCACCTGGGAACTTTTAATAACTAACCATGCTTCGGCCTCTCCCCTGGAGATACTGGTTCAATTGATCCCAGGAGGGGCCAGGACACAGTATTAAAAACCTCTCTTGGGGGCTGAGCACTGTGGCTCACGCCTGTAATCCCAGCACTTTGGGAGGCTGAGGCAGGAGGATTGTTTGAGGCCAGGAGTTTGAGACCAGCCTGGGCAACATAGCAAAACCGTCTCTAAAAAAAAAAAAAAAAAAAGCAAAACACACAACTCCACACCTCTCTTGGTCTTTTGATGATCAAATGTGTCTCCAAGGCTAAGAACAACTGATAACTGATATAGTCCTTTTTAAAAAAA
>NW_012102572.1:0-1274 GCF_000951045.1 Mandrillus leucophaeus | reverse complement strand
TCATGTGCCTAAGGTCTCATAGCTGGTACATGGCCAAGAAGGGACACAAAGTTACCCCGGCCCAACTCAGAGGCCAGTGGCGCCTGCCTGTAGTCCTCGCTACTCAGGGGGCTGAGGTAGAAGGATCATTTGAGCCCGGGAGGTTGAGGTTGTAGGGAGCTGTGATTGCACCACTGCACTTCAGCCTGGGTGATCGAGAGCAAGACCCTGTCTCTAAAAAATAACAAGTAATCCCAGATTTGGTTCCCATCCATCTTTTTTTCTTTTCTTCTTCTTCTTTTTTAATGGCGTTTCCCTCTGTCACCCAGGCTGGAGTGCAGCGGTGCGATTTCAGCTTACTGCAACCTCGGCCTCCTGGGCTCAAACGATTCTCCTGCCAAAGTCTCCTAAATAGCCAGGATTACAGGCGCCCACCACTATGCCCGGCTATTTTTTTGTATTTTTAGTAGAAACGGGGGTTTCACCATGTTGGCCAGGCTGATCTCGAACTCCTGACCTCCCCAAGTGCTGGGATTACAGGCGTGAGCCATTGTACCTGGCCCCCATTCATCTTTTGAAACTGGTCCACAACTGCAACCTCTTACCAACCCTTTGCCTCCACTCCTGGCCTTGTAACCCACATTTCCCCTTAGAGCATCAGAGCACTTTGAATCTTTCTGGTGGCTCCTTATGTGCTCTGGATGGAGCTCAGACTCCATAGCCCAGGTGCAAAGGCCTTTAGGATCTGGCCTCAGGCCTCCTTTCTCCTGCCGTCCCTTGCACACACCAGCCTACTGTTCCCAAAGCCTCTCTGTCTCACTTCCAGACCTTCACCCGTGTTGCTCTCCTCCTGCACCTGCCTCATTCCTCCCACAACCCAGGGCACAGCATCAGGAAGGCATGGCCCAAGGGACACCTTCCTACACCATCTGTGTGGGGCCAGATCCCCAGCACCCTGGCCGCAGGAAGTTAATATTTACTGAATAGATGAAAAATCGCCAGGTGCGGTGGCTCACGCCTATAATCCCAGCACTTTGGGAGACTGAGGTGGGTGGATCACCTGAGGTTAGGAGTTTGAGACCAGCCCGGCCAACATGGTGAAACCTAGTCTTTACTACAAATACAAAAATTAGCTGGGCGTGGTGGCGGGCACCTGTAATCCCAGTCACTCGGGAGGCTGAGGTAGGAGAATCACCTGAACCTGGGAGGGGGAGGTTGCAGTGAGTCGAGATCGCGCCATTGCACTCCAGCCTGGGGGAAGAGCAAGACTGCATCTCAAAAAGAAAAAAGAAAAG